>NC_091952.1:62965085-63565085 GCF_031021105.1 Erythrolamprus reginae
TCTACTATTGATGGAAGAGGAAAAATAAGTTGTGAAATTGTTTGCCTCTAGTGCCAAATAATTTTGATTTTGCTAGATAGACTGTTTATTTCTCTGCTAGGGACAGAAAATTGGGTAGGCTGGTCCCATTTTATTTTCACGACAAACCATGAAAAGCATATGCTATAATTTCATTTTTTATTCTTAAAGTTCCACCTCCCTATGTTTTCACTGTACATACTTAATAAAACTATGCAAAGTGGCTTGAGAGTCACATTCTATCCATAGCAATAGAAAAAAATCTCTTTTCCTTCAAAATCATTTTTATAATACTCTTTTTATGAAATTGAATAAGAGCCTATTTTAAAAAGGAGAAGATATTGTCTAGCAGAGTTCCTGGATATGCTTTTTTACATATTGGAAGTCAACTGTGCACTTACTCTGACTGATCCTTGTCTTTTTGGGTCAACACAACTGGCAAAAAAGAAAATAAAAATTTTGATTTTGAAAATAAAATCTATCATTAGAAAATACAGATTTGTGCATTGTGCTCCTATCCATCTTTCAGAACTATGATCTTTCAAAGAACACCATCAACCTATTACTTGCATGAAGCAAATTACCAGCAATCCAAGGTCATATGGTGTTACTGACGCTGATATGATCTGCTGATGTAATATGTACTGCTGATGTAATATGTAATACTCGTAGAGAGACGAAAGCAAAAAAATGTAAAAGGAGCAGAGAAAAAGCCACAACCTCGCTCACAGAATGTGCTGTACCTTCTTGCTGTGATTCATTGATTGAGAGGCAATAAAGAGGCTGTTGGGTTCTCTAAGATTTCATGATCTGAGAAGGAAAGTCTATTGTATAAGGAAGGGACTCAGGAGAAAGAAAAGGAAATAGTAGAATGCAAAAGCATTCATTTATTAAACTGCCGTTTTTTATTGTTGCTGTAATTATAAATTATTTATCCTGTGTTTTTTATATATAACTCAAGATAGCAATAGCATTTAGTCTTATATACCATTTCACATTGCTTCACAGCCCTCTCTAAAGCGGTTTACAGAGAGTAAGCATATTGCCCCCAATAATCTGGGTCTTCATTTTACCGACCTTGGAAGGATGGAAGGCTGAGTCAACCTTGAACCTACTGAGGTTCAATCTGCCAAACTGCTGTGCAGCCAGTGATAAGCGGAAGTAGCTTGCAGTACTGCCCTATAACCACTGCACCACTGAGGCAAACATACCTAATAATCCTGCCTTCTCTTTTCCCCATAGCAATAACCCTGTCTGGTATTTGGTCTGAGAGAAGAGGACAGGCCGAAAGTAACCCAGCCAGCTTTCATCCCCAAGGAAGAATTTCCTGCTTTCTAGGTCAGCTCCTACACAACATTTTGCCATTTATTAGGTAGGAGGAAAATCAGTTTTAAAAAATAACAGTACAAAACAGAACAAATGATTAAAAAACAGCAAAACAACTAAATAAATTCAATAGTTTATGAAAACATTTGTTTTTCTCCCTGCAGAGTTTCAGCAAACACATGCAATACTTTTGTGGCCATCTTACACAAAGCATGGGAAAGTCTATTAGCTGTTTAAAATCTCTTATTAAAATGTTTATTACATTATTTTCCAGATGCAATATCTGTGCTGGATAACATACTACATATGTAGTGATGGGCAAACCCAACGGTGTTCGGGTTTAGCAAGTTCGGATGAACTTTACACAAAATTCGGCCGAACCCGAACCGAACACGAACGGGGAATCCCTCCCACGAAAAGATTCCAGGGGCGGAGCTTTGACGTCACCGGCAGGTTGCTAAGGATGCCAAGGTGATCACTTCCTGGATTCCATGGAATCCAGGAAGTGATCACCTTGGTGTCCTTAGCAACCTGCTGGTGACGTCAAAGCTCCGAACGCCAAACACGACCCTGAACTTTGTCCGAAGTTTGAAAAAATTTCGGGTTCGTGTTCGGCATACCGAACACCGCAAAATTCGGTATGGACCCGAATTGTGCGGGTTCGGGTCGCCCATCACTATACATATGTCAATTGGCAGATATACATTTCAATTTCAGAATGGTTTCTTCTCCATACAGCACTTCTCCCTTGACCTCATACTTGGGATTCAATATTCAAAAAATGTAAAAAAAAAAAATAATATTGGAGGAAAGCAGTAGTGAAATCCAGCAGGCTCTGTAAATTTTGAGTAGTTCGGAGAACTGGCAAATACCACCTCTGGCTGGCCCCAGAGTGGAATGGGAATGGAGATTTTTCAGGATCCTTTCCTTGCCACACCTACCAAACAACACCCACCAAGCCACAACCACAGAACCGGTGGAAAAAAATTGGATTTCACCACCAGAGAAAAAGGGCAATTAAAATCCATCTATGTTCAGGTAATCTAGTTAAAAGAAAGAAAGGCAACCAAGAAAGAATACTAGAATACTAGTATACTAGCATATACCCTGTTTCCCCAATAGTAAGACACCCCCGATTGTAAGACATATCGGGGGTTTCAGGCGGGTCGGCTAATATAAGCCGTACCCTGAAAGTAAGACATATGTCGCCTCCCTCTCATCTAGCTGCGCACCGCCTCCTGCCCACGTCCGCACCGTCCCCCTCTCCATACGTCACCGCGCCGTCCCCTGCACTTGTTACTGCCGCCTCCTGCTTAAAATACGGTAATGCACACAGTATTAATCATACATCAGTAAAACATACACACTGGCATACTGGGGTATCATCTGCTGTTTTGTGGTGAATACAATACTGTTCAGGTTGTTAATAAATGTTAATTTTATGGTTAAAACAAAAAATTCGACAATTTTTTTCCAATATAAGACATACCCCGAAAGTAAGACATAGTGGGGCTTTTGGGGATAAAAAGAAAGTAAGACACTGTCTTACTTTCGGGGAAACACGGTAGTATACTATACTGGAATACTGCTTTCAGTTTTGATCGCCACAATGCAAAAATGATCTTGAGACTCTAGAAAAAGTGCAGAGAAGAGTGACAAAGATCATTAGGGAATTAGAGGCTAAAACATATGAAGAACAGTTTCAAGAACTGGGCATGGCTAGTTTAATGAAAAGAAGGATCAGGGTAGACATGATAGTGTTCCAATATTTCAGGGGTTGCCACAAAGAAGAGGGAGTCAACCTATTCTCTAAAGTACCTGAGGGTAGAACAAGAAGCAATGGGTGGAAACTAAACAAGGAAAGAAGTAACTTAGAACTAAGGAAAAATTTCCTGACAGTTAGAACAATTAATCAGTGGAACAACTTGCCTCCAGAAGTTGTGAATGCTCCAACAAAAACTTGGAATGCTCCACGTTTTTAAGATGTTGGAGAACGATTTGTCTGAAGTAATGTAGAGTTTCCTACCTGAGCAAGTGGTTGGACTAGAAGACCTCCAAGGTCCCTTCCAACTCTGTTGTTGTTGTTGTTGTTGTTGTTGTTGTTGTTATTATTATTATTATTATTATTATTATTATTATTATTATTATTACTATAGTCCCAATTCAGAAATATTATGACCTGCGGACACCATAACACAAAAGTCAGTAGGAGAGAAAGACTTCTTTGTCTGATAAAACTATGCCTCAACTTATATCATTATCCATCACTATTACAGGATGTAGGGAGATTGCAACCTCTGGGTCTTTACCCTAAAACCGTGTTTCACAACCTTGATAACGATGCCAAGGTTGCCAAGATATGTAGACAGCCAGAAAAGGAAATTCCCCAGTGTCACAAATATTTTTGCTTCCTGAAGTTAACCTGTAATTATAGTTGAATGGCCTGTTAAATAATTGTAACTGTGTACGTGTGCTTTCAAATCAGTTTTCATTCATGGTGGCTGCCTGGACAAGTCCCTGCGTTTTTCTTAGCAATATTTTTCACTTTGCCAATGTGTGCTTTCTAGGGCTGAAAATGGCCCACAGTCACCAGTTAGCTTTAAGCCTAAAGCAGGGCTCACAGTCTCCTAATTTCGAAAGTGGTGTTTTAACCAGTATATAAAACTGGCTGTCTATATACTTAACTGCAGCTGTGCAAATAAAATTGAGCAAAAACAAGATGGGAAGACTTATAAACATGAATTGGAGATATCTACCCAGATAGTATCTATAAGATGTATTAAATATCTATCAAAAAGAGAGCAATTGTCTTCTCCAAAATTGGAAACAGCACCTGCAGGCTTACTAATCATCGCTCAATCTTCGAGATTTGAAACTCAGATCCAAAAAGTACTGATTAATCTTTATACTTCCTCCAATAACAGTGATCACATCTTTATTAGGCACAGCAAAATCTCTAGTTATTTTGTTAGAAAATTCTAGATGTAAATTCATTCCAATGTAAATTTTCACTTGTATGTACATGTCACTATATTATATGGCTTATGAGATGCCAAATATTTAGCTAGTATCTGAATTCAATGGAGGACTCCAGAGTAGTGGAAGGAGTTTTCCCCATGGCAGCCTTAAGTTGCTTAGTTCCTGTCTAGAAATAAGGCAGTTTAAGAAATCCCTTCCTAGATTTCAATCTCCTTTGTCCACTTTTGCCACAATAATGTCCTGGTTTCCTATCTGGACCAAGCCTACCATAATCTGTGGTTCTGCTGCATCTTTATTTCTTCTATTCATGCATGAAAAAGCAATTGTGAATTGCCCTCCTTTGTTTAAGGATATGTGATTTCCTTTGATAGACCTTTCTATAAGTATCTTGCCATATTTATTTATTTATTTATTTATTTATTGGATTTGTATGCCGCCCCTCTCTGTAGACTCGGGGCGGCTAACAATAGTGATTAAAAAACAGCATATAACAATCCAATACTAAAACAACTAAAAAACCCTTATTATAAAACAAAACATACATACAAACATACCATGCATAAATTGTAAAGGCCTAGGGGGAAAGAATATCTCAATTCCCCCATTCCTGAAGACAGAGGTGGGTTTTAAGAAGCTTACGAAAGGCGAGGAGGGTGGGGGCAATTCTAATCTCTGGGGGGAGTTGGTTCCAGAGGGCCGGGGCCGCAAAGAGAAGGCTCTTCCCCTGGGTCCCGCCAAACGACATTGTTTAGTTGACGGGACCCGGAGAAGGCCCACTCTGTAGGACCTAACTGGTCGCTGGGATTTGTGCAGCAGAAGGCGATCCCTGAGATAATCTGGTCCGGTGCCATGAAGGGCTTTATAGGTCATAACCAACACTTTGAATTGTGACAAGAAACTGATCAGCAACCAATGCAGATTGCGGAGAGTATATTTAATACCATTCCATTGGTAGAAAAGAAGAAAACACTACAACAGTACAGGAAGTCCTCAACTTACAACAGTTCACTTAGTGACCATTCAGATTTACAACAGCACTGAAAAAGTGACTTATGGTCACACTTAACAACCCTCACGGCATCCCCAAGGTTACATGATCCAAATTTGGATGCTTGGCAACTGGTTCATATTTATGATGGTTATAATGTCTCGAGGTCACCTTTTGTGGCCTTCTGATAATCAAAGTCAGTGTTAAGCTTCACTATTACTAATTTAATAACTGCATTGATTCGCTTAAGAATTGTGACAAGGCAGGCTATAAAATGGGATAAAACTCACTTAACAAATGTCTCCCTTAGCAACATAAATTCGGGGTTCAATTATGGTTCTGAGTGGAGGACTATCTGAATTGACATTGTGAAGAAGAAAGTGACAGAATGCTTATCAATTTCACAAAGTGGAAAGAAAGGTGGGAAGGAAGTCTGGGTTTTCACATTCCATCAGTGACTTAAAAGAGGGGGAAGTGGTGGGGAGGAAATAATGGAGGACTATTCTGGGGGGGGGAGACACATCTTAAAGTTGCCAAGCTTAAAAATACTAATAAAAGATAGTGATCAATATCCAGAGGGGAGCTTGGGCATTCCAATGGAGACAGCCAATTGCTATGAAGGGAAGTGTTTTTAATAGGAAAGTGAACACAAGAACAAGGGGACACAATCTGAAGTTAGTTGGGGGAAAGATCAAAAGCAACATGAGAAAATATTATTTTACTGAAAGAGTAGTAGATCCTTGGAACAAACTTCCAGCAGACGTGGTAGATAAATCCACAGTAACTGAGTTTAAACATGCCTGGGATAAACTTATATCCATCCTAAGATAAAATACAGAAAATAGTATAAGGGCAGACTAGATGGACCATGAGGTCTTTTTCTGCCGTCAGACTTCTATGTTTCTATGTTTCATCTACAATTTTTTAAAAAAGCCCACCCTGAAATGAAGTAGAGTAAAAGCTCCAGACATCACCACTTGAACAGATTTAAGTAGGAAAACAGACTTTGAATCTATGGTAGGATGGCAGCGTGAATTCGTGCTTGTACTCTTCAACATCTCTTTCCCTTCACCAACCCTCTTCAGCCCCCCCCCCCCTTAAAATCAAGACTTATTGGAAAAGATCAGTAGAAACCCATCTGATAAGCACTCTGCTACTTTCACTAGAATCTGAACCTGGAAACTGCTACACCTTATTTCACCTTCTCTGATTTGGGCAGTTGTATACCAGGACTGGTCTAAATGAGGACACTGAGGACAGGGCCACAGTGCCCTCCCCTCTCTTCCACCCATTCTGAAAACACGAGCCAACTTCTATTGGTTGTTGTTCTCACTTCTCAAACCCTTGTTTATATGAATCAGCTGTTAAATCTTTTTGTGGCTACAAGGATCATTTTTGTAACAGGCTGCAGGCAGAGTTGCAATCCCTGATTGTCCAGAGACTGCCCAGCCACTGGGTGAAAGGTCAGGCTTACGCAAGGTTGCATCTAGCCCAGTGGACAGAAATAGAATGCAGCTCTCTGGAGTAAAGTCCTAGATCTATGCCCTATGTACAAAAAGGGAACTGATTCCTAAACATGCTAAACCCACATGCATTTTAAAAAAAAGAAAAGGGGGGAGATGCTTACCTTTCACCTGGATGAATCAAGTTGCAGGCTAAAGGAAAGGATTGGGAAGGTCTCTGGGGGAATGGCTGACTTTCACCAGCTTTGGATTCTAAATGTGCTCCTTAAAACAACTGGCTCTTAAAACTGAGAACTCCAACAGTCAGGGCAGGAAAGTAGCTAGGAACACTTACATTCAAATTCTCCTCAGCCACACAGCTCAGTGATTTGGGCCACCATTACCCACTGCTTGTCAAAAATGCAGTGAGGGGCCATGAAAAGAAGGAATAGAGGTGAAATGTGTCCATATGCATATGTCCACTAGTGCAAGTAAAGGTTGAATATAGAATTAAGAAGCAAATGTGGGAAGCCTCACATATGCGACTAGTTCAGTTGGGGAAAACTGATTCACTGTTGTTGGCCATCATGGAAATTCTGCCAAAGTCACTCTACTTAGTACTTCACAAGGTTGTTGTTGTTGTTGTTATTATTATTATTATTTTTTTTATTTTTTTATTTATTTATTTTTTTATTTATTTACTTACTTACTTACTTACTTACTTACTTACTTACTTACTTACTTACTTACTTATTTATTTATTTATTAGATTTGTATGCCGCCCCTCTCCGTAGACTCGGGATGGCTCACAGCAATAATAAAGACAATGTAAAACAAATCTAATAATTTAAAAAACACTAAAAACCCCATTAAGAGCAAACATACACACAAACATACCATGTATAAACTGTATAGGCCCGGGGGAGATGTCTCAATTACCCGATGCCTGACGGCAGAGGTGGGTTTTAAGAAATTTACGAAAGGCAAGGAGGGTGGGGGGCAGTTCTAATCTCCGGAGGGAGCTGGTTCCAGAGGGGGGGGGGGGTTGGTCTAAGGTTGCTCTGAGGTTGCTCAATATGTATTCATATTGTTTGTATTGTATGTTGTGAGCCACCCCGGGTCCTCGGAGAGGGGCGACATACAAGTCTAGTCTAATAAATAATCCAGGATCTCAAATTGACAACCCATGGGGTGCATGTATCACATGCAGGCCACACCCACCCATTTCACGAAGGGGGAAAACTTCGTGAAATGTCACCTGATGGCAACGCTACGCCGGGAGTTTGACACTTTTGCTCTAAGTGTAAAACCAAAATGGATCTCGTATGTAAATTTCTCTTTTGTCCATGGTGACCTATGTAATATAATTGGACAAAATGCTGTCTTCTCAGGACAAAAGGCTGTGTAAAAAAAAATGTAGACCAGCACTTTGTGGGGAAAAAAGTTATCCTCTCTGGCTGCAAAACTCCATTCAAAGTGGTAAGAGCCAAGGAAAATCTATACCCATCTGGTAGTGGTTAAGGGTGTTTTAAGTGTCTATATATGGGCACCTCTTGTCATTATGAGAGTAAGGTCACTATGTAGAAGTTTTTCAAACTTGGCATTTTTAAGACATGTAACTTCAACTCCCAGAAGTCAATGCAGATAATGGAATTCTGGGAATTAAGACGTTGCCAGGTTTGAAAAACACTGCCTAAATCATCTTACCACAGAGTTAACCTGAATCCTTCAAATGGAACTTAAGAACAATTAACCAGTAGACTGGCTTGCCTTCAGAAGTTGTATTCACATCGCTGGAGGTTTTAAGAGATTGGACAACCACTTGTCCAAAATGTCTTCTGCTTGAACAGGGAGTTGGACTGGACCTCCAGTGTCCCTTCCAACTCTATTAGTTTGTAAAGTGCCACACAGAGGTTTCCAGGACTTCATTCTTCAGCAAAATCTTCGGAGTCTTTGGAGAGGGGCGGCATACAAATCTAATTAATAATAATAATAATAATAATAATAATAATAATAATAATAATAATAATAATAATAATAGCATTTAGAGGCAAACTGCCTTGTGTGTCATCTGGCCAAAGAGCCATTAAGCAATTTTCTTGTGTCTCTAATCGTTTAAAAGCCACGTTAAAATAGTATCCCAGGTCTGTCTTTGGACAACCAAGGGATCCTTATTTGCTGTAGTAGCCCACACTTGAGTAAACTGCTCTGAATCTTTAATATCGCGGTCGAGTTAAAACTGAAATCGTTTAAATGAAGCCAAACAATGCAGCGAGTCACCCATTAAACGGTCCTTCGGATTCCGCAATGTCCGTTTAAGGCAATGCGGTTTTAAGGGGAAGAGTGAAGGTCACCCCAACGCGAGCCCTGGCGCACGTCGCTCAAGACGGATTAAATGCTGTGGACAGATGCTACGTGACTCTCGCCGGGTTGTCAAAGGAACGTGATTTATTGATTCGGGACGCCCTTCCCCAGCGGGTCTCCTGGGGGGGGGGCTGCGACCACTTCCGCCCGCGCTGCCCTTTGCCAGCATTCCCAGGCCAGGAGGGTCTTGCTTCTGACCAATGGCTGTAGGATGGCGGCGTGCTCGGCGCATGGGCAGTCCCATTGGCTGGCAGCCTTGCGGGGACGAAGCCAAGCGGTCGGTCCGGCCAGGGGCGGGGCCTTCAGCAAGCGTGGGATTATAAAGCAGGAAGGCGGCCGACTACTGTAGGAAGTTAACTGGAGCGAAGGTAGTCGAGTTTGTGCTTCTGTGGGCGGAATCGAAAGGGGCGCGCTCGGAATTCAACGGCTGATCAAAGCTCCGAGTACGAGACTGACGAGTTCTTTAGAGGTAAGGCCGGCCGACGTTTTATTTTTTTATTTATTTGGCTTTTGATCGGTTTAGAGCTGTGACTTATTCTCTATTCGAAGACATTGGATTCATGGGTGGGATTCGTGGGGTTGTATTGGACACAAGGGGCTGTTATTTTATTTTATTTTTTAGCAAAGCCTAATGATGTTGAATTCATGCTGTTGCATATAATTGGCCGCGTTTGGAAAATTATTCTTGCTCTGTATTAGAAATGCATCTGCTGTAGACTGTAGCCCTTTTATATAGAATAACAGAATTGCAAGGGGGCTTGGAGGCAGGGGTAGGCAAAAGTTGGCTCTTCTGTGACATGTGGACTTCAACTCCCAGAATTCCTAAGGTAGCATGATTGGCTCAGGAATTCTGGGAGTTGAAGTCCACAAGTCATAGAAGAGCCAACTTTGCCTACACCTGTTCTAGTCCAATCCGCTGCTTGGGCAGGAAAAGATGTAGCATTTCAGAAAAACGGTTGTTCAATCTCTTCTTTAAAACATCCAGTGTTGAAGCATTCACAACTTCTGGAGGCAGGATGTAGAAGTTGTTCCTTATAATGAGGCTCTGAAACTGCCTCAGGGGTAAAAAAATCTGTTCTTTCAGAGTAGGATGGCCTAAGATCCAAAGGCTTTTCATCAGTTAAGCCATAACTGACCTATTTTTCCCTCCTATGTTTCTCCACCTAGGTGTTTCCCAGTAGCTGAACTATGGAAACAATGCAAGAGCTAATTCCCTTTGCGAAAGAGATGCTGAGCCAGAAGCCCAATGGGAAAATGGTCAAGTTGTACATGCTGGGCAGTGTGCTGGCCTTCTTTGGGGTGGTGATCGGCTTGGTAGAGACTGTATGCAGTCCTTTCATCTCTGAAGAGAAACCCGAGGAGGAGGAGGAAGAGGAGGAGAAAAAGAAAAGGCCCGCTCTGCCACTGACAAAAAGAGAGGAGACGGTGGAGGTTATGGCTCAAAAAGAGGATGACATGATCCAGGAAAAAGGCAAACAAGTGCTGACTTTAAGGAACTCTGTGAACAGGCAACACGCCTCATAGGAAGACTCTTCTTTGGAGGACTGAGATGATGGTGATCTGCAACATATAGGACATTTGTCCTTTCTTAAGGGGCAAATTTCCAGATAATGCCTCTGAGAGAGAACATCTTTGGGTTCAAGACTGCAGTCCAAAAAGACTATTAATAAAGGTTTATTTTGCTGCTGTGCAGCAGTTGAACAACACTGCCATTTAAAATCTTACATACCTGTTCTTTTGGTATGGAAATGCAAAGCTCTATTGTATCTGAACCCTGCCTAAGTGAGAATTATTTTTTACTAATGTCTATGTTACAAATATTTTGCATTTTAAATAAACCATTTTATACCTAACACTAACAGATGCTGGTGTGGACCTCTTGAATGGTGAGGGAGAGCTCTATGAAGAGCATTAAAAAGGGGGGATAAGTTTTGTGTTCCCGATGAAGCAAAGTTGGTGTACTCTTTGGGGAGGGGATACTTAAAATGAGTGGCAATGATTTATTAATTTATAATTTCACCAAAAAGCAAGGACCAATTATGGAAAGGAAAAAGCATTCTAGGATTAAAAATTGGACCTCTAACTATCAAAATCTGATGCCAGCTTTCTGAATTAAAATCTATTTTTTACTATCTGGTTGATAATTTACAAATAAGAAAATGTGAATATGGGGAGAAAGAAAATTAGAGGATATTCAAACGGCCACCTATGCTTGTAAGTCATTTGCAAATGCACAAAGATCAGGTATTCAATGGTGAAGATAGAATAAAAGTATCCCTATTCTTTGGAAAGGAATCTGTAGAAAGCTTAATCTTCATAAGTGTACTTCACAAATCAGTGGTATGTGGGGTCTAAATAGGGAATCACTTCCTCCCCAAATTAGGAAAACCCTATAAGAGAAAGGATCATACATGAGAAGGCAGCCAGTCTGCAACTGAAAGTGCTAAAGTAAAGGAATTGGGATTTGGGGGAAGATATTTTGGGAGTCTAGGAATTTGCACTTAGGAGCTAACAATGTTTTGCACTATTTTGGGCACTCTTCATTTGCCTAGTTTTTACTCTGCAGTTTGATTTAGTTTTAGAGGAGAATGTCCCTACATTCGCTAGATATGACAGATAGCTGTCATTATTTTTCAGTCATAGCAGCATGGTCAAGTACTGCAAAGGCTTTCTTACCCCTAGATTTTAATGGAACTGACGAATACAAAGACATACTCGGAACTCAGATATTTATGTTTCTATCTTGAATTTAAGGTTCTTTAATATGATGGAAAAGGTTTAAGATACAATTTTAAATTATGAATTTCCCTCTTAATCTTATTGATCAATCTTATCTATAACTAAATTTAGCTACAATAGTTATTGTGACTAAGGATCAATTAGAGAAAAAATTCCCAAATCTTACTAATTTCTATAGAATATTACTATATGCAAATTCATATTTTGCTAATTCAGAAATGCATGGATTCTAAATTCCCACCATCCAGATTATTTACCACTTTATTGGTGAATAATACAATTATAATATCCCAAAATAATACATAGGGAGAGGGGTAAATTCACCTTCTATAAGATTCTGACAATATAATGTTTTACTTTCTCCTAATCCATGCTTCCCTAAAAATAAGATCCTATCTTATATTTTTTTTTAAATAAGTGCTCGGCCTTACTGCAATGCACTCAAAATCCCGATTGGGCTCATTATCAGGGGATATCTTATTTTGGGGGAAACGGTATTAATTTATAGCAATTTAATCTCTGTAACAAGAGAATAAATAATTGGCTTTACCAAGATGATATTCTCATACTATGGTCCCATTGTGTATTGATTTGTTAAGTAAACACTATACTGGAATGGTGTAGCAGCAAGAGGTACTGTACAACAGTTGGCAGAAAACTGAAGCTAGCTTATATGAGCAATATTAATAGCATTGGTTATTGTCTGTAATTCAAATCGCAGCACTCTCATAAGTCCATTAAAGTCAAGAAAAAAATAATATCCTGCAATAAAAGAACTGGATTTGCACTGATGATTAGTAATTGTAATTTGAGGTTTTGTTTACCATCTGCATTATACAGTATTCAAAAACCTCTGGTAGATTTGAAATAAGCATCAGTCAACGACAAATTTTGAGTTCCTAGCCTTTCCCTCTTATAATAGTCGTTTTAATATGTTTTATATTGTTTAATTAGGGTAATCACTGACTAACAATTGTTCAAGGGGCAGTGATTTACTAACGTTGAAGATGCTGCAAGAAAAAGATACAGTTCAGTTTGCAGGACATACTGGGTCACAAACTAGTCCAGAGATCTTCAAACCTGGCAACTTTAAGACTTGTGGACTTCAATTCCCAGAATTCTCCAGCCAGCATAGGAGAATTCTGGGAATTGAAGTCCATAAGTCTTAAAGTTGCCACGTTTGAGGACCTCTATAGTAGTCTTATCACGTTTTGACCTAGCATGGCACGTTAATGCATTAATTTATAGTTTCAGAACTTTAAAACAAATGCCATACATGTATGCTTCAGTGTGCTGTAGGAAACCAAATAACTGAGTCAACCATGACTAAGTTAGCCACAATTAGGCATTCTATGAATAAAGTTAATCTATGCCAGAAGTTATTTTAGGAAGGTGGGGATTGGCAAGATTCCAGGTAATTCTTTCCTGACCTGACTTCCTGGATCTAAGTGGGGAAAGCAGGAGAACCTAACTCCATGTTGCTACAAAGGTGTGTCCATGTTTCTTCCTTCCCATGATGTCCCAATCATAGACAATTCACCACAAGCCATTCCTTTATTTGACCACATATGCTTTTTAAGAAGGTAAAATAAATCCACAATCTCTTCCTCTATATCTCACACATTTAGTTATTTATTGCAGAACTGATTGATCCCAAAAAGCAAAAGGCTTGAAGTTTCAAGTTCTTTCTTTCTTTCTTTCTTTCTTTCTTTCTTTCTTTCTTTCTTTCTTTCTTTCTCAAACAAGTATAGTATTATAGTACATATTAACATAACAACATAAGTAGAACGTAGTAATAGAAAGGATAATAAGACAGTAGGACAGGGACATTGGACACAAAAGTGCACTTATGCACGTCCTTTACAAACCTCTTAGAAAAGGTGAGAGGTCGATTGTAGATAATGTAAGGTTGAAGATTTTGGCGTTGGGGAAGCAACAACAGAGTCAGGTAATGAGTTCCAGGCGGTGACCACTCTATTGCTGAAATCGTATTTTCTGCAGTCAAGTTTGGAGCGATTTACATTCAGTTTGTATCTATTACATGCTCCTCTGTTGTTGTTAAAGGTGAAGTAGTCACTGACAGGGAGTACATTATGATGTATGATTTTATGTACAACAGTTAAATCAGTTCGGAGACGATGTAGTTGTAAATTTTCTAGATGTAGTATTTGAAATCTGGAGGAGTAGGGTAGTTTGTCACGTGAGGAGGAGTGAAGGACTCTTCTTGTGAAGTATTTCTGTACTCCTTCAATTGTATTAATGTCTGATATGCAGTGTGGACTCCATACAGGTGAGCTGTATTCTCGAATAGATCTGAGGAATGTTTTGTATGCTCTGGTTAATAAATCAGTGTTTCTAGAGAAAAAGCTATGTAAGATTAGGTTTACAATTCTTAATGCTTTTTTGGCAATGCTATTACAGTGGGCTCTAGCACTTAGGTCATTGGAAATGAGTACTGCAAGGTTTTTGACTGAGTGAGGGTCCTCTGTGAGTTCAGCTTTACCAAGTATGTATTCAGTATTTGGATTCTTTTTACCAATGTGCAGGATGGAGCATTTGTTGGTAGAAATTTGAAGTTGTCAGTTGTTAGACCATTCAGCTACATGGTCAAGGTCCTTTTGAAGGGTAGAAGTATTATCGGAGGTATTAAATAGCTTAACATCATCAGCAAAGAGAACACAATTGCTTGTGATATTGTCACAGAGATCGTTTATTTAGAGTATAAAGAGAGTAGGTCCTAAAACACTGCCTTGCGGGACGCCACTGTTAACTGGAGCAGGATTAGATATGATATTACCTATTTTGACCACTTGTTGTCTGTTGGACAGGAACGCTGAAATCCAATCGTGCAGAGGTCCAGAGATGCCATAGAGATGCCATCTTCCAGAAACCTGCTTGGTTTAATAGTTTAGTAGTTCCTGCTGCCACCAATTACTGCGTTTTTGGCTCCATAAGATACTCCTGACCATAAGACACACCTAGGGAAACAAGGGAAAACAAGGGGAGAAAAAATCTGCCACTGCCTCCCAATGTCCATTCATTTGGCTAGCATTTTTGAAGCAAACAGCCTGCCTCCTCTTTGTCTACTGCATCCACCGAGCAACATTGGAGCCTTCACCTCCAAGCAGCTGATTGACGGTGGGATCGGTATCCTGGAATACCACCGATCAGTTGTTCCAGGCAGCAGGGATCGCTTCCGCCATTTGCTACTGCTGCCTGTTGTCCATATTCGCTCCATAAGACACACAGACGTTTCTACAGTACTCACTTTTGGAAGGGAGAAAAGTGTATCTTATGGAGCTAAGCCTGGCCGTTCCATTTTATGTATTGTTTGTTTGGGGTGTATGACTGTTTTTATATTAAGGGTTTTAACTGTTTTTTAATCCTTGGTTTTGTACTGTGCTTTGCTGTTGTGAACCGCTCAGAATCTTCGGAGAGGGGCGGCATACAAATCTAATTAATAATAATAGTAATAATAATAATAATAATAATAATAATAATAATAATAATAATCATAATCATAATAATAATAATAATAATAATAATAATAATACGGTATTTTCCAAAGGGGATGCTTCCTATTTCCTCTAATTCTGATTTGGATTGGGAATGTCTCAACTAGCAACTAGTAATCAGCAAGCAGATTACTATATTCATGGCTATTGAACATGAAGGAAAGATAGCTAATTTTTTGGGGAGGAAAACATAATTATTATTTAACATTATAGTTATTCTGTTACCTTTTTCATAGGTAAGTGTAAAAAACAGTCGTAAGTCACTTTTTTCAGTGCTATTGTAACTTTGAATAGTTGGTAAACAAACTGTTGAAATCAAACACTATGTGTGTGTGCGCGCGTGTGTGTGTATACATACATACAAACACACATATACCATCACACACATATATCCTAGAACTGCTGTCTTGTAAAGAATGTTATGTTTGCATTGCCAGACATCCAGACTCCTGCAAAGGAAATCTGGGATATATGCCAGCAACTCCATTTGAGAAAACGTATTGTTCCCACCAAGATTTTGAGTGCTTGTTTCCTTAGGTAGACAAGAACCAAAATAATTAAATTCCTTACCAGCTAGCATAGAAAGAAGAAATTACTTAGGATAAGTGCCTAATTGCTTTTCTCCAAGAATACTGAGAGCAAAACTCAGTATTCTCAGTATTAAAAACTGAGTATAGTTAGCTATTTTCCAGCACTTAAAATATTGTATATTTGTGTCTAACATGTCAGTTTCTGCATATGATGAATTAAAATGGGGGGGAAGGAAATGGAGGAGGGGGTTTAAAGCATCAGAAAGAAATCAACCATCTCGGAGTCCATCCATCATGGTCTTTCCTTGACTCATGTTTTCAACAAACCTTTTTGCACCTGATAACTACCAAAGCTGTGAAAGCCAAAGTGATTTCTAGAGGGCAGCAAAGATCTACAGAAAACTTTTAAAATTACCCAGATTTCAAACTTTCAGACTGGTATCCTGTAAGACAATTCTAACAGTTGTTTCTATAGCCTCCTGGCATTCTAAGTTTGCCACTTGAAGTAGGTTTCTTGTTCACCTTATGGATCTTAGATCCTACAATATCTAATAAGTATGTCAATGTTCTATTAAAATGTTTGGAAAAAAGAAGTGTATCAGTTATCTCATTTATTAATAATGCAGCACATAGCATTCAGGTTTTCAATTAATCAGTCAATCGTGTCCTTTTCTTTGGTACATTGTTCCAGTCACCATATTCTTTCCCATACAAGAGACATTGTTCTATTCCCCATCTGTTCCCCATACAACAGACATTAAGCATGTTATGTTCATAGAAACATAGAAGACTGACGGCAGAAAAAGAACTCATGACCCATCTAGTCTGCCCTTATACTATTTTTTGTATTTTATCTTAGGATGGATCTATGTTTATCCCAGGCATGTTTAAATTCAGTTACTGTGGAAGTTTGTTCCAAGGATCTACTACTCTTTCAGTAAAATAATATTTTCTCATGTTGCTTTTGATCTTTCCCCCAACTAACTTCAGATTGTGTCCCCTTGTTCTTGTGTTCACTTTCCTATTAAAAACACTTCCCTCCTGAACCTTATTTAACCCTTTGACATATTTAAATGTTCCGATCATGTCCCCCCTTTTCCTTCTGTCCTCCAGACTATACAGATTGAGTTCATTAAGTCTTTCCTGATACGTTTTATGCTTAAGACCTTCCAACATTCTTGTCTCATTATCATGCTTTGTTGCAATTGGCTATTCAGATTCCCCCTTTCTCTTATTCGTCTAAAACTAGATTATACTTTTACTAAACTTGGGGTACCTCCAAGTGTACTACTATTTTTCACTTCTACAATACATATAATTTGTTAAATAGGAATTGTTATTCCAAGAAAGTTTCATAATATTACATAATGTCTGAATCATCCTTTAAGTCAGATGTGTACAATTTGAGTTCCTCGGATATTGTATGTAATTTCAAAAGCCTTCTAGAAGTGGTCATCAATTTCTACTTCTCAATTTTGCTGAGAGTGAAAATGATGCAACATGGGACTAAGAAGGAGTCACCTTCAATCAGGGGTGTCAAATTCAAGGCCCTGGGACCAGATCCAGCCTGTGGGATGCTTATATCTGCCCCACAGAAACAGTAAAGGACCGGCCTGAAGTGCCTCTGCCAGTGAAAATAGAGCTTTGGAGGGTTGTTTGTGGCCCTCCTGATCTCCGTTTTCACTGGCAGAGGGTTGCAGGAGGCCATTGCAGCCGACAACGGAGCTCACAAGGGCTGTGGGTAGCATGCCCAAGCTCCATTTTTGCTGGCAGAGGGTTGGAGGAACCCATTGCAGTTGAAACAGACCTTTGGAGCTGGAAGAGTGCTCAGGCCACCATAGGAGCCCCCAACATGAGTGATGTCGAGCTGCCAATGCCCACCCTGGCCACCTCCATCCTGGCCCCCCAACATCAAACACAACCCTGATGTGGCCCTCAATGAAATTGAGTTTGACATCCCTGCCTTAAATGCTATGGAGATATGGCTTATACTGTGTCACCAATGCCTCTCCCTCACTACTCATACCCTAAGTGCTGTCCTCGGCCTGTGAAAAGTTGCTATGCTGGTCAAGAGAAAAAACATCCAGAATTTTGATTGCTCCCCAGACCTGTCTCAAGGACAGAAAGGCTGTTTAGAAAAAAAGCATAACCATATTTAGTGACTTGGGATCTCAGGTTTCCAATGTCACCCTAAAGAATTTAAAAAGAGTGGATCACAAATAACAGTGGTGGATACTTGCCTGGAAAATTATTCTGGGAAAACATTTGCCAGGTAGCATGAGTTAATTTAAGAACAGAGCTTTAAATAGACTTTTGCAGAAGTAACTTGAGAGTAGGTCACTGACCATAGCATTCATTTCAGTGTCAAAGTACTAAATCACTCGAACTCAAATCCATTCTGACTGTTGTATGTATAGACACATCCTGACATTTCAATGTCTTTCCCAAGACCTCCATGGCTGTAAAAACCTTCAGGTCTGCAGCAGAGTCCTTGACTGTTTTTTCCTTGTTGGTTGATCTGAAAGGCAGAAGCAATCTTTCATATCTTAATTATAAAGCTGATTTTGAAACTGCGAACATCAGTTTGGTTTTCTTTATATTCAATGTTAGTATCTTCTTTTTTTTCATTTCCTGCACCCTGAATTTTATTACCGGGCCTTGCAGGTCCATTGCAATCCTAGTTCCAAACTGATGTCTTGAATTTCCTGCTTTTAAATTCAATTTTCAGCAGTGCTGCTCAATTATTTTCCCAAATAAAGTTTGACAAAGTATCATTTTTGCATAGGTACTAATTACAGAGCCCATTTGCACATCTGCATGGTCATTGAACTTCCATATTCATATTTATGGGATTAAAAAGGTTAGAAAATGAAGGTAAATAGAAATGAGTAATAATCACTTTAAAAACCCTAGAAGACAAGAAGAGGAACATTTAACAAGAAGACTTATTAAATGATCCCCTCTTTCTTTTCATTAAAACCACAGAGAGCAAAATGCATGAAAGCATTTAATGTTTTACAGCATGAATAATTTGCCCAGAGATCCAATTTTATAATAAAACAAAGCTGTACTCCATTCCTTGGGATACAATTCAACCTTGTTGAAAGAACATAAACTCTGCTTGCTTTTTCTAAATGCTAAATGGTTAAAATTATGTGAACTGAAAATTTCAAGTAAATATTCCAATGCAGGTAGTCCTCAATTTACAATTAAGCCCAAAACTTCCCTTGCTAAGTGAGACATTTGTTTATTGAGTTTTGCTCAATTTTACAACCTTTCTTGTCACAGATCTTGAGTGAATCATAGCAGGATTATATAGATTGGGGGTCTCCAAACTTGACAACTCTAAGACTTGTGAACTTCAACTCCCAAATTCCTCAGCTAACCCACTGGTTGAGGAATTCTGGGAATTGAAGTCCACAAATCTTATAATTAGAGACCCCTGGTTTATATGATCTTCAAGATATTTATAAGTCTATGCTTTATTCTTTTACCATTCATGTCTAGGATAAAGGTAAAGGTCTTTCCTTTCCAGTCATGTCTGACTCTATGGGGCAATGGTCATCTCCATTTCTCACCCAAGGGAGCTAGCATGGTCCAAAGATGTTTCCATGGTCATGGGGTCAGCACAGGGAACGATGTTACCTTCCCATCAAAATGGTACCTATTTATCTATTCACATTTCCATGATTTTAAACTGCTAGGAGCTCAGGAAAGTAACAAAGGCTCACCTCATTATGCAGTGCTTGGGTCTCGAACCCTGGTCCTCAGCTTTCTAACTAACAAGCTCAGCATCCTTAACCACTGAGACATCATGCTCTATTACATGCAATGCCTAAACTCCATGTTGAGTACTGAAGTAGGAGTAATTCTACTCATTAACAACTGTTACAACATTGGGGCACTATTGATCCTGATATGTCAGGTATCTGGATCACATTAAGACTTCAGGAGTGAAATGTTCCCGGTTTGGGTGTGCCAGCTGGTTGTCAGAGAGCCAGTAGCGATGCCAGCATGAGATTTCACACACCTGCACGGATGCCGCCATTTGGGTTCTTTTACCCTCTGCACTTGCGCAGAATGCTTTGTGCATGTGCAGAGAGTAAAAGAACCCAAATGCCGGTGTCCGGGTAGGTAGGTAAAGCCTTGTGCTGCCATCGCTATCAACTATCCGACAATCAGCAGGCAGGACCAAACTGAAGCATTTCACCCCTGTATTAATTATTATTATTATTTTATTATTATTTACTAGATCTGTATGCCGCCCCTCTATGTGGACTCAGACCGGCTCACAACAAAATACAATGTCACAAACCCAATATATTAAGAAACACATTAAAACCCCATTATTTAAAACCATACAATTCAGACAGACCATACACAATTCTACCATAGCCTTAGCATAGCCTAGGGGCAACTCAGTTACCCCATTCCTGGCAACATAGGTGGGTCTTGAGTAACTTATGAAAGGCAAGGAGGGTGGGAGCAGTTCTAATCTCTGGGGAGAGTTGATTCCAGAGGGCCGGGGCCACCACAGAGAAGGCTCCTCCCCTGGGTCCCGCCCGATGACATTGTTTAGTCGATGGGACCCGGAGCAGGCCAACTCTGTGGGACTTTATCGGACGCTGGGATTTATGCGGCAGACGACGGTCCCAAAGGTATTCTGGCCCGATGCCATGTAGGACTTTATAGGTCATTACCAACACTTTGAATTGTGATCAGAAACTGATCAGCAACCAGTGCAGGCTGTGGAGTGTTGCCGAGATGTGGGTGAAACTGGGAAGGTATGTGAGCAACAAGCCCACCTGAACCCCTAATTCCAACTTCACCAAGAGTGACTCACAACCTGCAATCTCGGGAGCAATGAGCCTGCATAGGCGAAAAGTCTCCTTGGCTATAATAGTCACTCCTTCCCCCCTTCCCTGGGGTTGCGGCTGATGCCATACCTGAAACCTGGCTGGGCAAATTTCAGAGAGAGGAACTCCTCCCTCCGGGCCCAGCCAGGTTTCAGTTACACATACCAGGTTGGCCTCCTCCTCCAGGACCAAATCCCAGATGAAGAGAGCTTTATTTACTACCGATCTGGCATTGAGTAGCAGCAGCTTGAGCCCAGGGCCCAGATTATACTCATTACCAGTACCCCAGGTTGAGCTCATGGGGTCGGAACAAGGGATCGCTTTCAGGCAGCGATCCCTTCTTCCCCTAAAATGGCCTGCCCCATGACTCCTGCCATATCTGCCTCTCCCCAGCAGATCTGGAATTTTCTGGCCTTCAACTTCCCCAGAGATTGACCCCCCCCCATCCCTCCTGCCTCTCCAATGTCAGGTGTGCTAAATTTATCATTCATATTATGTTTACTTATCTCATGCATACCCTCTCACCCACTCCACTCCTGCATACCCTCCCTCCCACCCATTGCACTCATTCATTTCATACATCCCATCCCACCCATTCCAATTATCCCTCGTTAACCCCCCCAATAATTTAGATGAAATTAATTGCTAAAATATCAATACTAAAATTAAAATACAAATCCATTAATAATTAATACTAATAAACAATACTAATTAAGTCCAAATACACTGTTAAAATTTCCAATTCAAAACCTCTGTGTTCCATATGGAAAGTCAGAAAGCAAAATTAACACATAAACGTGACATAGGGAGTAGAATGGAATAATTCTATATTACATGGATGTGCCTTGCAAAATAACCCATGAATGGTGTTAATAATTTTATGTACTCAAGAAGCAAAATAAAAGGTAATATTTTTTTTACATAGGTATACAGTGATTATTCAGTCTACTGTAGTTCAGGAACTGAATCCAAAATTTCAGAAATGCCCCAGTTTCATCTGAATCTGACTTCAAATCCAGACATGGCATAAAGATAATAATAAAGCAAAGGATCTCTGCCTCTTAATCAGTAAGGTTTTTAAAAAACCCACAAGTTGCTATTCAATAGTGGCTTGATTGTAAATATTACTCTGAATTTTGATACACCTATGAAATATATCCACGCTGTCTTATCTTTCACTATGGTGTATATGTAAGGATCAAAATACATTATTATTGTGTCATAGTATAATCCATAACAGCATCTTAGAGAAACAGATCTGGAGCAAATTTTCCTTGGGATATAAAATCAGAATATAGTGGGCTTGGATCTTCCTATTCTACCCAAGGACATGAACTTCTGTTCTGATATCTCCAATTGCTAGTAAAAATCCAAGGTTCATCCTAATCTAGAATTTGCCTTTTCTTTAATAAGATAGATAGAAACAGAATGCAAACCTGCATAAAAAGGTCACGGTCTCCCTAGTGCTATAAAGCTTAGTTTCTCTACAGCCAAAGCAAAAGAAGAAAGGAGCAAGGGAACATTGTAAAGTTTCAAGGAGCTGCTTCATTTTTCTGCTTGTCAAAAGATACTGTACATGACAGTCAGCTTCCTGTAATCCAAAATCTTGCAGATAACTGCAAACCATGGAGTCTTTAATCCACTTAATGCAAAATAGCGTTAAATCATTCTGAAACCATTGGAAGATGGGCTAGCGGAGTAGAAATAACCACAGCTACCATCTATTAGTATGTAGAAGTACAGTATGGAACTTTAAAATTATCCAGAAAGCAATAAACTATTTCTTCCCACTCCTCTCCAAATTGTACACTAGAATTGAAAATGTATATCAAAACCTCAGATATACATCAGATACTCCCAATAAGGAAAAGAGCAATGTAAATGGCTAAATATGTGAGAGTTGATGCCTCACACCATTTGAAAAGGGGGCAGGGTGAGCAAGTCCATCACCTAGCTATCTCCTGCCTTTCATTTGGGAGCTCAAGGCAGCATAAATATCTTCTATTTTTTGCCAGAAATCTAGAGAGGCAGTTTGGATTAATAGAAAATGAGTAATCCAAGGTCATTCAGTGATGACCTTGTAGACGAAGTAGATTAGAAACTGGATTTTCCTGCTCCAATTCCTTAACCAATATACTGCACTCTTTTTTCGTGTATAAAACAAGGATGATGATGATTACCTTCACTTTTGTATCTTATATACTACAACAAGATTTTTGGCATGCTCTCAAACCATGGTTGCTCTCCCTCTACTACCGGTAACAGTTTGAAGCAGATGTCCTACAGAAGACACACAAAGAGGTTAAACCAAAAAGAGTCAGTAAGGTGAGATGGATGGGATAGAAATGTGATAAATAAATGAAGCTCTTTTGGAATTGGAATTTGGCATTGCAACAGCCAGTAAAGAGATGATAGAAAATATCAGCACACTTTAAGATTGATAGGCACACTTCATGGCAGGTGACATTTATTTAACTCTCTGTCAATGCTTCTGATGTCTTTAATGCTACTGTTATTATTAGCCTTGTTTTTGAACCTGATAGATGTGAGTTGAGTGATCCATGTGGAATATATTATATTTTTACAGTGCAAAATGAATTTCACATGTGATTTAATATCATTTCAATATGATATGAATTGCATTACAATATATTTGACAGTTATTTAGCATGTATGTATTAGCCAGGTTAAATTTCTTTTTGCTAGGCTCTCAAATCAGCTTAAAATAGAAATTATGAAGGGTAACAGAAGCAAACTGAATGCTAATCATAGGATTCCTTAGTGCAAGCTTTCCTAACATGGTGGCTTCCAAATGTATTGGGATTGTTCTCAGTATTTTGGTCATTCAGAGATTCATGGAGTGTATCAGATTGTGGAGGCTACCTTAGCATAAATGTCATGCTTTCTATCATAAAAATAATGTGCAAATGTCTTAGCAGCCAAAATATTTTATTTTTGTAAAGTAGAAAATAACTTATCTGGTGTGTGGCCCATGTTCATGTGCAGCCAAATCTCATTCTGTACTGAAAAAAAATAAAGCCTTATCTGAATCCTTCAGCATTTATCATAAAATAAATGGAGAGTATCAGTATTATCATTAGTGTTGAAGAATTTTATACCATCAGTGAAGAGAATGCAGTTGCTTGTAATGTGATTGCAAAGGTCATTTATATAGAATATGAAGAGTGTTGGTCCTAGTAAGCTGCCTTGGGATACAACTCTGTTAACAGGAACAGGATTAGATAGGGCACTCTCTATTTTGATCACTTGTTGTCTGTTTAATAGGAATGCAGTTATCCAGTCATGTACAGGTCCAGAGAATGCCGTAGTATTTCAGTTTTAGAAGTAGTTTATCGTGAACCACTGAGTCAAAGGCTTTACAATTGTCTATATAAATTGCATCTATTGATTTGCCCTGATCAAGTTGTGTAGTCCATATGCTTTTGCAGTGTAGGAATTGCAGGTTACAGGATTTTTTTTTTCTGAAACCAAATTGTCTGTTAGTGTAGGTTGTTAGTTTCTAGGTGGAGGGTAATATATTGGTTTATGATTGATTCTATGACTTTGCATGTGACGCAGCATAGAGAGATTGGTCTGTAGTTTTCTACTAGACTGAAATCTCCTTTTTTGAAAATGGAGATGACCGTGGGTAGTGACCATAGGTTTGGTAGAGAACTGGTCCCGAAGGATTTTTCAAAGATTATGTTTAGTGGTTCAACCATGGATGTGGAGAGCTTTTTTAGGAAGTATGCACAGAGTCCATCAGGCCTGATTGATACAGAAGATTTTAGACCGTGTAGTGCTTTTTCAATGTTGTCTTCAGTGAAGTCTATTTGTGTAAAATAATTCTCACCTGAACAGGGACTTGAACACTGGACCCACAGATTAAAAGTCTGATGTGCTACCAAAACCTTAACTGTTTCAATAAAATTCCAACTGGGTTTCCTAGCTCAGAAAAAACACTTAGGATCTGTTTTTTAATTTATAAAATCTTCTGTTTCTTAATTTTTAAAGTATTAAGATGTTATCTATTCATTCAAGTCTGAGTCTTGGTAATTGCATGGATCAAGTCTCTCCACATTTTCTGATCTTGCACTATTTCATTGAGTTTCTCTAAAGTCTGGAAGACGTCAGCCTTGATAATATTCCATAGTGGCACAATGAGCTATGGTGACACAGTTGTTCGAGTATTTCTGTTGACTGCCAGCTGACTACAATTTGGCAGTTCAACTCTCAGCAGGCTCAAAGTTGATTCAGCTTCCATCCTTTCAAGGTGGGTAAAATGAGGTGAGTAAAATGAGGACCCAAAATTGTTGGCATATGCTGACTCTGGAAATCACTTAGAAAGGGCTGCGGAGCACTGTTAAGCAGTATAAGTGCTATTGATATGCCACACTTTCGCCATCAATTTCTATTTTGATGTTTCCTTTCCTTGCAGTGGGCTTGGGCTTGGACTTTATGATGTTCAGATAGAGACCAAAATTCTCAATTTCTTTTTTGATTTTCTTGATCAGATGTTCCAGGCCTTGCTTGATTTCTGAAAGGAGAATTGTATCATCAGCATATTGAAGATTGTTGATGTTTCTTCTGCAAAACCTTACCCTGATTTTTGATACTTCAAGAACTAGCTTTCTTATTATCATTCTACCTTACAGACTGAATAATAAACAGCAGAAAATGCAGCCTTGTTGCACTCCTCTCTACGTCAGGGTTCCTAATTGCATCCAAAATTAAATCAGAGTCTGAGGCAAAGTATTCCTCAAAGTTCCAATTTATTAACAGAGCCATACTTGCACATCTGTTTGAAATCCAAACCTGAAGTCCCTCAGGTTTCATCACCCAGCTGAAAGTTCAAGCCCTTCCTCTCATACCCCCAAGTCCATCACATTGACCAATCTCCATCTGCCAACTTGGCAGAAACTACCATCTCCTTCATTACAGAGACAAAGGATGACCTTGACTATCTAGAAAGAATTTGTTATGGCTACATGCAGACAGCCCTCATGCAATTCCCCTCCCAATTTCCAAGTTTTTGGTGTCACTCTTTTTCACTAGTGGAATGAACACTGAGCATTTCCAATCCTTGGTCACATGTTGGTTTTCCAAATTTTCTGATACACACGTATAAGGACTCTGGATGATATAGGCCTCAATAATAATGTAGGAAAATTTAAAAAAAAATCACCAAGTTATATTTGACTCTTAATATTTTTATAAATATTTATTTTCATATTTGATTTTAAATATTTGTTGATTGATTGATTGATTGATTGATTGATTGCATTTATATGCCGCTCACTCCGAAATGGACTCCGTTTCCATAGTGTAAATATCCTATGCTATTTGAGCAGGATTAGAACATATTTCTTTTCTACATGTTGAACCGGCTCTCCTAGTTCTGACAATCCTAATAAAACAGAGACAAGCGAACTCAAATTAGTTTAGAGGTACTAATCCTGTATAATCCTGTATAAAAAAAAGAAGCATTTGTTTTCAATAAAAAAAGAATGATTTAAGGTCAAACAAGTTGGTGCCAATGGGAATTATATGCTCTTAAAAATTATATGTAAATGAATGACTATTGGGTTTTTTTTTATTTCTTTATTGAGTTTTCACATATAGTTCAAATCACACATTATTCTGTTTTACAGATTATAAACCATCTCTATTAAAATTCTTATAATAGATTTTTACCTGTTACATTCCATTATATACATTATATTTCATACTTTTATATTCTAATATTTGTTATATTCAATAACTGGTAAATAAAACTTTTTACAAGGTAGCTGTAGATTGTTTCCATTGTACGGTTGCTTCTTATTATATTGTTTCTATATTCTCTTTTGAACCCATTCATGCCATTTTTGCCATGTTCGTTTTGATTCCCTGATTTTGTTTCCCTTGATTGAGTTAGTGAGTTCGTCCATCTCCACGCATGTATATATCTTATCTATAATTAATTCTTCCGTTGGGGTCTGGTCATTTTTCCAGAGTTGTGCTATTGCAATTCTCGTTGCGGTGTTTATGTGTGTTGTAAGAAGCATTGTTTGTTTTGAGTAGTGTTTTCTCCAAACTCCGAATAGCATAGCTTCCGGAGTGAATTCTATTTCCTCTTTCATAATCTCTGAAAGCCAGGTATGAGTTGTTTTCCAGATTTTTTGTATCATAGGACATGACCACCACATATGAAAAAAAGTGCCTCTTTCGTTTTTAACTATTGTTATTGCAGATGTGGTCTTGTTACATCAGACCAGAAAAAATAAGGAATAGATAATACTGAAAAAACTCTGCCTAACTGTCACAGATTGGTCCCAAGCACACACTGAGAGTAAAGATTCATATCATCAGAGATAAATAGGAATTTTCAAAACAATCCTTTTAATTTTATTTTTTAGATACCATCAAGGCAAATGTCCAACAGTTTGATTTTATTATAAATGAGGAACTTCATTTGAGTAATTCCGTGGTTTCTACCAACCTTGTGTCCAGCAACCATGTTCAAAATGATGCTTGATGCTACTAATGTAGCAACATCCTATGTTTTTATAGCATAAAAACAAAAATGGCAGTACCATTGTTGCAACAACCATCTCATGCAAATATACACATACATTTTTGACACATATACTGTATACAAATATATACACCACAATTGTACTGTAGACACAGTGCTGGGCTATCAAAACTTTTACTACCACACTGTGGGCATGGTTTATTTTCAGTGCAAATTGGGTGCTCTGGCTGGAGCCCCAAATTTTGCTACCAGGACTGCATTCCTGACCGTTCCCGTAGGAGCCTATCACTGTGTAAACAGTAAAGTCCTTACTTAAGTTACCCAATCAGTTAATATATTGTAAGAGACAGAGAGAAATTGATAGCCAGATTTCAGAGAGCAAATAAAAGCTTGCCAAAGAAGTTCTTATCAAACTTTCCCTTTGAGACTGAGTAATCTAGACAAAGGAACAAAAATCAAGTAAAAGTTTTGTACTGGTAATAACCTTAAAAACAAGTGAATTAATAAGATTCCATAAATGCAACTGGCAAGGCGGGATGTTTCTCTTTCTGGCTAAAACTAGCATATATTTACAGCAAGTGCACCTTTTTAATGGCTCCTGAAGAAAATGTCAGTTGATTAGAACAGTGATTGGTGATATGAGAGAATGAATTAGTGAATCAAAAGGAAGCAGACATAACAGGACCTGACAGAGGAAACATCTTTTGAGTGGTGCGCTCCTGCCGGCAAGGCTAATTGCGTTCAGCTCCATGGCTCTAATGTGCGAGCGCAGGATTGAGCGCAATTTTGCTTCCTGCACCTGTGCAAGCAGCAAAATCTTGCACGGAGACGCACATGTCTGTGTGTTTCAGTGAGGTTTTTTGCTTCTCCACCAGGGGTGGGCTACTGCCTGGATGGGGGGGAAACGCAGTGGGGTAGCGAAAATGGAGCTCCACCCCAGAACACCCAATTTGCACTGAAAGATGTTGAAAGAAAATGCATAAGCCACGGCCACAGTGTGGTAGTAAAAATTTTGGTAGCCCTTCCCTGTTCTCTGCATGTGGAAAGCAAAAAAACTTGATGAAACATGTGTGAGACCCCGTGCGAAATTTTGCTACCCGCACAGGTGCAGGAAGCAAAATTGTGTTGTAAAGTAGATGGGGTATTATTTTCCTTCCAGTATTGGGCATATAGTATTCTGGCTGTGGTCAGGATATGCAAAATTAAGTATCTGTCTTCTTTTTTAAATTTTGATTTACATATTCCTAGCAGGACCATTTCAGGTTTTAAATGAATGGTTTGCTTTGCAATTTGTTCTAGATATAGTTTAATTTTCCTCCAGAATTTTTTTGTTATTGGACATGTCCACCAGCAGTGATAGTATGTTCCAATTGTTTTTTTTTTCATTTCCAACAAAGGGGTGGGATGTTGGGGAACATCTTTGCTATACGTGCTGGGGGAAGGTGCCAACAGTAAACCATCTTATAAAGATTTTCTTTGTACAGAGTTGCCAATGTAAGTTTATAGTTTAAGTTCCAGAGTTTCTCCCATTTGTTTAAGTATATGGGGTAACCAAAATTTTGAGCCCATGCTATTATTGATGGTTTAACTTGCTCCTCTAACTTTCTCCCATTAGTTGTTTAAGAAGTAAGCTGTAAATTTTAGATATGATATTAACCTCTGATCCCAGGAGAATCTTGTGAAGCTCATTATAATTTTGGAAACCAAAGTGTCTTTTATCTTCCTTAAATTTTGATTTGATTTGGAGATAATTTATCCAATCCAACTTAATTCCCTTAATCATCAGGATATGTTTGGGTAATAAGTCATTATTTTCATCTAAAATCTGTTGGTATCTAATTTGCTTGTCCTTTGTCCACAAGGTTGGGTAGGTTATGGCCTCCAAAGGGGATATCCACTTTGGAGTTGCTGGGTAATATTGCTTTTTTATTTGGTTTCAATTGTTTATTATACTTTTTCATATGTAATGTGACATGAAGTATGAATGTTTTTTGTATTTATCAGTTCCTAAAAATGTGTGCCAACCAGTTTGGAGGTCAAAGCCTTCCAAAGTTAAGACTCTTGAGTTTTTTAGAAGTATCTAATCTTGTGTCCATTTAAGAATCGTGGCTTGGTAATACAGTTTGAAGTTTGGTAGACCAAAACCCCCTCTAGGAAGCAAAATTGTGGTCGATCCTGTACTCGCGTGCCAGAGCCGCGGATATCCGCGAAAATAGCTGTACCAGCAGGAGCTCATCAGTGATCTCTATGTAAGTAAAAAGAAGAGGAGTTATGCCCAAACCAAAAATGAGAAGGTATTCTGCAGCGCTGAATTTTTGAACAGCTTTGGACTTCCTGACAAGGAAAATGGTGACAACCTAAATCATCTCCAAAAGAGCAGAAATGACAGAACAGTAGTGACTAACAGAGTGACAGCAAGCTGAGTCCAACAGATAATTTAGAGCATGAGAGATGTCCCACATGTGCTCCGGATGGCTGCTCCTCATGAGGAGTCAGCAGGATATCAATTATTCTGAAGGTCTGAACTTTGGGCACAGGAAACCAGCAAGCTGTCAGCCATGACAGAGCCTTTAAGGACACTAGGTTCAACCACCTCATTTTCTGGATTTATAATTGTTTTATAGTTAAAAAAGGTTTTTTCAAAAAAAGCCAGTCAGAAAAATTACCTGGTGCGTAAAACTTCCTCCGAGAATAGAACCTTAAAGAATATAAAAATATAAAATGCAAAAATCTGGATAAGAATTTAAGATTTTTTAAACAGCTTGGGGCAACAGAGCAATTCATAATATATTGATTTTTTAAAAACCAAGTAAACAAATATCATTTTCATAAAATGCAACTGTCCAAACGTTAAATAGTTGCTGAAAAAGTGGTTTGTAACTCAAGAACTACCTGTGCCTGAGAGAGAGAAAGAATACAGCTGAAACAATAAAATAATTTTGTTTGGGTTTGGATTCACTATTACAAAGAGCTAAAATAAATGTGACTCAACCAGTCTCACTAGTTTATCTGTTGTCTCTCTGGAATAAGGATCAGGATGTCAAGATCTTCCAAGATTTACAATATCTACTGATGATTTTCCATTAATGACAGTCCATAAAATGCCCAATGAGGCTGCCAAGAACAGCTACCACCTACTACTACTAATTTGAAAATCTACTGAAGGAAAGAAACTCATGACTTCTTTGCAGTATTTTCATACATCTTTCCAGTCCATGGAAGAGAACCAGAAATGGAAAGAACATTGCGTGTCACGTCCCATAATAGAGCTAGGCAGTAAATCTTAGTTCTCCAGATATTTATTACCTTATTCATAAAAAAACGTACTTGGCTGAAGACTCTCAGACACAACTCGGATAGAGTCTGTTCTTTACAAGATACAACAATAAACCCATACACAGAGAGATGATTTGTCCAATACAACACAAAGAAGTAAAAAAAATGTTAATATAGGTATATATTATATATTATATATTATATATATATATATATATATATGTAGATTGTTCTGAGTTCGGGTTTTGCCCTGTGTAATGTTTTGCATGTCTATGCGACGTTTCGGTGAAATCACATTCACCATCATCAGGCTGGAGTTCCAATCTTTGTGTTTTTGCAAATGAATATTAGCAACTGACATTTCTTCTTAGCATGTAGTGTGGGGGTGGAGATTTGCTTTGAATGTAGCAAATAGATTGGGTGACTATGCTTCCGTGATCTGATTGGTTGGTGTAATCATGGTTATAGAAGGAATGGCATGAAGATTATGAAGTGTTTTGTTTAAGTCTGATTTCCAAATATAAAATTCTAAAATCATAATAATTAAAGGATTGACATATTGATTATAATGAAGTGTTTATTTTGTTTAAGGCTGGTTTCCAAATCTCTGGCAGGCGCGAGGTATCATCCCTTTTATTTAAACAAAAGGACCTCTTTTCAATTTCAATAGCTTCTAGAGAGATTCTTTTATATAAATTCTCTGTTTTGTGGAGTAATTTAGTTTTTTCAAAGTCAATTTCGTGCCCTGTTTTTTTAATGTGCTGGACAAGGGAGGAGGTCTTCTCCTGTTTCTTGACTGCATTCATATGTTCTGCCATGCGCTGGCTCACTCTTCGGTTAGTTTGTCCAATGTATGTGGCTGCACATGTTTTGCAAGGGATTTCATAGATACCTTGGTATTCTAATTGGATTTTATCTTTGGGGCTCCTTAGGATATTAGATATTTTTTGGTTAGTGCAAAATGAGGTTTTGATGTTATGTTTTTGTAGAATTTTACTAATTTTATCCGTGGTGCCTTTGATGTAAGGAAGGATGGTGGTGCCATTGTCCTGTTCTTGATCTTGTTTTTTGGGGGGTGTCTCTTTATTGATTAGGTTTGTTATTGTTTTCTCTTTGAATTCAAACAATTCAAATTCAAACAAATATCAATCTGGAGGGCAGAAACAGAAACCCAATACAAAACAGACACACATAATAAGAAACTCCAAATACTAGAGGTACAGCAAAAACCCAGCCCTCCACAACAACTTATGACCAAAACAGTACATAACATATCAGACAAGATACTCACCACTACAGAAACCAATATTCTTTCAAAAGGATTTAATTTTGCAATAACTCCAAGACGAATACCAACTGAAAATATCATATGTGGAATTGAAACAACTTTACATAAAATCAACCCAGATACTGCTAACAAAATCAGACTCCAAGTCACTAATATTCTGTGCTCTAGTAAACCTCCAAAAAGCAACATACAGCAGGAAGAAAGAGAGGCACTTATCAATCTAAAGAAAAACCAGGATATAATAATTCTCCCAGCTGATAAAGGAAACTCCACTATAGTAATGAACACAGCAGAATACAAGGAAAAAATGACAAATCTACTAAAAAACCCAGCCTACAAACTCCTAAGCACAGATCCTACCACCTACCTAGAAAAAACCACCAAATCTAAAATCAAGGCCTCTCCCATCAGCGAAGAAATCCAGCAAAAAATCATCCCCAGAGAAAAATCTTCCATATGTCCAAAACTCTATGGCCTTCCAAAAATACACAAAGAAGGAATACCTCTCAGGCCAATAGTCAGTTCTATAGGCTCCCCTCTACAAAACCTTGCCAAATTTTTAGCCAAATACCTTCAACCATATACAGAAACTATTACCTCATATGTTCAAAATTCATCCCAATTTATACAAATAATTAAAAAACAAAACATATAACCCGATGACCTACTTGTAAGTTTCGATGTCGTGTCCCTGTTCACACAAATACCTATCACAGAAGCCTTGACAGCTATCCAAGACAAACACAAACCCCCCAAATATATCCTAGACCTTACCAACCACTGCCTGACCAATACATACTTCATCTATAATGAACAAAGATATAAACAAATAGAGGGAGCCCCCATGGGATCACCTCTATCACCTGTCATAGCCAACCTCTATATGGAATATTTCGAAAATAATGCTTTAGAGCAAGCCAAATACAAACCCAAACTTTGGCTGAGATATGTTGATGATACCTTTGTAATTTGGCCACATGGTAAAGAAAAACTAGACAATTTCCTCACTCATCTCAACAGCCTACACCCCAAAATACAGTTTACTATGGAAACAGAAATCAATGATCAACTTCCCTTTCTAGATGTACTGGTCTATAAAAAACCCAATGGCAGCCTAGGACATACTATCTACCAAAAGAAAACCCATACCAACCGTTATCTAAATGCACACTCACACCACCACCCCGCACAAATCACCTCAGTGGCCAAAACTCTCATCACCAGAACCAAACGCTTAGCTGACCATGAGCACTTAAAAACTGAATTGAACAAACTCAAAGATGTACTAATTTCTAATGGATTCAAAGAGAAAACAATAACAAACCTAATCAATAAAGAGACACCCCCCAAAAAACAAGATCAAGAACAGGACAATGGCACCACCATCCTTCCTTACATCAAAGGCACCACGGATAAAATTAGTAAAATTCTACAAAAACATAACATCAAAACCTCATTTTGCACTAACCAAAAAATATCTAATATCCTAAGGAGCCCCAAAGATAAAATCCAATTAGAATACCAAGGTATCTATGAAATCCCTTGCAAAACATGTGCAGCCACATACATTGGACAAACTAACCGAAGAGTGAGCCAGCGCATGGCAGAACATATGAATGCAGTCAAGAAACAGGAGAAGACCTCCTCCCTTGTCCAGCACATTAAAAAAACAGGGCACGAAATTGACTTTGAAAAAACTAAATTACTCCACAAAACAGAGAATTTATATAAAAGAATCTCTCTAGAAGCTATTGAAATTGAAAAGAGGTCCTTTTGTTTAAATAAAAGGGATGATACCTCGCGCCTGCCAGAGATTTGGAAACCAGCCTTAAACAAAATAAACACTTCATTATAATCAATATGTCAATCCTTTAATTATTATGATTTTAGAATTTTATATTTGGAAATCAGACTTAAACAAAACACTTCATAATCTTCATGCCATTCCTTCTATAACCATGATTACACCAACCAATCAGATCACGGAAGCATAGTCACCCAATCTATTTGCTACATTCAAAGCAAATCTCCACCCCCACACTACATGCTAAGAAGAAATGTCAGTTGCTAATATTCATTTGCAAAAACACAAAGATTGGAACTCCAGCCTGATGATGGTGAATGTGATTTCACCGAAACGTCGCATAGACATGCAAAACATTACACAGGGCAAAACCCGAACTCAGAACAATCTACATACATATACCCGTGAAAATTTACGAAAACAAATATCTTGCCTCTACGGGGAGGACACTTTCCTACTGACTAGGACCTATGAAAAACTTGAAGTCAGAAAAGCCTCCATCTTATGTGATCTCACATTCCTACGCAACTGCAGGGACAAAAAAATAATTCCCAAATACTTCCAACTAAAATTCCACCCAAAAACCCCAACCATAGAGAGGATCCTAAAAAGAACTGAATTAGCCCTAATCAGAAATGAACTCCACAAAAAAAGATTCATACTTGATGAAATCAACAAAAGTCTACTCTCTCTTCACCTTAAAATCAGTAACCAAATACACCCTTTACTCTGGGATAAATTCAAACAAATATCAATCTGGAGGGCAGAAACAGAAACCCAATACAAAACAGACACACATAATAAGAAACTCCAAATACTAGAGGTACAGCAAAAACCCAGCCCTCCACAACAACTTATGACCAAAACAGTACATAACATATCAGACAAGATACTCACCACTACAGAAACCAATATTCTTTCAAAAGGATTTAATTTTGCAATAACTCCAAGACGAATACCAACTGAAAATATCATATGTGGAATTGAAACAACTTTACATAAAATCAACCCAGATACTGCTAACAAAATCAGACTCCAAGTCACTAATATTCTGTGCTCTAGTAAACCTCCAAAAAGCAACATACAGCAGGAAGAAAGAGAGGCACTTATCAATCTAAAGAAAAACCAGGATATAATAATTCTCCCAGCTGATAAAGGAAACTCCACTATAGTAATGAACACAGCAGAATACAAGGAAAAAATGACAAATCTACTAAAAAACCCAGCCTACAAACTCCTAAGCACAGATCCTACCACCTACCTAGAAAAAACCACCAAATCTAAAATCAAGGCCTCTCCCATCAGCGAAGAAATCCAGCAAAAAATCATCCCCAGAGAAAAATCTTCCATATGTCCAAAACTCTATGGCCTTCCAAAAATACACAAAGAAGGAATACCTCTCAGGCCAATAGTCAGTTCTATAGGCTCCCCTCTACAAAACCTTGCCAAATTTTTAGCCAAATACCTTCAACCATATACAGAAACTATTACCTCATATGTTCAAAATTCATCCCACTTTATACAAATAATTAAAAAACAAAACCTACAACCCGATGACCTACTTGTAAGTTTCGATGTCGTGTCCCTGTTCACACAAATACCTATCACAGAAGCCTTGACAGCTATCCAAGACAAACACAAACCCCCCAAATATATCCTAGACCTTACCAACCACTGCCTGACCAATACATACTTCATCTATAATGAACAAAGATATAAACAAATAGAGGGAGCCCCCATGGGATCACCTCTATCACCTGTCATAGCCAACCTCTATATGGAATATTTCGAAAATAATGCTTTAGAGCAAGCCAAATACAAACCCAAACTTTGGCTGAGATATGTTGATGATACCTTTGTAATTTGGCCACATGGTAAAGAAAAACTAGACAATTTCCTCACTCATCTCAACAGCCTACACCCCAAAATACAGTTTACTATGGAAACAGAAATCAATGATCAACTTCCCTTTCTAGATGTACTGGTCTATAAAAAACCCAATGGCAGCCTAGGACATACTATCTACCAAAAGAAAACCCATACCAACCGTTATCTAAATGCACACTCACACCACCACCCCGCACAAATCACCTCAGTGGCCAAAACTCTCAACACCAGAACCAAACGCTTAGCTGACCATGAGCACTTAAAAACTGAATTGAACAAACTCAAAGATGTACTAATTTCTAATGGATTCAAAGAGAAAACAATAACAAACCTAATCAATAAAGAGACACCCCCCAAAAAACAAGATCAAGAACAGGACAATGGCACCACCATCCTTCCTTACATCAAAGGCACCACGGATAAAATTAGTAAAATTCTACAAAAACATAACATCAAAACCTCATTTTGCACTAACCAAAAAATATCTAATATCCTAAGGAGCCCCAAAGATAAAATCCAATTAGAATACCAAGGTATCTATGAAATCCCTTGCAAAACATGTGCAGCCACATACATTGGACAAACTAACCGAAGAGTGAGCCAGCGCATGGCAGAACATATGAATGCAGTCAAGAAACAGGAGAAGACCTCCTCCCTTGTCCAGCACATTAAAAAAACAGGGCACGAAATTGACTTTGAAAAAACTAAATTACTCCACAAAACAGAGAATTTATATAAAAGAATCTCTCTAGAAGCTATTGAAATTGAAAAGAGGTCCTTTTGTTTAAATAAAAGGGATGATACCTCGCGCCTGCCAGAGATTTGGAAACCAGCCTTAAACAAAATAAACACTTCATTATAATCAATATGTCAATCCTTTAATTATTATGATTTTAGAATTTTATATTTGGAAATCAGACTTAAACAAAACACTTCATAATCTTCATGCCATTCCTTCTATAACCATGATTACACCAACCAATCAGATCACGGAAGCATAGTCACCCAATCTATTTGCTACATTCAAAGCAAATCTCCACCCCCACACTACATGCTAAGAAGAAATGTCAGTTGCTAATATTCATTTGCAAAAACACAAAGATTGGAACTCCAGCCTGATGATGGTGAATGTGATTTCACCGAAACGTCGCATAGACATGCAAAACATTACACAGGGCAAAACCCGAACTCAGAACAATCTACATACATATACCCGTGAAAATTTACGAAAACAAATATATATATATATATATATATATATATATATATATATATATATATATATATATACAGTGTTCCCTCGATTTTTGCAGGTTCAAACTTCGCGAAAAGTCTATACCGCGGTTTTTCAAAAATATTAATTAAAAAATACTTTGCGTTTTCCCCCCTATACCACGGTTTTTCCTGCCCGATGATGTCATATGTCATCACCAAACTTTCATCCACTTTTAATAAATATTTTTTTTAATAAACTTTAATAAAGAAATGTGGTGAGTAATAATCTAAATGGTTGCTAACGGAATGGGAAATTGCAATTTAGGGGTTTAAAGTGTTAAGGGAAGGCTTGTGATACTGTTCGTAGCCAAAAATAGTGTATTTACTTCCGCATCTCTACTTCGCGGAAATTCAACTTTCGCGGGCGGTCTCGGAACGCATCCCCCGTGAAAATTGAGGGAACACTGTAATATTCTTTTCCAGATATTAAACTCTGAATATTTTTCACACCCTTTCACGCTATTGGTAATTGAGGTCTTGCTTATTTGCTTTTGGTGGCCCTGATACATTTTTATACAAACTCTCTCTGGCCTAGGAATTACTAGTTGCTTCCTAACTAGAATTAGTTCTTGGAGTGTAAATTAGTGACTGTTATACAATGGTGTCAAAGAGAGCTTGGTGTCTGAAGCCATGGCCTTCATTGGCAGGGGTAGATTGCATGTCACAAGGTATGGTTTTAAAAAGCGTTTTGCTAAAGCACATTATATATGATCAGGAGGATTTAAACAGAATTGAGAAGGGTATAGAGATGAAAACCCCAAGAATCTCAGATAACGACTGTGGAAAGAAATATCCCTATTGCGATACAAAAACCAAAGGATACAATTTGTGTACAAATGGAATACAAAACTATCACAATTGGGACTGGAAACGCCATTCCAATTTACAACCTCATTTCTGCCATTGTTGTTAACCAAATTGCTTCATTACTAGAAAATCTAACTTGAACTGTTAGATTCTTGATGTTCTGTAAATGTGGTTGTTTTCTTGCAGATGTCAAAGGAATTGAAGATATCACTTAGTATGGTAAAGAAGGAATGCAAGAAAGCAACCAATTTTAGAGAACACCCAGAGCATCTTAGATTAACCCTGTGTCACTCATGGACAGGGGACAATAACAGTAGGATTTAGACTTGTATACCACTTCATAGTGCTTTTATAGCCCTCTCTAAGTGGTTTACAGAATCAGCATATTGCCCCCAACAATCTGGCTCCTCATTTTACCCATCTCGGAAGGATGGAACGCTGAGTCAACTTTGAGCAGATGGTGAGATTTGAACTGCTGAACTATAGCTAGCAGTTAGCTGAAGTAACCTGCAGTGCTGCACTCTAACCACTGTGCCATCTGGCTGATAGATGAAGATACTATCATGTGGATTTTATAGGGGCAAAAAGATGCTTTCAGGACAAATTTATGTCATGAACAGGTGCGATTGTAAAATAATATAATAGGATACATAAGTTGTTATACAGTTTTTAATATTTAGTTCCCTTTAACAAGTATTTTCTCTTTAAAGGAAGTTATTTGACCAAAATTAAGAAGTTGCAAAATAAACTGGATGCTGATTTTATGTAAAGCAATTATATTACAATTCTTTTAGCAGAGACTTGAAGAATGAAATCCATATTACAGTGTACAGTTTTTGAAGTAAGATCATGAACATCAAAATTGGGTGGAGGCAAAATAATCTGTGCTTCTTTGGGGAGTTGACATGAGATAGTAAATTTGGTTGTTCATTACAAACAATGAAGATGAGCCTAAGCAAAAACCTTTATTATTTCTAAACAATCTCAAATATTATGTATGTTATGTTCCAATACATTCACAAAGATAATTGAAATATAATAAGCTTCTCTACCCCTGGATATTGATTATAGCAATAGATTTAATGGCATGCAATTAAAATTATTGTGAACATGGGATTGGTGGAATTTTACTAGATATACACCATGTTGATCATTTCACCATGATCAGCCATGATCATTTGCAGGGCAAATATAATTTTGTTAATTTGTAAATGTTCTGTTTTTCCCCAATGTGACTTTTCTAGTAACCCCTCTACTCATTTTATCATAATACCACCTTTTGTGAAAAGTTGGCCTGAGAGAGATTTACTGTCTCCAAGTCACTTAGTGACCTTACATAGCTGGATTTCCATAACCATATGGGAGAAACATAGAAACATAGAAGACTGACGGCAGAAAAAGACCTCATGGTCCATCTAGTCTGCCCTTATACTATTTCCTGTATTTTATCTTACAATGGATATATGTTTATCCCAGGCATGTTTAAATTCAGTTACTGTGGATTTACCAACCACATCTACTGGAAGTTTGTTCCAAGGATCTACTACTCTTTCAGTGAAATAATATTTTCTCACGTTGCTTTTGATCTTTCCCCCAACTAACTTCAGATTGTGTCCCCTTGTTCTTGTGTTCACTTTCCTATTAAAACCACTTCCCTCCTGAACCTTATTTAACCCTTTAACATATTTAAATGTTTCGATCATGTCCCCCCTTTTCCTTCTGTCCTCCAGACTATATAGATTGAGTTCATGAAGTCTTTCCTGATACGTTTTATGCTTAATACCTTCCACCGTTCTTGTAGCCCGTCTTTGGACCCGTTCAATTTTGTCAATATCTTTTTGTAGGTGAGGTCTCCAGAACTGAACACAGTATTCCAAATGTGGTCTCACCAGCGCTCTATATAAGGGGATCACAATCTCCCTCTTCCTGCTTGTTATACCTCTAGCTATGCAGGCAAGCATCCTACTTACTTTTCCTACTGCCCGACCACACTGCTCACCCATTTTGAGACACACGGATAGACCTTCTCATCTTGGAGAAGGTCTATCCATATGGCTTTTAAGATTCTGCCCTGCCTTGATAGCAACTAATCAAATAAACAAAGAATGCTTATTTATAATGTTGTGCAGTGGTGAACCATCTGCAAATTTAGGGTAACAAATTAACATTAAAGTTAATTTCAAAATCCTCTATGAAAGAGACCACCTAAAACCTGTGACAGGAATTGCTTAGGAAATTTCCAGGAGGGAAAATGGGAAACCCCATTCAATGTTGCCTTTGGTTTCATATACTGGTTACTTCAATCCCACCCTTGCATAGTTCTACAGATTTTTCTTCCAGGGAGAAATATCCTAACTAATGCAATACAGAATTAGTCAAGCTGTAAAACTGGGGTTAAACATTTAAAAATTGTAATCGCTTGATAATAACATTGTTTAATTTTTGACTTATTTTTATTGTCAGACCCTGGCAAAAATCATACAAAAATGATCCAGGAACAACAGCTAGAGACCATTAAACATGGCCATAATTGGCAGCACTGCACATAGGAGTGGCTTAATAATTAATGTGAGATTTCAAGTTTACAAGTTTTCTTTTGGAATTATTATCAGTGACCACAGACCTGTATCTATCTGTTCATGACCATTGGGAATCTGTGCAGGGAACAGCTCTTTTAGTTAATTTTTCAGCAGTTCATTATTCCAAATGTAGCAAGATATGCTCCTCCTTTCTTAAATACTTTTTAAGTTGATTTTGGCAGCTGGAATTCCTCAGAGGAAGAGTAGACTGTGGGAAAGATGTACTTTACACTAGGCACCTTTATATCCTTAAACACCTGGCAGCATTGTTTTTACTACAAAATACTTTATTTTCCGAAAGTTCTGTGGGTGAGTCTTAGCCTAGGTGGGGCCAAGTCTTCTCTAGCACAATTTTGGAATTGTGTCCCAATGATTTCTAATGAGATATACTCTACCCTTTTATGCTGTCAAAGGAATAATTAAATCTAGGTAGTGGGAAACTTAAGAAAACATTTGCCAGGCACAATACATAACAGGTTATGTAGCTTAACTAAGTTTTAAATAATAAAGGAATATTTTCTTCCCTTCAGTAGTTACTCACATCAGCCATTTCTCTCAACTACAGGCACGGGCTCCTATGGGTACGCAGGTACACAAAACCGGTAGAAAAATTTTGGTCAAATACACAAAACCGGTAGAAAAATTTTGAATGTTTTTCTTTATTTCCCCTTCTAGGCTCTGGGTATGTTTTTCCTATTGCAGTAAATGAAGTTGAATGTATAATTTTAGAAGAGCTGTGCTTGTATGTGTGTGTGTGTGTGTACATGCACATACAGTTTAAATAGTAGATAATGTATATTTTGGGGTGCCTGTGTGTAGATTAGATTAGATTAGATTAGATTTATTGGATTTATATGCCGCCCCTCTCCGAAAACTCGGGGCGGCTCACAACAATAATAAAAAACAGTATACAATAACAAATCCAATGCCCACCAATCTAATTACAATTTAAAATTAGTAATTTCATAAAACAATCCCAATATATATAAAAAACAGGCACACAGTCAATCAATCAACAAAACAGCATGGGCAAGGGGAGGTGTTTTAGTTCCCCCATGCCTGACGGCAGAGGTCGGTCTTAAGGAGTTTACGAAAGGCAGAGAGGGTGGGGGCAATCCTAATCTCAGGGGGAGCTGGTTCCAGAGGGTCAGGGCCCCCACAGAGAAGGCTCTTCCCCTGGGTCCCGCCAGACGACATAGTTTAGTCGACGGGACCTGAAGAAGGCCGACTCTGTGGGACCTAACCAGTCGCTGGGATTCGTGCGGCAGGAGGCGGTCCCGAAGATATTCTGGTCCGGTGCCATGAAGGGCTTTATAGGTCATAACCAACACTTTGAATTGTGACCGGAAACTGATCGGCAACCAATGCAGACTGCGGAGTGTTGGAGTAATATGGGCATACTTGGAGAAGCCCATAATTGCTCTCGCAGCTGCATTCTGCACGATCTGAAGTTTCCGAACACTTTTCAAAGGTAGCCCCATGTAGAGAGCGTTACAGTAGTTGAGCCTCGAGGTGATGAGGGCATGAGTGACTGTGAGCAGTGACTCCCGGTCCAAATAGGGCCGCAGCTGGCGCACCAGGCGAACCTGGGCAAACGCCCCCCTCGCCACAGCTGAAAGGACGCCCAAGTTGCGGACCCTCTCTGAGGGGGTCAATAATTTCCCCCCCCCAGGGTGATGGACGGACAGATAGAATTGTCCTTGGGAGGCAAACCCACAGCCACTCCATCTTGTCTGGGTTGAGTTTGAGTTTGTTGACACCCATCCAGGCCCCAACAGCCTCCAGGCACCGGCACATCACTTCCACAGTGTAATATGTATGTACAAATATGGCATGTATACATAGAATTAAATAGTATATTTTGGATGTTCAGTAATAGTAAATAGATAGGGAGAAGGGTGGCATACAAATCTAAAAAATAATAATAATAAATAATAATAAATAATATCTCTTTGAGGCAAGGAGAGGCCAGGCACCCTAACACAAACCCTTGACGTGAGTGACATCAAGTTGGCCACCTTTAAGCCAGTCACATGACTTTTAAGCCACCCCCTGGTCACATGATCGTCAAGCCACTCCCACCTGGTCACATGGCCGGCAAGCCATACCCACAAAATAAGCCACGTCCACAGTGTGGTAGTAAACATTTTTGCAGCCCTTCACTGGCATGTCTGCCACAGCACCATCAAGCCTTGGCAGCCACTTTTTTTCTGCTATGATTCCATGGTGTAATCTCCATCTCTTCCTCAGCCATTGACAGAAACAATTTAATGTTGTTGTTGAGTTTTGGTACCGAAGGGTCATGAGGCAGGTTTAGTGACAACATAGCTCTTTATTAGTATCAGTGAAACTTCAGCAAAGGGCCAGCTGGCAGCTCTCCTTTAAATAGGGAGCTCAGGTTGGAAAGAACCAATCAGTGCTCTATACTCTTCTGCTCTACAGAGTGGACCTGATTGGAAACCGTTTGCTAACATGCAAATCCTAATACATAACAGTTGTGCTTGACTGAACTGGTTTTAAACAAGTCCTGACACCATCCAGTGAGAACCTCAAGAGTTATAAAATCCACTAAGCCTTGTCAGGCATTTCCTTGGAGGAAGTCAGGTGAGGCATGATAAAAATCAGCAATGGGGGTCAGCAAAGATCATGTTAATATAATTTTCTGCCAGCTCAAGTGAGGATAGTTGGCACTTTATTATTTATTCATTAAATACGTTTATATGTCGCTCAACTCCCGAAGGACTCTGGGCAGCTTCCAACAGGTAAAAAAAAACATTTCTAAACCATTAATAAAACCCTATTAAGATAAATGTACTCGTACTAACATTTCTCATTCATATCCAGATGACTCACACATCAACTTTCCCAGGTCTGCTAAAACAGTAAGGTGTTTAAAGCTTTGCGTAAGTCTGGTAAAGTGTGAAGAATACAAATCTCCGGAGGCGGTTGGTTCCCTAGGCAGTTGGTTCCATGCCATTGATTTAGTATTGGCAAAAGATTTAAAGGTTGAGCTTGCATTCATTTGTGGCATTTTTGATCAGAGATATCTGTAGTGATGGCCTTCAAAGATATAGTTGAGCAATCAAAGCCCTAGTCTTTTCCATATGCATGTGATTCGTATTAAAAAGAGACAGGCTTTCACAATTTTGGAGCCAGTGTCTGTTTTATTGTGGATGTCTATGTTTCTAATTTATTTATTTATTTATTTTGTCAAGTACATACTGGTAGTATTCAAAGATATAACAATGTTTATATACAGTACATGATATTAGTAAGAGAGAAACATTAGGACAGGGGACAGAAGGCACACTGGTGCACTTATGCACGCCCCTTACTGACCTCTTAGGAATTGGGTGAGGTCAACAGTGGACAGTCTAAGGGTAAAGTTTTGGGGTTAGGGGATGATACTACAGAGTCAGGTAGTGAGTTCCATGCATTAACTACTCAGTTACTAAAGTCGCATTTCCTGCAGTCGAGTTTGGAACGGTTTACTTTAAGTTTGTATCTGTGCTCGTGTGTTGTTGTGGTTGAAGCTGAAGTAGCTGTTGACAGGAAGGACGTTGTAGAGACGTTGATTTCTCTAGCATTCTGCAGAAGTAAATACCATGGCGTACCATATTAACATAGCTCTGTCTTAAAATTTTCCATCAGCATAAGCAGTTTAGCAGTTAAAGTCCTTATTAGTTAAAGGAAACAAACCAGCATATCAGAAGGAATATGGAACATGCTAAATATGGTAGGCACCTAGTATTTTTAGATACTCATTGCCAAGTACTGTAGGTAGGCAAAGATATTCGAAACAGGTCCAAATCCACAAAGCAGCACATGCCTCAATTTGTTGCCATCGAACTGCTGTGTACTCTTTATGTATTATGGCCAGCTTCTGTGTTGTAATTATTCTGCAAATATTTGACAGCAACAGACATAATCTTGTATGAAAGCCTTCTGCTTCGTGCGCAAGTCTCGAAAACACTAACCAATGATTTTAAGAAACAAAGAAAGGCAAAGCAGGACCCCACCTGGAATTGGCAGTTTAGAGTTGTCTCTGAGTTGAAATTTGAAGCTTTTCAGTAAAGACACACCTCTTTCAGGAAGTTATGCAAAATTCCCTATTTCAAACCATAGGACAGGAAATATAAAACGCGATTGCCAGAATACATAGTGAAGCTGTCACTTAGGTCAGTTTATCAGCTCTTGACAAAAAATTAGGAGGCTTCCGGAGATGGAACCATTGATCTAAATGCCCTGAAATTGTCTGAAAGCTGGATTTTTAGGAAAGTTACTGTCTTCCAGACTAGCAGGTTTTTGCAGCATTAACATTGTTCCTGCTCTTTTTTCTTTTCTTTTTTCTCATGCATGATTATTTTCTGACTACAGTGGGATGAATCTGCGGCAAAAGATTTTGATTCCTTTAGTAGGAATGGTCTTGGCCATTTATTTTTATTCAGGAAAGGAAGAGTTTAAACCTGGTAAGTTATTTGAAGTAAGGGTATTTTTGAATTAAAAGAAGAGGCAGGAGAAAAGGAGAAGGGAGCCTTGCTTTTAAAAACACACAAGCTGGTTCCAGAGCCTAAAATGAATCCTGCCTTAGTCATGGATGGCATTACTTGGATGTTTTTACAAGCCATGAAGACACAAGCAAGTAGGGGTTTTTTTTCCTCAGCAAGCAAGTTAGGTGGGAAATAACTTGGGGAGAGGGTTTGTTTTTGTTTTTTAAAGGCTTTTGATATTCTATCCATTCAAAAGGGATTTTTGTTTGTGAAAAGTTCCTGAAAAATGGGGGGAGGAGAGAGACTTGTATGATTGTTCCAAAAGCTTTTGTACCTGGAATGCATGAAACGGGTTAAAATTAATGTCTAATTATATTGTGGAAAAGAAAGAAAAACAGAGTGGGGGAGTAAAATTATTTTGGTGTTGTTTTTATACTCCTTTGGAATGCTAGTAATTCTTGTTTCTGTTGCTTTCTTGTGAATTGGACTAATAGCTGACGGAGGCTGGAATTCTATGATTTTTACCTGTTTTGACAGAATGGGAAGCTATTTAATGTCAGCTTTACAAAATGTGATTTTTGCATCTTCTTCTTTAGAAATGTTGAAAGGGAAGCGAGTGATTGTTACTGGGGCGAGCACTGGAATTGGTGAGCAGATAGCATACCACCTAGCACAGATGGGTTCTCATCTCCTGATTACTGCACGGACAGAAGCCAAGCTCCAGCAAGTAAATATTAAACATTCATTTATTCCACTATATAATTCCACTCACTCAAGATCTCATACATTGAAAGGTTTAAGAGAGAGACAAAGAACACTCGCCTTCAAACTGAGAATGAGGATTAATTCTTCAAAACCAGAAAGAGGCGAGGAGATAACTGCTGCCATTCATAGGTGACTCTTAACTACATTTTTCCTTCTTTGCTGATTAATGGGGTCAGGCTGTATTAGACCTTCAAATCCCAGGGATATAGAACGAGAACTGCTTCATCTAATATGGAGAGTCAGAGGAAGATCTCTGGAGCAATTCCTTCTGTGCCTGCAGTGAAATGCCATTTGATCTCTTGCTGTGGTATTGGAAAGCAGGGGTGGCAGCTTTGTCCAATAGGCAAAGTTACAAACATATAAAACAAACCAACAAACTTGATTACTTTAGTAATCGAGTTGTCGAAGCGTGGAACTGATTACCAGACTCTGTAGTGTCATCCCCTAACCCCCAACATTTTACCTTTAGACTATCCACGGTTGACCTCTCCAGATTCCTAAGAGGTCAGTAAGGGGAGTGCATAAGCGCACTAGCGTGCCTTCCATCCTCTGTCCTATTGTCTCTCCTATATCTCATATATCTTCTCTTCTATCCCTATATCTTTTCTTCTATTCTCTCATTGATATATTTTATTAATATTTTATCTTCTATTATTTCTTTGATATATTTTACTTCGAGTGTATCCTCTATAAACTTCATTGTGTATTATAAATGAATGAATGAATGAATAAATAAATAAATAAATAAAGCATAAGCAGAGGGAGGGAGGTAGGGAGGGAGGAGGGTAAATATTAAGATTTGGGAGCGATACAGGTTTTTAAATTGTGGATCTCTGGTTGTATAGTTTATTAGCAGCCTGTGAGTAATAAGTACATCTTATTTTTGGTAAAGTTTTTTATTTTTTATTTTTATACATCTCATTGTGTGAATGGTGTGATACCTGGGTATCATACATTTCAATACAAATAAACATAACAATATTATTCATAATAATTACATTCCATTTTCATTTTTCATTTATTATTTACTATTTAGTCATTGGCTAAAGTTCTATTTATTGCATAAATCTCCAATAATTTTAAAGTAAATATTTAAAATCCAGCAAATGTGGAAGGTGCCAAGATTTCCCAGTTCTCCTCTTAACAGTAGATGGTGCTCAAACTTCAATTTGCTATTGCTTCTCTGCATAATGCTGACAGTGCATTTTTATTTTTTTTCAATTTTTTAATAAATCCAATGAGAAGGCAAAATTGATAATAATAAAAAACAGTTCTAGTTTCAATATTTTTAAAAATACCTTTTCAATATCATGTCTTGCATTTTGAGAGTTCAATATTCTTTTAGTTAGTTTCCTTTTTTTAAAAAAAAAATCTTCTTATATAATCTGGGAATTTTTAAAAATGTGCTTATTTCACCGCTAGAAAATAGTTCAATTATGCTTCCCCCTTAAATTTTTTGGGGCCATTTTTCAATGGAAAGTATTTTCTTACCTAGTTCATACACCACTCACTTCCTCCTCTCCAGCAGAGACATGTGTGTTCAGGTTGTCTTCAGCTTCATGGCAGCTATGTTTGCTGCTGCTGCTCCTTGTCCTCATCTGAGGGTGCTTTCCTAGTTACGGAGGAAGAAGTGGCTCTGCTCGATGGTTCCCCTTTACTTCACCACCCCTCCAGGACGGCTGTAGTCCAAATTTGAACTCTCTGACAAAGAGAGGTCGGAACCAGCAGCGGAGCTTGTGTAAATCCTGTTTCCATATCTTTAAGTATGTGTGTCTGTGTGATTGTATCTTCAGCCATGCATCTGATAAAAATATTAAGATTTGGGAGAGATTTAAATTGTGAAATTGTGGATCCCTGGTTTTATAATTTATTGTCAGCAGCATGTGAGCATGTCTGCACATCTTTAAGTATGTGTATCTGTGTGATTGTATCTTCAGCCATGTATCTGATAAAAATGTAGTGGATATCTTCTGAAAAATGTATCCTTTCCTGCTGATTCAAGATTAGGTGGACAACACTTTATTTTGGTACAAAGAAGGAACCTGAATTAGTTTTTGAAGATGTAGGAGATATTCATTCAAAACTTCCCAATCCTAGATCCGAATGAATGAAACATTCTCATTGAATACTTTGTTCTATACAAAGTTGAGTGTGCTGACAACAAAATGAAATAGTGTTGCTTCCTAAGTGGACAGTTTGATTTCACAGAAGTTTGATTTACTTGGAGTTATATTCTGTTGTTTAAGTGTTCCCTTTATTTTTTTGAGCAATAGATATGTATGTATGTATTTATTTTATTTATTTATTAGATTTGCATGCTGCTCCTCTCCAAAGACTCGTATGTACATGCATGTATGTATGTATAAATACTGCCTATCTGGACAGCATACTGCTTATCTGCCTATCTGGAAGAAAAAAACCTGACCAGAATATCTAAAAAAGTATGCCTGAAGTATGACTTCAGGCAAACTCAAAATTAAGTTCAGAACTACAAGCCCAGGCTATCTCTAAAATTATTACCATATGTTCGATTTGACACCATAGGCTGAGTGTACACATCTACACACAATATTTTTCAAAGCATGTGTTTTTGCCACTGCCCTCTAGAGACAGAGAGAGGTTGCAACATCGACTAAGATAAGTTGGAGCATATTTAGAGTTAGGCTGTGTTCTTATTTACACATATTTTTGACACAGACATGTTGCATCAACCTTTTTCCAAATGCAATCATGACATTTCCTTGAAATCTAGAAGTTGGCATATTTGTTACTTTATGAAGAAAGGAAAGGATGGGAAGATATCCTGAGTCTCAGGAGAAGGGCGGCATAGAAATCGAATGAATGAATGAATGAATGAATAAATAAATAAATAAATAAATAAATCATAATCCAAAGTACTGATTGTGATCCATATTCCTTCATGAGCCAAATCTGTCTTGTTTTTAAGTTCATTCGTTTATTTATTAACTTGCATTTAACTTTTAAAAATGAGATACAGCAAGTGAGACACAGGAAGTTGGCTAGATGTGATTGATGACTCAAACAATCAAACCAATCCTATTCCTATGGTAATATTCCTACTGTTGTCATGATAGATAGTCTTCCAGGCAATGACATGCTGAAAAGGGAGTCATCCTGCCCCTTTGCTTTATCATTGGTTGGAAATCAGCCTGTCTTTTTTTGTTGCATATCTTTGTGCAGGTTAGCAGAATGTGAATCACAGCAGTGGCCATAGAAGCTGCATATTGAGTGGCAAAGGGGCCAGTAAATTTCAGGTTGCTATCCTTTTCCACTGATTCAAGAGTAGATGCATGGCAATTTATTTTGGCACAAAGAAGTTCAAATCCAACAGATTGGATGGAGATCTCTCTGTCTTTCTCTGTGTCTTCTCTGTGTGTGTCTTCACTCTCCTTCTCCCTCTCCCCCTTTCTCCCTCTTCCCTCTCTCTCTGTCTCTCTCTTTCCTCCATCTAATCCATTGGATTTGAACTTTTGCAATTCCCAGTCAACCAATTGAGAGTACATGAACTTGGAGAAGGTTGAGATTTTAAAAAAAACATGACTGAATAGGATAGGTGGAAGTAATAGCATTGAGAAATAAAGAATTTCTGGCAAAGATATATGAGTGTTAATAAAGCTATAGTAAAGATATAAGTAATAAGAGGAGACTGCTTAATGGAAAGCATATTGTCTCTCCTTTGCATGATAATTGCTGATCTCAGTATCTAGACACAGACATACAGAGAAACCGAAAAAGAGACAGAGAGAGAGAATCTGATCGTCTAAAGAAAAACATACTATTTTTCTTCAACTCACTGTTGACTATTGGCTTTAATTAAAGCAGTTCAAGTAGATTTTCAGATGAAATCTATCCCATCCTTCTCTGTATATATCAGAAAATGCACAGGTTTTGATGGACTTTCTAAGAAACCTGTGTACAGTAAATGGTAAGTGGAAACATTTCCAGGTGAGAATTTGAAATTAGTCACTAAGTCCAAATTTTAGTATACTTAGACAATAACATAGTTTATTTTGGGGGACCAACCCAGTGAAGGGCTACCAAACCTTTTACTTCTACACTGTGGCCGTGGCTTATGCAGGACGCCCTGCATTTTCTTTCAACATCTTTCAGTGCAAAATGGGTGCTCTTGGGTGGAGCTCCTTTTTTGCTACCCCACTGTGTTCCCACCATCTGGGCAGGAGCCCACCCCTGCTCTTTGTAAGAGGTTGCTCTTTGTAACAAAGATCAATACATCATCAATTCAACAAATGTTGCAAACAATATGTTATATTTAAATAGATTATTTTTGTGGTACCTAAATTTAAGGGGGGAAATATGTTGCTTATTTACAGGATATGGTTACTGGGGTAACATTCTATGGTCCCAAAGGATTTTTTTTAAATTATAAGCCTAGCATGACTACCAAAGGAAGTGCTGCACACCCAATATTAAAAATATATTTCAAAATAGATATGCTTTTTGTGGGGAAGAGAGGGTTGTACATAAAAAAGCTGAAAATGCTTTCAGATGAAATTACTAATGAGATGGTTTTTCCAGTGGAAATTCCCCACTGATAATGTTGATCCAATAAGTAGATTTAAAATGTGCTGTCAAAATACTCTCATAAACTGGATTGTTCAGTTGCCTCTTTGCAAATTTATTCGATTTAATAAATTTGAGTGCAAGGAGTTTTAAATGTCAAAGAATATCTACTAATGTTACTTTTCTGTTTGCTTTAGGTGGTGGCTCATTGTTTAGAGTTGGGTGCAGCATCTGCCAGATACATTAATGGCAGTATGGAAGATATGAAATTTGCTCAAGCAGTGGTGAAGCGAGCAGAGGAATTATGGGGTAAGTTCAACTTATTAGAACATGAGATGGTTCCAGCATCCTATTTCTAACTAATTAGAAGTTTCCATAAGCCCAGAGCTAGGGAGTAGAATTAAGCAGTGGGTTGCTCCTGATGCAGCCCGGTTCGGCGAACTGGTAGCAGTGGTGGCGGGAAGCTCCTCCCATCCGCCCGGGATGCTTCTACATATAACGGGTTTTTTGAACCCACTGCTGATTAGAATGTGAAAACTGTGACCTTCTGTAATTTATGTTTAGTGGTTCAGAGATTCATCATATAACCATAATGGTTCATAACTATTGATTGAGCTATCCTCCTTGCCTTTGTCTTTTCAGTGCCCCCTCCAACTACAAAACTATGGTATTTTCCAGCTAAATAAGCATCAGTACACTAGCTAGAGATAGGAATTGACATGATCAAATCCAAAATATAAGCATAAGTCCAGTTAACAGATGAAGTTAAGTCTGTTCCAAGTTGTAAAATAGAATCTCTTTTATGGTGACCATAAGGGTCAGATAAAGTTGGATGGGCTTTCAAAACTGATGGTAGTACTTTAAGGTAAGTCAGGTGGAGAAACTGGCATAGCTAGAATTCCAGAAATGTTCTTTATTGTATTAAAGTAAAAGAACAGAATCTTGAATGCCTGTTTCTATGTTCCAAACAAAATCAAAGCAGAGTTATTTTGAGTTTCCTTCTCACACATTTCTCTTTTTCAGAATTGTGTAATCTCCCAACCGCCTTTAATGGCTTGTTCAATACTTCCTTATTTCAAGGTTAGAGTTACATTCCTTCACTACCGAGCAAGTTGTATAGCTACGTAACAACACTGTTGGACACCAGGAACCACTTCCATGGAGAATAGTTTTTCCTTAGACCAAAAAGGAATGGTTTTACATGCTGCCTACATCCTATGGAAGGGGCTTCGCTTTTTTGTGTGGCCCATTTGCAACATATGCCGTAATAAACGAGTCTACGGAGAGGGGTGGCATACAAATCTAATAAATAAATAAATAAATAAATAAATAAATAAATAAATAAATAAATAAATAAATAAATGAATGAATGAATGAATGAATGAATAAATAAATAAGAAAGAAAGAAACCTTGACCTTGGCCATGAACTTGGCCTTGCCCTTCCTTGCTCTTAGGAGGCACCTGAGAAGTCAGCATGTCATCTGTAGGCTTGGGCGGGTGAGCCCCAAGGGCAACCCCCCTCCTTCACCCTGGCTGGGTCGGCACTTGAGTTTCCTTCACCTTACAAAAGATGCTCCTACACCTTACAAAAGATGCTCCAAAGGAGCACTCCTTCACCTTACAAAAGATGCTCCAAAGGAGATCACACAGTTTCTGTTAGCCCCTTTTTCCGCCCCATACTGCCTTCCCCAGTGACCAAAGGGATTTAATCCAATTGACCTAGTCATAGTGAAATGAACCATCCCTTGCGGCACCACTAGTGGTCCATGCTGCCCAACCCCGCCACAACCACTGACCAGCCTCAAACAGCTGTTCCTCTTTTGTGACAGACACCGGAGTAAACACACCGACCGCAGAGCTGGAATTTAATGGGTGACTTTATTTATTAAATCAGGACCTGTAGAAGTGAAATAAATGGGGTGGAAATCAAGTTCAAGATTCCTGGGCAACTATGGAGGAAGCTCCCTACTGAGCAAAGGAATGAAGCCTTGACCTTGATCTTGACCCTGGCCATGATCCTGGACATGAACCCTCTATATGTGGCTCGCCATCCCAGCCTCAAACTTCATTATGCCCCTGCGCCAAGCGTGGGGTAATACGGGTGATCGTGCTGTGGAGCGATCACCCAGCAATCCCTTGCGGCACCAACGTGGTCCATGCTGCCCGACCCTGCCGCAACCGCTAACCAGCCTTGAGTGGCTGGTCCTCTTTTGCTGGCATACCATAGAGCAATGCCAGTCCATGGACTGGGGACCCCAGGACCCCTGTTTAATTAATATTCACTATCCCTTTGTTTTTTGTATAGCAATACTCAAAAACTGCTTTATAAAGAAGTATCACAATACACTTAGGATTACCAAATAAGTAATATAATTGCATAAAAGTATGAGGAATTAATTGGAACTTTGTCCTGAAATCTTCTAACGCAACATAAAGTAAGGTCAGCTCAATACTGTAGCCAAAATATTTGATCAAATGACATTTTGCCTTCATTTACCAACCTAATATAACCAGATATTTCATCTTTCCTTCACAGGAAGTCTAGATATGCTGATTCTGAATCATATTGGCAAGGCCTACTTCCATTATTTCAATGGGGACATTGAGCATGTAGAAAAACTTCTGAGCACCAATTTCTTAAGCTATATAACGATGACAGTTTCAGCTCTTCCCATGCTTAAGGATAGTGGAGGAAATATAGTAGTTGTTTCATCTTTGGCAGGTGAGCATTAATTCATAAGAGTAGAGTGATCTCGGAATCTTGAAGCTCTTACAAATGTTAATGATTTTCGTGTTATCAGAATTACTTATGATTTGACTGTTACACTCATATGACTGCAAGCTTAAACAACTATAGATGTGTAACCCACCTTCCTTTTCTAATATGCATCATTATCCTGTGGGGTGATAAAATCACAATTTTAATGCATTATTGCAGGTGACACATTTCATATTAGAGGAAGAAATGATTTCTGAAGCTTCTACAGATTCTTGTTCTTGAAGTATAATAAGGCTTAGATTTTTTTCACAAAAAAGAAAAATATATAATATGCTAAATATATACTATTGGCAGAAGCATACTCAAGTATCATGTTCTTCAGAGTTTGTTATTATGTCATCCTAAAGAAATAAAAGTTAGAAATGGAAAGGAAATTTTTCTTTGCATTTCAGTTCAATATAGTTAAGAAAATAACCTTTCAAGAAAAGTAGGCTTGTGTTACATATGAGTTTGGGGCATAGTAAGGATAAGGAAACAAACATGAGTTTTAGGAAGCAAAAAGCAATAAATTACCTTTTTATTTAGTGTCCCAACATATAAGCATGAATTTCCAGTTTATTCTGAATAGAATTTAGGTTGCATTTTCATTTTATAGATTGATTCTTTGTACTGGATGCAAATTAAAAATAAACTGAGTAATTCTCACTCAAATTATTCACTCCTCAATTTTTTTTTAAAAAACCCCTGTAATTAAACAATCTTTAATTGTTTCACGAGAAACAATTAAATGTAATGTTAATATGTGCTAATAATATACAGGTATCTACATGATTAAAAATTCAGATTGTCCTTGACTTACAGCCAGTTGCTAAATGATCGTTCAAAATTTTAATGGCCTAGCATGACTGGCATGAATCAGCAAATGAAGTGAGAAAAGGGGAGAAGAAACACAATTCTGAGTTTGAATGGTAGCTGGCATAAGGTTGCTAGCCCAGACTGTTGTGGGGAGATGAAAATAGAGCTGTTCTATTGAACAAACCTTGTATATAGAGCAATCATGGGCTTCCCTATGTATGCCCATGTTTCATCAACACTCCGTGGCCTGCACTGGCTGCCGATCAGTTTCCAGTCACAATTCAAAGTGTTGGTTATGACCTATAAAGCTCTACATGGCATTGGACAGGGAATACCTCCGGGACCGCCTTCTGCCACATGAATCCCAGCGGCCGATTAGGTCCCACAGAGTTGGCCTTCTCCGGGTCCCTTTGACTAAACAATGTTGGCTGATAGGGCCCAGGGGAAGAGCCTTCTCTGTGGTGGCCCCGGCCCTCCGTAATCAACTCCCTCCAGAGATTCGAACAGTCCCCACCCTCCTCGCGTTCCGTAAAATGCTGAAGACTTACCTTTGTCACCAGGCGTGGGGATAACTACCTCCCCCCCCCCCTTGTTGTGTTTTCCGACCTCTGTTGTATGATGGATTGGGTTGGACATGTACGATTGTGTAGTTGGGGATTTTATAATACTGGTTATGTTTATTAATGTTTTTAATTGATTTTTACATTTTATTATTAGATTTGTAATGTATTGTGTTATTGTTGTGTTGTGAGCCGCCCCGAGTCTTCAGAGAGGGGCGGCATACAAATCTAATAAATAATAATAATAATATAGATGCTGGAAAGTAGAGCTCTGGGAAGGACACTATCCGGGGAACGTGCTGCTAGTCTGATTAAACAATGAAGAAAGAAAAGAAAAGGAGGAAGGAAAAACACTGCAAAACAGTGGATGGAGAGAAAAGTTCAAGTTATGTTGGCATCCAGTGCAGTTGGTAGTTCCTGATCAGGGGTGGGTTCTACTTACCTTCCCTAGGTTCTGATCACAAGGAAAGTGCATGTATTATGCATATGGGCTCGCTTTGCTTGTGTGTGTGCCCTCATCACATTGCACAAAGGACCCAGAAATGACCCTCTGCGCATGTGAAGAAGCCTTTGTGCATGTATAGAGGTTTTTTTCGCAAGCCGCGGCAATCGGGGAATTGGATTTGTTTGTTTGTTTGTTTGTTTGTTTGTTTGTTTAAATACACAATGAAGGTTGAAGAGAATAAACATATAGTAATATATGTTTATTCTCTTCAACCTTAATTGTGTATATCAAAGAAATGATAGAAGAAAAGATATAAGAATAAGTATGTCAATGAAGAATAGAAGAAAAGATATATCAATGGAAGAAAAGATATAGGAGATATAGGAGAGACAATTGGACAGGGGACGGAAGGCACACTAGTGCACTTATGCACGCCCCTTACTGACCTCTTAGGAACCTGGAGAGGTCAATCATGGATAGTCTAAGGGGAAAATGTTGGGGGTTAGGGGTTGACACTACGGAATCCGGTAATGAGTTCCATGCTTCGTCAACTCAATTGCTAAAGTCATATTTTTTACCGTCAAGTTTGGAGCAGTTAATATTAAGTTTGAATCTGTTGCTTGCTCTTATGTTGTTGTGGTTGAATCTGAAGTAGTCGTTGACAGGCAGGACGTTGCAGCATATGATCTTGTGGGCAATCCTTAGATCAGGTTTAAGGCAACGTAGTTCTAAGCTTTCTAGATTCAGGATTGTAAGTCTAGTTTCATAGGGTATTCTGTTTCGAGTGGCTCTTCTGGTGAAGTATATTTGGACCTTTTTGAGGGTGTTGATATCCGAGATGTGATATGGGTTCCAGACAGATGAACTGTATTCGAGGATGGGTCTGACGAAAGTTTTGTAAGCTCTGGTCAGTTGTGTGAGATTGCTGGAGCAGAAGCTATGTAGAATCAGGTTAACAACTCTAGAAGCCTTTTTGACGATATTGTTGCAGTGGGCTTTGGGACTTAAGTCATTTGATATTAGTATTCCAAGGTCTTTTACTGAGTGGGGGTTGTCTGTGAGATTTTGTTTATTCAGTTTATATATGAGGTTCTGATTCTTTTTGCTGATGTGGAGGACAGAGCATTTGTTGGTTGATATTTGAAGCTGCCAGGTGTTAGACCAATCTGAGACAAAGTCTAGGTCAACATCGTCAGCGAAAAGAACACAGTTGCTTGTGATATGATCGCTGATGTCATTGGTGTAGAGAATGAAAAGAGTAGGTCCCAGTACGCTGTCTTGGCAAACGCCACTTTTAACAGGGACGGGGGTGCTTCCAATTTTGACAACCTGTTACCTGTTTGACAGGAATGCTATAATCCAGCTATGGAGAAATCCTGAGATGCCATAGGATTTGAGTTTTAGGAGTAGTTTGTCATGGGCCACTGAATCGAAGGCTTTGCAGAAGTCAATATAAATTGCATCAATGGATTTTCATTGATCTAGGTGGGTAGTCTATATGTTTTTGCAGTGAAATAGTTCAGTAAGCAGTGGTAAATTTCCACTACTGGCAACAAATCACCTCTGTTCCCTGATCCAAGAGGGAGAATGCCCATAGGTTGCTTCCTTGGAAGAAGGCAAGAAGTGGCATCATGCAAGGAGGGGATTATTGGTCTTTGGTGAAGCCGTGATCTCTGGAGAAGAACTGAGAAGAAGGCCCTGAGAAAGGTTCTTCCCCAAACAGAGAAACAGTAAATCTTCACATGTTCAGGATTAGCATAGCAGATCAAAGAGAAAGTCAATACATGGTGAGCACATTACAGTAAATTCAGCCCACCTCTCTCTTTTCATTTCCTTTCCATAAGCCCAAAAATGTGGGGGGGGGAGGCAAAGTGAAAGATGGAGTAAGTGATAGTCTCTGTGAGGAGTCTTAAGAGGAAACCTGGCATCGAGTAAACACCAGGATTATGACGTGTATACAGTGGTACCTTGTCTTATGAACTTAATTCATTCCATGATGAGATTCATAAGCTGAAAAGTTCGTAAGATGAAACAATGTTTCCCATATGAATCAATGTAAAAGCGAATAATGCGTGCAAGCTCAAAACTCACCCCTTTTGCCTTACGCCACTTGGAATCCCCGCATCCGGACTTATATTGCCAGCCAAAGTGCCCATTCTTGCACTGCTAGGATTCCCCTGAGGCTCCCCGCCCTGGGAAACCCCACTTCCGGACTTCCGTGTTCTTGCAATGCTGCGATTTCCCTGAGGCTCCCTCGCTGGGAAACCCAACCTCCGGACTTTTGTTGCCAGCAAAGCACCTGTTTTTGCGCTGCTGGAATTCTCCTGAGGCTTTTCTCCCTGGGAAACCCTACCTCCGGACTTCTGTGTTCTTGTGATGCTGCGATTTCCCTGAGGCTCCCTCACTGGGAAACCCAACCTCCAGACTTTCTTTGCCTGCGAAGCGCCCGTTTTTGCACTGCTGGGATTCCCCTGAGGCTCCGGTCGCTGGGAAACCCCACCTCCGGACTTCGTTGTTTTTGCGATGCTGCGATTTCCCTGAGGCTTCCCTTGCTGGGATTCAAAGCAGCATCGGCAAAAATGAAGGGAATCCCAGCGAGGGAATCCTCAGGGAAATCACAGCATTGCAAAAACATGGAAGTCTGGAGGTGGGTTTTCCCAGCGAGGGGAGCCTCAGGGTAATCCCAGCAGCGCAAAAACGGGCACTTTGCTGGCAACGGAAGTCTGGAGGTGGGGTTTCCCAGCGAGGGGAGCCTTCGGCTGGCAACAGAAGTTCGGAGGCGGGACATCCCAGTGGTGGCAGCTTGAGTTTGTAAGGTGAAAATAGTTCAAAAGAAGAGGCAAAAAAATCTTAAACTCCGGATTCATATCGCGAAAGGTTTGTTAGATGAGGCATTCGTAAGATGAGGTACCACTGTATTTCTGTTCTAAATACCTGTTGCAAATATTTCACAGAATATATTAGCAAACATAAAAGCCTCTACTGTCTTTGGGTCTATTGCCACAATTTCTAAGTAAAATATACCTCAAAAGAATTATGCCACATTGAGACAGAATTCAGTATTATTTACTCCCAACCAATAGGGACACACAAGTATTTGACTCCTAAGAGTGTAACAGTGTCTCTAAGCTGCAAATGTGTCAGGTAAATTACAAAGTTGTACTTTAAAAAGAACAAGTTCTAGAAAATTCTTGTTTGTGTTATGTTCTATTTTCAAATATTGATATGTTTATTGTAATATGTATATACTTTTAAAATAATCTCATCTTGATGCATCTATATCAAACACAGTGATTTAAAAATATTTTTGGGAACTTGAATCTATGAGGAAAACAAACAACAAAAACAAACAACCAATATTTACATAGAAGAAAGGTCCTCTCTGTGTGCTGAAATGTTTTAATAATGGCCACTTCTAAAACTTTAGGAGTTGCTTTAATGACAAAGAAGCTGGGTAACATTTGGATGGCCAAGGGCTGCATTTAATTTATTCTGTGGATAAGGTTTGAAGGCCATAGCAGAGTTAATAATGGTGCTGATGTATAAGGGGGAGGCCCACTGCTAAAGCCAAGATTCATTCTTTGGACATTTCCGGCTGAAATTAGAGTTTTTGGAAGCAATTGATAAATGTTGAGTTGAAAAATACAATCAGGGAGGAGAAAAATGTATCTTATACATCTCTAACGTTATTCTTCATCGCATAGTATAAATTTAACATTCTAATTGTTGCATTTCTAGGCAAAATTGGCTTCCCGTTGTCTGCTCCTTATTCTGCAACAAAATTTGCACTAGGGGGATTTTTTAACGCTTTGAGGCAAGAATTTGTTATGCAGAACATTGATGTTTCCATCACACTCTGCATCCTTGGACTCATCAACACAGGTATAATTCACATTTACACATCTGATTTTTTTTTTTAGGTCCTGGACTTCCTTGTCAGTTTGATGCTGGCCAGGATTAGACAAATTATTTACTTAAAAGTTTTTTAGAAATCAAAATCATTATGAATTAGCCTTAAAATAGTAACAGATCTCCTATAAACCTATTGACGCTAGAACTTCCAGTACTCTCCAGTCATCACAAAGAGCACAAAATTTGGAAAACCATCGTAGATTGTAAATTCGTTAAATATTAATTTAGTTGTTGTTGATGTTCTCTGAGCTCCCAAATAAGGATTAATGACATTAGAAAAGTAGATCATATGTTGGAAGGCCTAATAAATAAGATCTGCCAACTGATTAGGAAAACAACTTATAAGCTTTAATGATAAAGAATCATTTTAGCAAAAACAATTGGCTTTATCATCCTATGTTTTTTCTAGATATCAGACAAGTAGTGATGGGCGAACCCAATGGTGTTTGGGTTTGGCAAGTTCGGATGAACGTCATGCAAAGTTCGGCCGAACTCGAACCCGAACTCTGAACAGTCCATGGCATCAAAGCTCCACTCCCGGAATTCCATCATTTTTTATTTTTACGGATTTTTTATTTTTATTTATTTTTATTTTTACGAAAAAGGACGCCGCAGCAGCAACGCAAGCAAAGGGAGGTCCTTTCATGTAAAAAAAAAAATTACGTAAAAGGACCTTCCTTTGCTTGCGGCACCGCTGGGGCGTCCTTTAACATAAAAATATTTTTTTTAATTTTTACATGAAAAGACCACCCTTTGCTTGCAGCGCCACAAGCAAAAGGAGCTTAAGAGATTCTGGGGGCAGAGCTTTGACATCACGTATACTGGCAGGTTGCTAAGCACACCAAGGTGATCACATTGCCCCCGGAATCCAGGAAGTAATTAGCTTGGCATGCTTAGCAACCTGCCGATATATGTGACGTCAAAGCTCTGCCCCTGGAATCCATTCACGGGATTCCCCATCTCTTTTTGTGCCTCCCTACCAGCCTCCCGACTGGCCGACATCTCCCCGGTGTTTGCCTTCCTCCGCCACCACCGGCGCCCGGCTCCTCCTCCTCTTCTCAGATGACAGCCGGGCAGTGGCGCTTCACGGTGCTCAGCACAAATGTTGAACCGGAGCACGAATTTTTTAAAAAATTTGGGTTCGGGTTTGGCATGCCAAACGCTGCAAAATTCGGTACAGACCCGAATTGTGCAGGTTCGGTTCGCCCAACACTACAGACAAGTTTATAGCCTCAGACTTTCAGTGTTGTTGAATCAAATAATATACAGATATATTATATAATATAATATACAGATAGGTCAATAATAATAATAATAATAATAATAGTTGTTGTTGTTGTTGTTGTTGTTGTTGTTATTATTAATTAGATTTGCATGCCGCCCCTCTCCAAAGACTTTAAACTTCTACGGAAGGTGAAGAGGGTGGGGGCAGTGCAAATCTTTGGGGAGAGCTGATTCCAGAGGGCCGGGCCCCCGGACAAAGAAGGCTCTTCCCTAGGTCCCGCCAAATGACATTGTCTAGTTGACAGGACCTGGAGAAGGCCGACTCTGTGGGAAATCCTTTTCTGAACTTTGAAAGTCATTTGCACTTTTGCACAACTCTTCAGAGGACTTATGTGGCTTGGGCTTGTTTTGCAGGAAGTGGAAGGATACATTAGACATAACCCACACTTGCAAAATCCATGAAACATTATTTGGAAGAAATAAGGAATTTCAATGTGGGGAAAATGTATTTGTTAGATTACCAAAATTGTAATTTCTTATCTGTTTAACTAGGTACAATATATTAATATATCTTATTAAATGGGGGTGGAGTGTAAGAACAATTCAGTACAAAATGATTTGTAGTGATCTGGTTCCTCAACAGTGAATACTTTCTAACTAACATTTTTCTACTCTTAGAAGCTGCCATGAATATGACATCTGGTACAGTCAGTATTCCACCTGCACCAAAAGAAGAATGTGCACTAGAAATCATTAAAGGGGGCATCCTGCGTCAGCGGGAGATTTATTATAAATATATTTTTACCAAGATCCCTGCACTTTTGCGAGACTGGGCTCCAGAACTCATGGATTATTTCATTCGGAGAGCTTATAATGTGGACAATCTAACCCAAGATTAATCATAATCTGTCTATTCACTGCCTCTGTATTCTTCTTTTCTAAATATGTGATTTAGATTTTTAAAAAAATTTGGCAACTTTAAGATGTTTGGGAATTGAAGTCCTCAGAACTTAAATTTACCAAGTTTGAAAAACATTAATAGAACCTATAGAAGAGAATATTTGTAGCTCAGGGTTGAACTGTAGGGTGCTTGGTGTCCTCTGAATTTGTTTATTTTCATTACCAAAGTGATCTTGAGATTCACTATGCTGTTATATATAGACCCCAAATCCAGTTTTGTGCCTTAGAATTTAAGGCTGTCAATTATTGCAATATAGATATTTATATTCTGGAACGGGACAATGTAGGTAAATGTGGATCTCTCAGAAAGACACAGGTTAATGATAAATATTTTCTATGATCTTAAACTGCATTCAGACGATTGTTGCTCTTATTCTGCATTCAGAACAAAACATGACATAAAGCGAAAATTAGAGAGAGAGAGAGGTTGTAACACAATGCTAAGTTTCATAGTTTTGAATCAATTCCTTATGTAGATTTCTAACATGGAGAGGAATAAGTGCAAATAAGTACAAGATACCCTCAGGCTTGGGCTGATAGGAGGCACTTGATAGTTAACACATCTAGAATTAAATATTTGGCATAAAAATATGTTTTTAAAAAGTATTCAAAGTTTTAAAATTATTTCAAAAAATCAGTTGAAAATATTTATAGTAATTTTATTAAATATATTAATTACAATTGTAATTACAATTAATGCAAACTAAATAGCAAAAGGAGTAGGGGGTACAGAAAAAGGAAAAACAGAAATAGAAAAGAATATGAGTAAAGAAAAAGAAAAGAAATATATAAAGTGTCTTTTAATCTTCATCAAATAAACCAATGTAATATTGTTTTTTTATGTCTAAACATCTTAATCTTTAATCCATTCAAATCATGTAATATAATTTGATTTCTTCATTTTTTCTTTGTCATCTTCTCTTTCTTCTCATGAGTTCTTCAAAACTTTTAAGAAATCACTTTTGCAAATCTAATATAGGAAAAATATCCAAATCACTTTCTTGATTTGTTCGGATGTCTCTTTCAGTTATTAAAATATGATTCAGTTTCTTTTGTATGTCCATCTTGTTCCATGCCAACCTTGTAGCCTGTTATTTGTAAATCCACTTTCAACTCAGACTTGTTAGGTAAAACCTGCTCCTTTTCCATAATACCTTTTAGATACAGTCTCTCCATAGAGGTATATGTCTCTGTTGATACAATTAATGCTAACTTTTGATTCATTTTTTCAAAAATATCCTTCAATATGTCCAATGTTAGAATATTTTGTTCCATTCTGTGATTGTATGTCTAGTTTTTGTGTTCTCCTTGTTTAATTGTAATCTTTAGTTCCCTCTAGTGTCCATTTCATAAAATCTACTCAAATTAAATATACACACACACACACACATATACAGTGTGTGTGTGTATACAAAGACATTTTTCTAACAAGAAAATTATATTATTATAATTATAATTAATTCCAAAATCTTATTTCAGATTTGCCTGGATCGTTAGTCTGATTGTAATTTTTTAAAGTCAAAATTTTAATCACTCTTTTTCTGTTTATTCTCAATTTTTTAAAGTTCTAAAACTTGCAGTTAAAACTTTCTTTTGCTAAGGATTGAAGAGAAACCTGTTTGGTGTAATCAAACATGTCAGTACAAAGGTTTCCAATAATTGAAAAGCAATTAACATGCATTTTCTGAAATTAATTAGGAAAGGATGAAAATAGTATCCTGGACACTGACCTGGACTGGATTTGAGCAAAGATGTCTATTTGCAGGCTCTTCATTACTTGCCATGGTCATTGCTTCTGTTTTTAGTGGAACTGTCTTCAGGCCATCATTTCTTCCTCCAAGAGTCTCAGGAAATATTTTATACTAAGTAATAAGTAAAAGTAATAGATAGAAAGACCCTGGCTCTATATAATCCAACCTATTCCTATTTATGGGAGAAACATAGAAACATAGAAACATAGAAGTCTGACGGCAGAAAAAGACCCCAAGGTCCATCTAGTCTGCCCTTATACTATTTTCTGTATTTTATCTTAGGATGGATATATGTTTATCCCAGGCATGTTTAAATTCAGTTACTGTGGATTTATCTACCACGTCTGCTGGAAGTTTGTTCCAAGGATCTACTACTCTTTCAGTAAAATAATATTTTCTCATGTTGCTTTTGATCTTTCCCCCAACTAACCTCAGATTGTGTCCCCTTGTTCTTGTGTTCACTTTCCTATTAAAAACACTTCCCTCCTGGACCTTATTTAACCCTTTAATATATTTAAATGTTTCGATCATGTCCCCCCTTTTCCTTCTGTCCTCCAGACTATACAGATTGAGTTCATTAAGTCTTTCCTGATACGTTTTATACTTAAGACCTTCCACCATTCTTGTAGCCCGTCTTTGGACCCGTTCAATTTTGTCAATATCTTTTTGTAGGTGAGGTCTCCAGAACTGAACACAGTATTCCAAATGTGGTCTCACCAGCATTCTATATAGCGGGATCATAATCTCCCTCTTCCTGCTTGTTATACCTCTAGCTATGCAGCCAAGCATCCTACTTGCTTTCCCTACTGCCTGACTGCACTGTTCACCCATTTTGAGACTGTCAGAAATCACTACGCCTAAATCCTTTTCTTTTGAAGTATTTGCTAACACAGAACTGCCAATACAATAGTCAGATTGAGGATTCCTTTTCCCCAAGTGCATTATTTTACATTTGGAAACATTAAACTGCAGTTTCCATTGCTTTGACCATTTATCTAGTAAAGCTAAATCATTTACCATATTGCCGACGCCTCCAGGAATATCAACCCTATTGCACACTTTAGAGTCATCGGCAAATAGGCAAACCTTCCCTACCAGACCTTCCCCTATGTCACTCACAAACATATTAAAAAGAATAGGACCCAGAACAGACCCTTGTGGCACACCGCTTGTAACCTGACTCTGCTCAGAATACTCGCCATTCACAACAACCCTCTGGTGTCTATGCTTCAGCCAGCTGCAAATCCATTGAACTATCCAGGGATTAAGTCCAATCTTCACTAATTTATCTATCAGCTCTTTATGTGGAACCGTATCAAAGGCTTTGCTGAAGTCCAGGTAGGCAATATCCACGGCACCACCTTCATCCAACACCTTTGTGACATAGTCAAAGAAATCAATGAGATTAGTCTGACATGATTTGCCTTCAGTAAAGCCATGCTGATTTGGGTCCAATAATTTATTGTTTTTTAGGTGCTGATTTATCCTCTTTTTCAGTAGAGTCTCCATCATTTTAACGACAACTGATGTCAAGCTAACTGGCCTGTAGTTACCAGCTTCTTCTCTACTGCCCTTCTTGTGGATAGGCACAACACTTGCCATTCTCCAATCCTCAGGAACATCTCCTGTTAACAAGGATTGGTTAAACAAATCAGTCAGGGGGGTAGCAATGACAGATCTGAGTTCTTTAAGAACTCTGGGGTGGATGCCATCTGGACCCATTGCCTTATTTATCTTTAATCGTTCAAGTTCTTCTAAGACATCGGCTTCTAAGATCACTGGAGCTGAATCCGTACAGTTGGAGGCAATGCTATATCCCTCTATAGTATTATTTTGTAAGGTGTCTTTTGAGAAAACTGAACAGAAGTAGCTATTGAAATGGTCAGCGATCTCCTTATTCCCATTAATGCATGTATTTTTCCCGGTACTAAGCTTCGTGATGCCGCAGTTTTTCTTCTTCTTATCACTAATATATCTGAAGAAGGTTTTATCCCCCTTCTTTAGAGATTTGGCAATTTCTTCCTCTTTTGAGGCTTTAGCAGCATATATTATCTGTTTCGCCTCCTTCTGTCTCATTTTATACACCTCCCTATCAGCTATACTTCCAGACTCTTTATACCTCCTATAGGCAGCCTTTTTTTCATTGACTATAGTCCTTACATCATTGCTAAACCATAGCGGTTTCTTCTTCCTTTTACCTTTAGTTATTTGTCTTACATACAGTCCAGTGGCTTTTAAGATGGCCTTTTTAAATACAGTCCACTGGGTGCTCGCTCCTGCCATTTTATCCCTCCCCTTTAATTCATTATCTAAATATTCCCCCATTGCATTAAAATTTGTTTTTCTGAAATCCAATACTTTGGTTGCATTATAGGATTGCTCACAATGAGTTTTTATATCAAACCACAAACATAGATGGTCACTGCAACCTAAATTTTCTCCCACCTTGACCTCTGAAACCCAATTCCCATTCGTAAAAACTAAATCTAGAATATTCTCCCCTCTAGTTGGTGTCTTAACCAGCTGTGCCAGAGCTGCTCCTGTAAAGGCCTCTACTATATTCTTACTTTTGCATGTAAGGGCACTGGGGATATTCCAGTCAACATCAGGCATGTTGAAATCACCCATAACCACAATATCTCCCTTTGCTGCCATTTGGGTAATTTCATCCACCATCTTGTTGTCATATTCCTCAGATTGCCCTGGAGGCCTATAGATCACCCCAATTCTAATGACAGAACCGTCTTTATTTTGCATGCAAATCCAGAGGGTCTCTAGATCTTGACATGTATTTTGAATTAGTGTTGTTTTTAGAGTTTCTTTAACATAAATGGCTACTCCACCTCCCCTTCTCTCTATTCTATCCTTCCTATACAGTGTATATCCTGGTATGGATATTTCCCATTCATTAGAATCCTTAAACCATGTCTCAGTTATGGCAACCAGGTCCAAATTATCTCTAGATATTATGGCCATTAATTCACAGAGCTTGTTGCTCAAGCTTCGAGCATTCGTGCACATTACCCGAAGAACATTATTTTCATTATTAGTTTGCCCCTTATCATCAACAACTACATCTATTTTATTTGCAGCTCCCTTTTCATAAGCTTCCAAAAACTGCTTTATCCTCATTGGTCGGGGACAGAAATCACCCACATCAGTTACATCTCTGTCCCCTTTACCTAGTTTAAATGCCTGTCCAAAAAAGTTCTGAATTCCTCACCGAGTACCTGGGTACCTCTGTATGATGGATGCAAACCATCCCTCTTAAACAACTCCCTATTAGACCACCTACTGACATCATGACTTACATAGCCAAAACCTTCGGCTTTACACCACTGCTTTAACCACACATTAAACTCTATGATACACGTTGTTTTATTCTCTTGGCCACAAACCGGTAACACCTCTGAGAAAGTCACTGAATCTGCTATTTTACCCAGCTCCACACTTAGACATTGAAAATCTCTTTTTACTATACTGTATTGACATTTCTCTGGGACAAATCATTTGTGCCAAGATGCACCACCACATCAATGTTATTGCCTTTACTCACAGCCTTGACAATGTTTGTAATCCTCCTCCTGTCCCTGCTGGCCCCTGGGAGACACCTCAGCACCTTCACCACGTCCTTACTCTGTCCCAAATCAACACCTCTAACAGTCGAATCACCCACAAGAAAATGTGTCCTCTTTATATTTCTACTAACTGCACTTGATGGTTTGGTGACATTTACAACAACTTCCCCTTTGAATATCCCCTCATTCTCTGCCTGAGGGGCCTTGCTAATATCTCCAACATCCTTACTTTGGAGGGAGGTGCTGTTTTTGTCAAGCACTGGATCTTTCAGACATCTCTGGTCAGATTTGAAAATATTTTGAAAAACTGAATAAGTGTAAAATGAAGGTCTGAATTTAAAACTTTAACAATTTTCCTGCAAATATATTTAGGCTGTATGTTACACAGTGGACATAAAAATATTTATTTATTTATTTATTTATTTATTATTTAGATTTGTATGCCGCCCCTCTCCGCAGACTCGGGGCGGCTCACAGCACAACACAACAATTTATAACAAATCCAAATATAATTTAAAATACTGTATTTAAAAGAACCCCATTTTGCTAACAAACACACTCAAACATACCATACATAAATTGTGCATGCCCGGGGGAGGTGTTTCAGTTCCCCCATGCCTGACGACAAAGGTGGGTTTTAAGGTTTTAATATATATAAATATATTCTCAAATTATTCTTCATGAAAACCTTTACATGTAAAGATTTAAAAGACATGTAAAAGTCTTTTAGATACTGGATTATAATGAGTTTTGTCAAAATAATCTCCAGGGATAAATATCCACATATTTTTACATTTACATTTCCTGTAAGAAATAACACAGAATAAAGGAAACTGTTTTTAAGGGAAAGAAATACAAGTTTAACAAAATTGGAAGGCACCTTGCAGGACATCTAGTCCAACCCCCTGCCCAAGCAGGAGATCCAACATCTGCCTCTACCGAGGATCAAACTCACAACATCCTACTCTCCAAAAAGACCTTGACTTTGTGTCAGATTGGTCTAACACCTGGCAACTTCAAATATCAACCAAAAAATGCTCTGTCCTCCACATCGGCAAAAAGAATCCAAACTTCATATATAAACTGAATAAACAAATTCTCAAAGCCAACCCACACTCAGTAAAAGACCTTGGAATACTATTATCAAATGACCTAAGTGCTAAAACCCACTGCAACAATATCGCCAAAAAGGCTTCTAGAGTTGTTAACCTGATCCTACGTAGCTTCTGCTCCGGCAATCTCACACTACTCACAAGAGCCTACAAAACATTCGCCAGACCCATCCTTGAATACAGCTCATCTGTCTGGAATCCATACCACATCTCGGACATCAACACCCTTGAAAACGTCCAAAGATATTTCACCAGAAGAGCCCTTCATTCCTCCACTCAAAACAGAATACCCTATGAAAATAGACTAACAATCCTGGGTCTAGAAAGCTTAGAACTACGGTGCCTAAAACACGATTTAAGTATTGCCCACAACATCATATGCTGCAACATCCTACCAGTCAATGACTACTTCAGCTTCAACCGCAACAATACAAGAGCACGCAACAGATTTAAACTTAATATTAACCGCTCCAAACTTGACTGTAAAAAATATGACTTTAACAGTCGAGTTGTCGAAACATGGAACTCATTACCGGACTCAATAGTGTCAACCCCTAACCCCCAACATTTCTCCCTTAGACTATCCACGATTGACCTCTCCAGGTTCCTAAGAGGTCAGTAAGGGGCATACATAAGCGCACTAGTGTGCCTTTCGTCCCCTGTCCAATTGTCTTTCCTTTATCTGATATATCATATATATTTTCTTCCTTTCATATATCTTCTCCTCTATTTTTACATATTATCTTTATATATATTACTTCATGTCTATTCTCTTCCATATGTATTGTGTACTGGACAAATGAATAAAAAAATAAAAATGATTGTGAGGCAAGAGCTCAAGGTACCAAGCTGATAACTGCAGCAAAAAGTTGTTGCTGTAATGGAGATATGGGCTGCAGAAATGTGGATAGCCAGGAGATGGCAGTGAAGAAATATCATCACTGGGTTTTCTAGGAGGTTTTAGCAACTCAGATGTGGATGTTTTACCCAATGTTAAAAGAAATGTAGATCTGTTTGCAAAAAAAAGGGGGGGGAAGAGGGAAAAGAAACCAAATTACTACAAAACTGCTTATAGAAAGCTACAATTCCTTATTGTTTCAGATCAAGGTGTGTGTGTATGTCTCGCTGTGTGTGTGTGTGTGTGTGTGTATGAGAGAGAGAGAGAGAGAGAATGAGCACATGGGTGCAATACCAGTCCTGAGCTCAGAGCATTTCCATTTTTTTGAAAAAGGAACGAATTCTTGTTGCTTCTACAGCGAGTTAGCAGTGGAATACTAAAGTAATGCTTTGGATCTTGATGAACTTCAATCAGGACTACCATTGAGAAGCAAAGGTAAGGACTTCTCAGTAATGACCTCGGTTTTAATTTCTAAGTTAAGAGAGAGCAAGCATATTAGTTTTAAAACAGATCAGATTCTGGCATTCGCCTGCAACAATGCCCATACAAAAAGATAAAGGGCATTTGTGCTCATTAGAGAAAAACTTATTGGTCTCGAAAGGAAGAAACCCCATAATCTGATAATTAAACCTCAAAAGTTTGTCCAGGTTAATTAAATACTGTAACTGGAGTAATATATCTCCTCTTCATTGCTGAGAATTACTTAAAGGAAGGGCTTTTCAATTAGTTGCGCTATAAAGATATTGAAAGCATGGCATCTGAACAAGGTAAGCTGTTATTGCGTGCTCTGAGAAAAGGGCCAGTTAATTCATTTTTGGGGTTTCCAAATCATTCAAATGTCAGATGCACACATAAAATACTTTGAAAACTATCTTTTAATTTTTTTTTTAATGAAAAATTAATAAACTATTTAAATTTGTCTTAACTATAGACTCTGCAGATCAATTTTGTATAAACAAAACAAATTTTTATTATTATTACAAATGCCACAGTTAAAATCTAGATACTTTCCCATTCTAGCCTAAAATTTAATGCAAAACTGTATTTTCAAATCGGCAAAATGGGGGGAAATAAATAGAACAGTAATGGCAATTCTTCTTTTTCAACAAGAACAAAATACCTAAGATACAAGGCCTTGTGAAAGAAGCATTCCATGATATTTTCCATCTGGGATAATTCTGTTGCTATTTAAATCCCAGAATGCTATCTGCAATGGTGGCAAAATATCAAGTCTAGTGACATCTTTTCCAACTAATTGATTTTATTAAAAGCTATATACTGTATTTTTCTTTAATTTTCTTGCATTTAAATTTCTTGGTCATAAAAAGTGGTGCCATATTTCTTCAGATTTAGTATCATGGTCTAGCAATAGCTTCTTGGGTGGATATATTAGTGTATGCCACTTATACAAAATAGGGGTGGGGAAAATTAATAACCTAAATACAATATAATATTGAAACTAAGAAATTAAATATTAATTAATTTCTGCCCCAATTGCTTCTTTAGTAATATGAAATAGGAAATGAATTCCTACAGGATTAAAAATGACACATCACAAACAATCATAATAATTCTAAGCAATTAACTAAATATGAGTAGCTTATTTAACTTTTTCCAAACATCAATAATTTTAACCCAGATGAAAAAGTACACTGCCACAGTAAACTGGAGGTAGTTTAAAAATAAAAAAGCTTTCAAGTATTATCTAGAAATCAATTTAAAATATTTTTTCCAAAATATTATAATAAAAGAAAAATAATGCATCCTGGGGGCATAGGTTTTTATTTCCTGCACTAAACGTATTGTTTAATACAACAAGGAATTAGGTACAGTATGTTGGTTATGAGTGAAATAAAGAATTGTAACTAACATTTTCTACAGCTTATAACATAAACCACACTAAAGATAATTGTGAAAGACAATAAGTCCTAATCAAACAAAGGGAATGAGGGTGGAAACATATGCTTCTGTGCAATGGTGAAATCCCAATTTTTTTACTACCAGTTCTTTGGATGTGGTGTGTGGCCTGGTGGGCGTGGCGGGGAAGGATACTGCAAAATCCCCATTCCTTCTCCACTCCTGGGGGAAGGATATTGCAAAATCTCCATTCCCACCTCACTATTCAAAATCTCTGCTACCAGTTCTCTGAACTACTCAAAATTTATGCTACCGGTTCTCCAGAACCTGTTAGAACTGCTAGATTTCAGCCCTGCTTCTGTGTTTGAGTGTGCATTTACTTTTTCTAGCAGTTTTAACACAAAACAGAAGCATGTTTCTTTGACAGCATTTTTGGACATTTTTTTAATAGAATAGAATAGAATTTTTATTATTGGCCAAGTGTGATTGGACACACAAGGAATTTGTCTTGGTGCATATGCTCATATGTCTATCCTCTATTCTTTTGGAACCACATTCAATGTGGTCTTTTAGCAGATAAGGTAACTGATATGTTTCCTTTTTAGATATCTATACCCAAATGTATACTTTTGCTAATATGGCATTGCAGTGGCAAACTGAAAATTAGGGAATGGTGTAAGAGGGAAACAGTAGAATTTATATTGGTCATTTCATGGTTTCAGCCTTGATACATTTCATCCTTATCATGGGATATATAATGATGATGTTTGTCCATTGTTTTCAAAGAGAACCTTGACATCTTGGAGGAGATGTCAAGATTTACACGGGATATATAATAAGAGGCAATAGTCCTACAAGTAAAAACCGAAAAATTGAACTATGTTCACTTTTACTGAGATTATATGATAAATGCTGATGATGCTGATGCTGATGATGATGAGAGAGAGAGATGGATGGGTAGACATACACACACACAAATACACACACTTATTAAAAACAAATAAGACAGGAAGAGTGATGAAAAATATGGGAGGAATTCAAGTGGAAGAAGATAAAATAATCTAAATAACCTAAAGGGGATTGCAAAATAAAATTGCCAGAATCAGGAACCTGGTTTGACGAAAGGCAACAGAAGATTATATTTAGTCTTACAGATTTTGTAGGGCATATGTGTTCGCAACTGATAAACCCTTCGGGACATATATCTCACAGCTTCTTACATCTTTAAAAATATTTCAATTAAAAATATGCACTAATCACAAAAAACAGAACAGCTTATTCTAAAGTTAGAGGTGAAAGGCCTCTAGCCTGTAGGCCGGATGCAGATGTACAACATTGTAAATAGCTTTGTTGGGTTTGGTGACTACTGTGATGTGAAGGAGAGCAGAGAAGTGGTTTTCCTGCTCTGCAGAACTGACAGGAAGTTCTTTCTTCTTACTCAAAGTGGAATTTATATTCAAAGTAGGCAATAATGCAGCTCTGCTCTATAGATACAGTACTGAAGAAGATTGGAAACAGAGCCCCACATTTTGTAGAATGGATTTATTTATTTAGTTAGTTAGTTAGTTAGTTAGTTAGTTAGTGAGTTAGTGAGTGAGTGAGTGAGTGAGTTAGTTAGTTAGTTAGTCCAATACACAATGAGGGTTTTAGTGGGTATATATCTATATACACATAGTAAAATACATGATGAAGGTTATAGAGGAGATACTCATAGTAAAATATATCTAAGAAAGAATAGAAAAGAAGGTATAGTAATAGAACATACCAATGAAAGAATAGAAGCAGAGATATAGGAATAGAAGAAAGGTATAGGAGATATAGGAGAGCAATAGGACAGGGGACGGAAGGCACTCTAGTGCACTTGTACTCGCCCCTTACTGACCTCTTAGGAATCTGGATAAGTCAACCGTAGATAATCTAAGGGTAAAGTGTTGGGGGTTTGGGGATGACACTGTGGAGTCCGGTAATGAGTTCCACGCTTCGACAACTCGGTTACTGAAGTCATATTTTTTACAGTCAAGTTTGGAGCGGTTAATATTAAGTTTAAATCTTGTGTTGTTGTGGTTGAAGCTGAAGTAGTCGCCGACAGGCAGGACGTTGCAGCATATGATCTTGTGGGCAATACTTAGATCTTGTTTAAGGTGTCTTAGTTCTAAACTTTCTAGGCCCAGGATTGAAAGTCTAGTCTCATAGGGTATTCTATTTCGAGTGGAGGAGTGATTGTACTGTTTCAGTGTGTGAAATGGTGTCACAACATTGATTCTTCCCCTCATTGAGAAACATCAAGCAATAGTGGCAGGGAAAGAGAGACAACATAACTGGAAATATTGCAGCAAAGGGAGTTGTGGCTATTGATCTGCGGAAACTAACTTTGTGCAAGAGCCTAGAAAGCAGCCCAGAACCCAAACCACTTGGACTGAAATCAAGGCAGAAACTGTCAACCCAGAATGTTGAAGCCTCAGGACAATGCCTAGCTGGTTATAAACTGTGTTTGAAATACCCATGCATTATGTTCCATCACTACCATCCTGCTTTTTAAGGTACTATGTATGCATATATTTGCAGTAGCATGCAAAAAATGTTAATAGGCATATACTACGAATGAAGCAAATCAGATTATATTTTTCGGAATTCAGACTTTATAATACCGAACACTTACACTAGAACATTGTGCAAATGAATGAATCCAAAAGGAGAAGAAAGAAGATGGAGAGGAGTGAAGATTAACAGAATGAAACCTGTTAAAACCTATATTTAGAACCTTTTAAAATGCCTGTGGTCTTCTTAATGTTTGATGTAATCTATTCAATATAAAAGTCAAACTATATGCAACATTATTCATATTATTTATGATAGTTCTGCATCCTGTGTCCTATTTCTTTTTAAGAAATAGCTGGCTTGGGGGTTAGTGAATCATAATCAGTCGAAAATAAGAGAAGGTAAGCCAAATCATCCCCATTAAATTTCTGACTGCATGATGCTTTAGGAAAAAAAAACTTAATTTAAAAGCCAAACAGCAAATGAAGTTCACTCAACAGTTATTTCACTGGTTCCATGGAATAGTTATATTTATAATTTATAATAGTTATATAGTTATATATAGATAGTTCATTGGATTTGCAGCTGGCTGAAGTGTAGACATCAGAGAGTTGTTGTTAATGGCGAGTATTCTGAGCAGAGACAGGTTACAAGCGGTGTGCCACAAGGGTCTGTTCTGGGTCCTATTCTTTTTAATATGTTTGTGAGTGACATAGGGAAAGGTTTGGTACGGAAGGTTTGCCTATTTGCCGATGACTCTAAAGTATGCAATAGGGTTGATATTCCTGGAGGGGTCTGTAATATGGTAAATGATTTAGCTTTACTAGATAAATGGTCAAAGCAATGGAAACTGCAGTTTAATGTTTCCAAATGTAAATTAATGCACTTGGGTAAAAGGAATCCTCAATCTGAGTATTGTATTGGCAATTCTGTGTTAGCAAAAACCTCAGAAGAGAAGGATTTAGGGGTAGTGATTTCTGACAGTCTCAAACTGGGTGAGCAGTGTGGTTGGGCGGTAGGAAAAGCAAGTAGGATGCTTGGCTACATAGCTAGAGGTATAAAAAGCAGGAAGAGGGAGATTATGATTACGCTATATAGAATGCTGGTGAGACCACATTTGGAATACTGTGTTCAGTTCTGTAGACCTCACCTACAAAAAGATATTGACAAAATTGAACGAGTCCAAAGACGGGCTACAAGAATGGTGGAAGGTCTTAAGCATAAAACGTATCAGGAAAGACTTAATGAACTCAATCTGTATAGTCTGGAGGACAGAAGGAAAAGTGGGGACATGATCAAAACATTTAAATATGTTAAAGGGTTTAATAAGGTTCAGGAGGGAAGTGTTTTTAATAGGAAAGTGAACACAAGAACAAGGGGACAGAATCTGAAGTTAGTTGGGGGAAAGATGAAAAGCAACATGAGGAAATATTATTTTACTGAAAGAGTAGTAGATCCTTGGAACAAACTTCCAACAGACGTGGTTGGTAAATCCACAGTAACTGAATTTAAACATGCCTGGGATAAACGTATATCCATCCTAAGATAAAATACAGGAAATAGTATAAGGGCAGACGAGATGAACCATGGGGTCTTTTTCTGCCCTCAGTCTTCTGTTTCTATGTTTCTATACAGTATTTACACTTTTCAGTGAAGAGAAAATTATCTTCTGTAAATCACCAGCTGCATTTGAAACGCTGTTCAATTTTTAAAAGCAGTGTGAAGGAGAAAACATGTTTAATACCCACATGGAAAATGTAATCCTTTGCTTTCAAGTATATATTATGTGTTTTTGCATCTGCATTGAATTATGATTAGATAATATAAATGTTTGAATCATCAATCATTGTTCTCCACATCCATCTTTGTAGCGATTTGCTTAATTCCCCACAGGCAAAGCTTCTTCAAGACAAAGAAATCATCTTGCACACTGTCAAATCTAGATGTGAAACTTCATTTAAAAAAATGTTTCCTGGAAGGCAAAACTTGTCCATATCATATAAAACCCACTGGGATCTAATATTTGAATTCTGGAGATGGCTCGGAATCAAACACTGATTGTTCTTTATTCCTTTTTATGACTGTTCCTTCTTTTTCATCTTTTGTACATTTGTTGTTATGTTTCATCTTTTTCTTCCTTTGTGCCATTGTTCCTTTGGCTATCTTTATTATGCAGATGATGAGTTGTAGCTAAACATGTGTACCAGATGAGATCACTATGTTCCTTTGTTGTATAAATTTCGGTGTGCAGAAAAATATGCCACATATTTACTCTTTTAAATTCACTGCTGCCTTTATGTGTCATACGAGTTCTGCCCTGCATATGTTTGTTTATAGCATTAATGGACTTCTCTTTCAAAATATTTTCCAAAAAGTGCTTTTCAATACTATTTCAAATCCAATTTTCAACAATATTGTTTAAAATCCAAAACAATACACCTATCTATCTATCTATCTATCTATCTATCTATCTATCTATCTATCTATCTATCTATCTATCTATCTACTATCTATCTACCTACCTACGCACCCACCTACCAACCTACTTATCTGTCATCTATCTATCATCTATCATCTCTTTTTTAATTAAATATTTTATTAGTTTTTATAATATCAATAACAATAACAATATCATCTATCATGTCCATCTATATAGCCAACTAGTTAGCTTTCATCAACATGAAAAATCATTCAGATGATGAAGTGAGAGTGAAAAAATAAGTATTTCCAAAGATGCATTAAAAAAACAATGATTTTTAAAATGTAAACATCTTAATGACATGCTCCCTGGAAAAAGAAGCCTGAAAAAAAAGTTCTCTGAACATTTTAGTATCTGAGGAGTTTTTTTAGAGAGAGGGGAATGTTTTCAAATAGACTCAACTGTTGAGACACAGGTCTTTAACAGCAATACTTTAAATTGGACTTTGATATCTCACAGTAGTGGTAGCTATCACAAAGAAATATAGAAAATAATTTGCATGGCTTTATACAAAAGAACTCCATTGTCCTGACTGTTTTTTCTTAATTTTTCTAGGAAGTTGAGTCTCAACTATATTTGAAAAGTGTTGTTGGTAGGATGATCACTGGATTTGCCAAATCTCCTGGCCAGCAAGGCCGCCAGCATGAGAGTTATGAAGAAAAATATGAACGGCGGTGCAAGAAGCATGAAAGCCTGCTCAGAAGAAACAACAGCCCCACATGTCACCTCACAGCCAAATGCCAAAGCAAAGAAGCCAAGGAACCAGTTCTGAGCCCTCGACAAAAAGAATTCTTCCGAAGAAGGAATTTAACCACTGAAGAGCTTGGAAGGACAAAAATGATGTTGTCTCCTGGCAAGAGAGGATCTTCATTTCCTGTAAACTGTTCTGACAATCTAGGGGAAATACCACCTCAGACCTATTTGAACTATTTGTCAAATATCCAGGTAATATTTAATGATAGGAATAAAGCATCTATTAGACCATCCCAAAATAATTAGTTGGGAAATATATCTGTATATACCTTTTTTTCCTTGGATGCCAAAATTGCATGTGCCCATACCCATAATATAATGTCACCCGCAGGCTCTGCCTCCTGTGCATGCATGCACAATCCATCTTGTGCTGCTCCGCCCCTCATGCATGTGTGAATGGCCACCCCCACCCCCCCATTCACCCCATTTTGAGCCTAGCAAGCCTTCCTGAAGCCTCCGGAGGCCGGAAACAACCGGTGTCCTGACTTCTGGTATGTCTGTTTTTAGCCCTCCCAAAGCTCCGGAGGCTTTCCCAGAGCCTGTGGAGGGTAAAAACAACCTCCCTAAGCCCTCTGGAGGCCAGAAACTGCCCATTTCTGGACTTCCAGTAGGCCCAGTAGGGCAATTTTTCACCCTCCACAGGCTCCAGATGCTTTCCTGGAGCATCCAGGAGGGCGTCCTGGCCCTCTGGACGTCCTTATTTCCGGACTTCTGGGAGGCCCATTTTTCCCCCTCTCAGAGCCTCCGCACAAGCCCTATACTTTACCTGGGCATTAAAAACAGGCCGTGTAGATACTCCTGGGAGGGGTGTTGGTTCTAAACTGGCTCTGCTAATTGATGGATTAAAGCTTCTGTACAGCTGCTGTTTGGAATACTTTGTCTTCTACTTATATTCTAAAATATCAGAGTAGTAAATAAATAAGCAAAATTGCAGGCATCAAACAATGATATAAATGTGATATAAACAGGTCCATATTATAAAAAGCAGAGTGTGTAGTACACTTAAAACAAACCTGTGTTTTGAAACACTTGTTAAAATAAATTTTAATTTTATGCCAATGTAGTAGCTGTCTGGATGCTAATCCACATTACATGAACATTCTAGAGATGGAGCTTCACAAGAGAAAAGGCCTTATGCTTACCCTGTCCTCAACAAGATTCTCTTGGAAAAGGAAGCCTGGAAAAATGTTCCCTGAATATTTTAGTATCTGGGCAGTTTTTTAGAGAGAGGGGAGTGTTTTCAAATAGTTTAGTTTAGTTTAGTTTATTTAGATTTGTATGCCGCCCCTCTCCGAAGACTCGGGGCAGCTAACAACAATAAAAAACAATGTAACAAATCTAATATTAAAAAGTAATCTAAAAAACCCCAATTTAAGAGACCAATCATACCAACAAGCATACCATGTATAAATTCTATAAGCCTAGGGGGAAGGGAGAAAAAATTTTCAATTCCCCCATGCCTGACAACAGAGGTGGGTTTTAAGGAGCTTGCGAAAGGCAAGGAGGGTGGGGGCAACTCTGATATCTGGGGGGAGCTGGTTCCAGAGGGTCGGGGCCGCCACAGAGAAGGCTCTTCTCCTGGGTCCCGCCAAATGACATTGTTTAGTCGACGGGACCCGGAGAAGGCCAACTCTGTGGGACCTAACTGGTCGCTGGGATTCGTGCAGCAGAAGGCGGTCCCGGAGATATTCTGGTCCGGTGCCATGAAGGGCTTTATAGGCTCCTCAATTGTTGAGACACAGGTCTTTAACAGCAATACTTTAAATTGGACTTTGATATCTCATAATAGTGGTAGCTATCTCAAAGAAATATGGAAAATAATTTGCATGGCTTTGTACAAAAGAACTCCATTGTCCTGACTGTTTTTTCTTCATTTTTCTAGGAAGTTGAGTCTCAACTATATTTGAAAAGTGTTGTTGGTAGGATGATCACTGGATTTGCCAAATCTCCTGGCCAGCAAGGCCGCCAGCATGAGAGTTATGAAGAAAAACATGAACGGCAGTGCAACAAGCATGAAAGCCTGCTCAGAATAAACAACAGCCCCACATGTCACCTCACAGCCAAATGCCAAAGCAAAGAAGCCAAGGAACCAGTTCTGAACCCTCGACAAAAAGAATTCTTCCGAAGAAGGAATTTAACCACTGAAGAGCTTGGAAGGACAAAAATGATGTTGTCTCCTGGCAAGAGAGGATCTTCATTTCCTGTAAACTGTTCTGACAATCTAGGGGAAATACCACCTCAGACCTATTTGAACTATTTGTCAAATATCCAGGTAATATTTAATGATAGGAATAAAGCACCTATTAGACCATCCCAAAATAATTAGTTGGGAAATATATCTTTTGAATTTAGAAATTTAGATTTTCACATCTGTTGACCTGTGTTAGATTAGTCATGAGTAATGTATAGTTTTAATCTTTGTGTGTGTATACATGTGTGTGTGTGTACACAGTTCTTTTAACAGTCCCTGTGTATGTGAGTGTGTATGTTCCCGCTCTTTGTTGTCATATAAAATATTCCTAGGTTTGCAATTTACAAAATCTTGCTTAAAGTTACCAAAATTTCACAAGATTTCTTGATCTCATGAGATTTTTAGAATTTTTATTTTATTGTTTAGGAAATGATCGAAGAGTTTTTCTAAAATATTAATGTCAGGTAGCAGAAAAGCTTCAAAAACCGTTTTTCTTCTTTCTTTACTGATTTCAACACAATTTACTATTTAGCAACCATGCAATTAAACAATGCTCCTCATTAAAGTAAGAAAAATGTATCCCAACAAATTTGGAGAGTGTTATTGGAGTACTGTCTTATTTTCTCAGGAATGTAGTCAACACATGGAAATGACAAAATATTGTTCTGTTTTTATCTTTCAGCCTCATACCAAATCTATACAACATGACTTCAGTAATATTTTCCCTCTTAGCAAATCATCTCAAGCCATGCTTGTTGTGAATGTTCCCCAAAATTGTAAAAGTAAGTGAAAGTAAGAATGTATAAATCAGCATAAATACAACTTTTTTTGACTGTCCATGACTACCGGTAATTTTGATTATTTTTTTGTTGTTTTTCAGATTTTTAATTTTAAAAAAAATTGTATAGTGTATACAGTATTTTTATTGATAACTTTCCTCGATGTGTGGAGATTTTGCTTTCAGATTCCTTTAATATAGGTAACTCTTATCCTACATTCTGTGAGAAACGATACTGCTAAAAAAAAACCAAAGGAAACACTCAAATAACACATCCTAGATCTGAATGAATGAAATATTCTCATTGAATACTTTGTTATGTACAAAGTTGAATATGCACAACAGCATGTTATTGTTATTGTCAATCAGTGTTGCTTCCTAAATGGACAATTTGATTTCACAGAAGTTTGATTTACTTGGAGTTATATTGTGTTGTTTAAGTGTTCCCTTTATTTGTTTGAGCAGTGTATTTTAATCTCAAATGCATTTTTTAAAAATTTTAACTACAGTGATCCCCCGGTTATTGCGTCCCCGACCATTGCGAACAGGGTAATTTGCGATTTTTCAACCCGGAAGTCAAAATACCATCTACGCATGCGTGCCCTTTTTTTTCTATGGGCACGCATGCGTAGATGGCAACCGGGAGATCAGCTGCTGGGCGGCTTCCCTGGGTCTTCCCCCTCTTGCTGGCATCAGCGAGGAGTTTCCCCACCGCCCACGCAAACTCCTCGCTGCCGCTCGCCCGCCCTTCGCCTGCCCACGCCGTTCGCTCCCCCTCTTGCTGGCGGGAGGGCGAGAAGCCCTCCCCAGCACCCGCTCGCCCGCCCTTCGCCGCTCGCCCGCCCTTCGCCCTGGCGGAGAAATTCCAGCCCCCACCTGGTCCCGCCCGATCCTCCTCCCTGAGGCAGCTCGCCCTCCCATGGCCGCTTCCTCCACCCTCCATCGCAAGCCCTCGCCACCGCAGCCAACGCGCGCTGCGATCTTCAAGCCCGGCTCCTTTCGGCCCAGCATCCCGGGCCAAGCAGCTGCCTTCCGTGACTGAGCCTGGCTGGCCCGGAAGATCGTAGCGCGCGTTGGCTGCAGCGGCGAGCGAAGCCAAGCCGGCAGCAATGTCGCCGCCGCTGCAGCCAATGCATGCTACGATCTTCCGGGCCAGCCAGGCTCAGTCACGGAAGGCAGCCGCTTGGCCCGGGATGCTGGGCCGAGAGGAGCCGGGCTTGATCCGCTGAGCCTGGCTGGCCCGGAAGATCGTAGCGCGCGTTGGCTGCAGCGGCGGCGACATTGCTGCCGGCTTGGCTTCGCTCGCTCGCCGCTGAGGACCCGAAGATTGGGGGGCGGCGCGGCGAGCGAGCGAGCGAAGCCAAGCCGGCAGCAATGTCGCCGCCGCTGCAGCCAACGCGCGCTACGATCTTCCGGGCCAGCCAGGCTCAGTCACGGAAGGCAGCCGCTTGGCCCGGGATGCTGGGCCGAGAGGAGCCGGGCTTGATCCGCTGAGCCTGGCTGGCCCGGAAGATCGTAGCGCGCGTTGGCTGCAGCGGCGGCGACATTGCTGCCGGCTTGGCTTTGCTCGCTCGCCGCTGAGGAGCCGAAGATTGGGGGGCGGCGCGGCGAGCGAGCGAAGCCAAGCCGGCAGCAATGTCGCCGCCGCTGCAGCCAACGCGCGCTACGATCTTCCGGGCCAGCCAGGCTCAGCGGATCAAGCCCGGCTCCTCTCGACCCAGCATCCCGGGCCAAGCGGCTGCCTTCCGTGACTGAGCCTGGCTGGCCCGGAAGATCGTAGCGCGCGTTGGCTGCAGCGGCGGCGACATTGCTGCCGGCTTGGCTTCGCTCGCTCGCCGCTGAGGAGCCGAAGATTGGGGGCGGCGCGGCTCTTTTAAAACATCGCCGCCGACATGGGGGGCTTGCTAGCACCCCCCCAAACCCGGGTTGGGGGGTCGGGGGGGTGCTAGCGAGCCCCCCATGTCGGCGGTGATGTTTTAAAAGAGCCGCGCCGCCCCCCAATCTTCGGCTCCTCGCTAGCACTGCGGAAGTTTAAAACACCATCTGCACATGCGCAGATGGTGTTTTTACTTCCGCAGCGCTACTTCGCGAAAACCCGCTCGTTGCGGGGGGTCCTGGAACGGAACCCTCGCAACGAGCGGGGGATCACTGTATATATTTTTGATCATAATTTTAGAAACCTATGTTTTCTTACAAATGAATCCCTTACAGATAAAAACAGTGGTGTTTCACTATCAATTGTTAAAAGTATTGAAATGGAATTTATATTTATGTATTTATAAAGGTACACAAACCACAAAAGAACTGAGTTCTGAAAAGAAAAACTCCTATCAGCAAACAGAGTAAGTAAAGAGATTATTCAAGCTTTTTTCTCCTTTGGAACTAGTGTTTTTAAAATTGGATAGTAGGCATTTTATATTGAATATATAGTATTTTTTTTGTGAATAAAGATGATCAATTTTTTTCAGTCCATAAAATAATTGCAGTTTGAGTCATATTTTTAGATATATTTTTTCAGATTCAAGGTTCCTTAGTTGCTCATTCAAAATTATCAAAAATCCAGAACATTCTTGTTTGCAAAAGATTAAGGAATAGCATGCCATAACTTCATAAACCACTTACAGTATAAAATTCTCTTGAAGTTGTATAACAAACAGTGATTATAAGTCCCACCGACGCAAGGTCTTCTGTGCCCAGGCAGCAGATTAACCTCTGGAAAAGCATTTTTGAGCATATAAAAATGTTATGTCACTCTGATTTTGAACAATTCATAGCCTGACCTATGCCAGAAACCTTCCAAACCCTTAATGAAGCCTTGAATTGTTTTGTTTGCCATGCTTCAAAAAACATTATGCATTACAAGTATTACATTTACATCAGATGTTATGCACTACATTTGAGTTTTTCAACCACTGTGTTTACGAGCTCCCTCAATTATCTTGGTCATATAGCAACCAGTGTCGGGGAGGAAAAAATACACAGGTTCCTGTTCATTAAAAGGTGAATGGCAGCTAAGACTACAGAAACTCCATTTCATAGTGTGAATTATTGTTTGCACAAATGCATAGATTTATTGCAAATCTTCACATATGCAGTAATGAATGAATAGAGTTCTTGGATACCACCTCATAGTGATATTTCAGCGGGTAGAAAAAGATGGTAGCAAGTGGAAAATTCCATTGGGCTACCTAGCACTTCTTGACTATTCTAGAATTTTTTAAAAAACATTTTGATTTGGTGACTTTTTCAGGAGTTTTTGTTCAGCTCTTAAATGTTTATATGGGCAAATTCTATATGGATAATGTTTTACCTTCTTCCTCTTAACAGTCATATCACACTGCAACTGTCTCGTTGATAATTCTTTTCTCTTTTGTTTTTAGTTGTGGAGCAGAGATTTTAGATAAGGTATGGATAATGTGAAAATGAGTAAATAAATAAGACTTCAATGAGAAGGGAACAGCGCTCCGTGTTGTCATGCTGACCACATGACCACAGAAATGTCTTCAGGCAGGGGTGGCTAAACAGTATTGAAATGGAGATGAGAGTTGACAATAACTAGTGGAGGAAAATCCGGAGGGACTACTTTTAACGAAAAACGGAAGTAATGATATTCCTCTTTCTTTAAGAAATAAAGAAATGCAAATGTGGGGCAAATGGTATTTAGTATTTGGTATTTTTTTCTCATTTCTGTGTACATGCTTAGTCTTCCTGTTTATAAGGGCCTTAATCAGGCAAGTTGTTATAGTTGGGATGTTTTAGACCATAAAATCATGGCTCCTTTCTGAAGATGACCCATAGTAAAGTTTCACCAGATTTTCAATAATCAGATTTTAATTATTTAAGCATTTGGTGAATTTAAAAGAAGTGGAGGATACCGGAGCACTGTTCTTTCTGTATAATTCTGTATGTATAGCGTTTCCATTTTCCCCCTGATTATAAACATGTTTTAAGGGTAACTAAATAATAAATTATTATTATTAATAGCAATAAAAACTGGCCATCTTCAAGTATAGTAGACTTTTTTGAATTTTGTGATTCAAAGGCTGACAAATAGTACAGATTATATTTCTTTGCCAAGTCAATTGGGATTATAAATATCTTTATTTGTATTTCAGGAAATTACTCAACTTTCTAACTACCTCAACGTGAGTACTCAATATTAATATTCAGACCATTTGAAAGATCCTTTCACAAATTACCGTATATTTCAGAATATAAGACGCACCTTTCCTCCCCTAAAAGAGGATGAAAATGTCGGTGCGTCTTATATACCAAAAGCAGCCATTTTTGCTATTTCAAAGCCCCACCCCCACATCCCATTTTTGCAAAAAAATTGGGCTTCCCCCCCCCCCACCCAAAAATGGGGTGGACAAGGGGTCTGGGTGGCCTGCAACATTTGGTGTATAAGACACACCCAGTTTTTGATGTACTTTTTTGAGATAAAAAGGTGTGTCTTATATACTCAAAATACGGTAATTGGCATTAATTTCCAGCACTAGTGTGCAGAAACTGAAAGACTGAAAAGAAACAAAACATATGATTTTAGAGTGTTATAACTATAATTTAATTTTTAAAAGGATATGAAATATGATTGGTAAATGCAAATTAGTAACAGACTTATATGAGTTAGACTTTATAGAATCAGCTCAGTCAGACTGAATAGATGAAAAGGCCTGTATTCTCTGTGAAATAGTCAAATTGCTATAGTCAAATTTCTCCATGCTTTCTTTGAATAAGAAGTTTGATGGTAGAGTAAGAGAATCCTCGCTAATCATAGAATTAGGACAACAAATTCAGAGCATGCTTGGGATATCATTTGAACATTTTATGACTTTGATTTCTTCTTTTTTAGGAAGCACTACATCGAGAACTAGTATTGAAGCAGAAAATGGCGATTCTACAAGAGCTGCTAGCCATGTTGTTAGAAGCAGCAGAAAAATCTTGGAAGGTATCACATGGTCATACTAAGATTACTACTATCATACTTATGTGTTACTTTATATAAGGGCTGCCAAACTCCCAGCCCATGGGCCGGATGCATCATATGCTGGCCATGCCCACACCCGGATTAGCAAAGGGGAAAAAAGTCCAGATATGTCACATTAAACTGCTGTGACAATGTGAATTTGACATAGTTTGACAACGTGAGTTTGACTCTATAGCAATGATGGCGAACCTATGGCACGGGTTCCACAAGTGGCACATAGAGCCATATCTGCTGACACTCGAGCTGTTGGCCTAGCTCAGCTTTAACAGGCATGTGTGTGCTGGACAGCCAATTTTTGGCTCGCACAGAGGCTCTGGGAGGGAGTTTTTGGCTTCCAGAGAGCCTCTGGGGGGGATGGGGGAGGGCATTTCTATCCTCCCCCGGCTCCAGAGAAGCCTTGGAGCCTGGGGAGGGCAAAACATGAGCCTACTGGCCCCACCAGAAGTTGGGAAACAGGCTGTTTCCAGCCTCCAGAGGACCTCCGGTGGATGGGGGAAGCTGTTTTCACCCTCCCCAGGCATTGAATTATGGGTGTGGGCATTCACGCATGCACGATAGCACACACGCTCTTTCGGCACCCAAGGGGGAAAAGGTTGCCATCACTGTTCTATAGCACATATAAATATCATTAAAATTAATGACATTATTCTATAATGACAAGTGTATTAATAGACATCCTTTCCATCTTTGAGTGGCACACCTGTAAATACAAAGCTTTAGATAAATAAAATTGTACAATCAAACTAGATTTATCTTTCATATTATGTTTGATCCTGTTTGGAGGGTGGGGAAGAAGACATATCTGTGCTCCATGGAATTGTGCTTCAACTAAATAGAACTGACGCTAAAGAAGCGCCTCAAGTTACTTGGTCCAGAAAAGAAATTGTAATTCAGTCAAATTTTCAAACTAAATTCACTGCGAGATCTCTTAGAACAGAAGTGTCAACATTTACTGTTTGATACCATTGTGGTTTGTACTTCCTCTCTGAAACATGCTGTTAGCAGCCAGAAAAGTAGTTTAACATTTTTACTGACAGGAAGTGGTAATTAAAACCTCAGCTTAGCAGCAGGTAGGTGTGTACTGTCTCATTTGTTTTCTGTAAGTTTCCAGAGTAGCCCATGTTTCCGTTTGCTACTCATTAAAGCAACAGACTGCTTGTGGCATTTCCAAATGAATACAAAGCTGAAATTTTCATATTTTCCAATGATAAATGGAATAAGAGATGCAAATTTTAGTTGAGATATAAAAGTGTCTTTAGTGCTTTAAAGCTTTCAATTCCATTTCAAGCGCTGTTGCTGCTGGCTGGGGTGGCGAGATTCGGCTACTGCACATGCACAGAAGCCGAATCTCGTGTGCATGGTGTGTGCATGGCCGGCGGTGATGGACTTGCATGCACAGCTCTATTTCTACCAGTGGAACGGTGTTCCATGCTGTCCCACCTCTTGCCCACCCATGATTACATCTGTTACGTACAGCATATGGTTTGTTGGATACTTAGAAAATAAATCTATGGATCTCATATTCAGCAGTCCCATAGACCAGTGTTTCCCAACCTTTTTTGAGCCGCGGCACATTATTCATATTTTCAAAATCCTGGGGAACATTGAAAGGGAGGGCGGCGGGCTAAAGAAAAGTTTGGACAAAAAACCCTCTCTCTTCCTCCCTTTTGCTCTATTTCTCCCTCTTTCTCTCTTTTCCTTCCTTCCCTTCTTTCTCTCTCTCCATCCCTCTTTCTTTCTTCCTTCCTCTCTTTTTTGCTCTTTCTCTCTCCCTCCTTCCCTTCCTCTATGTCTTTCTCTCTCCCTTGCGCTCTCTCTCTCTCTCTGTGTCTTTCTTGCTATCTTTCTTGCTTTTTTCTCTCTTTCTTGCTCTCTCTCTCTTTCATTGTCTCTTGCTATATGTCTCTTTCTTTCTTTGCCTCTCTTGCTATCTCTCTTTCTTTCTCTCTCTCTGTCTCTCTTGCTATGTCTCTCTTTCTTTCTCTTTCTCTCTCTCTGCCTCTCTTGTTAAGTCTCTCTTTTTCTCTTGCTATGTCTCTCTTTCTTTTTCTCTCTCTCTGCCTCTCTTGCTGTCTCTCTTTCTCTCTCTCTTTCTCTGCCTCTCTTGCTGTCTCTCTTTCTCGCTCTCTCTCTCTGCCTCTCTTGCTGTCTCTCTTTCTCGCTCTGTCTCTCTTTCTCTGCCTCTCTTGCTATGTCTCTCTTTCTCTGTCTCTCTCTCTCTCTCTCTCTGCCTCTCTTATATGTCTCTCTTTCTTTCTCTCTCTCTCTCTCTCTCAGCTGACTGCAAGCGGGAGCCCTGACGGCAGCAGCTGGACGTGCTGCTGGGTGCCGTATATGCCAGGCCCACAGCGCTAGCATGTACGGCGTCCAGCAGCACATCCAACCACCACCGTCAGGGCTCCCGCTTGCAGTCAGCTGAGAGAGAGAGAGCTCTCTCTCGCCGCCGCCTGGAGCTCCCTCTCGCCGCCGCCATCTCCCCGCGACTGCCTGAGGCCGCTTCAGCCACCCCCACCCCCCGCTCCCACCGCCAGTGCCCTCCCGCCGGACCCCAAAGGACACTTGCCGCCGACGCCAGAGAAGCTCCAGCTGGGCGGGGCGCTGCCGGTGCCTCCGATCTGGCTGTGGAATTCTGGGAGTTGAAGTCCAGATCTCTTCAAGTTGCCAAGGTTAGGAAACACTGGACTAAACAATATTGTCTGGCAGGCCCCAGGGGAAGAGCCTTCTCTGTGGCAGCCCCGGCCCTCTGGAATCAACTCCCCCCAGAGATCAGAACTGCCCCCACCCTCCTTGTCTTTCGTAAATTGCTTAAGACCCACCTATACCGCCAGGCATGGGAGAATTGAGACATTTCCCCCAGGCTTATATAGTTTTATGTATGGTATGCTTGTGTTGTATGTTTTTATATAATGGGACTTTAGATATTTTTTCTTTTAAATATTAGATTTGTTTATTGTAGTTTATTATTGTTGTGAGCCGCCCCGAGTCTGCGGAGAGGGGAGGCATACAAATCTAATAAATAATAATAATTATTATTATTATTAATGTAATTTTAATAATATTAATAATATTATTATAATAATAATATTATTATTAATGTAATTTTATGTATGGCAGGCAAGTTTGTATGTGTAACTATGTTTGTGTTAATCCTGGCTGATCTAATTGCAACTACAGGTATCTGGAATTTTAAAATAAAAAAAATAGCATAGACCTTTTGGCAATTAGGATAGCTATAAGGATAAGTGATATGAATGATTTTCTTTTCTGTCCTGAATGCCATAGATTCCAATGTGCTTTTTTTGTGAAGGATCTGATGCTTAAATGAAACTTTTAAATAATGCGAATAAAGCAAGGCACTTGGTATCAGCAAGTTTAAAAGTTCTTATTTTCAAAATTATTTACAATTTTTAACTTTTTTTATTCCATTAGGGTCAGTTTAATGAAGACAAACTCAAATGCAGGCTGACCATGCTAGAAAATCAACTGCAAATATGTACCCAGGTAATATATTAGGCTCAAAAAGGGAAAGCTTAAAATTTTAGCTTTAAATTTAAAAATTTAAACTAAAACTAAATTTTTAAAACCATAAGTATATACACGGAGAATGTCAACTTCTGTAGTTTGGGGACATGCTTTGTTCTCCAGGTATCAATTCATTAATAATATTAACATTATACAAATATTTGATATATTTGAAAGAATATAGTCATAACTTTTCCTTAAAAACCTGAAAAATGATAACATCTTTTCTTTGAAAAATAATTTGTTTCCTGTGCATCGTGAGGGTTTTCTTTTATACTTTGTTGTTGAACTATACTGTTTCTATTTTTTATGGTTGTGTCTCACATACATTCAGATTTTTGTGATTATTGCTAAAAGATTTGTCCCTATAGAGTGCATATAAAATTGCAGTACAGAAACATTTTACATGAGATCAACATATTGCTTCTTCTCCATATACGTAATAAAAGTGTGACACTGCTAAGAAAGTTTAACACGACTAAGAATTTTTTGCAGATCCTAGACATCATTTTAACTTTTTAAATAAGGTGGTTTAAAAAAAAAAAAAAAATTTGATTCACATTTTAATAGATGCAATGTAGGCTTCATAACATTTCAAAGTTTTGGTCTGTTGGCTGTGCCTGGAATCTTAATTTAAGAATGTTTAACATGTTAATGGCTTTTATAGTGTTAAATTGCCAGTTTTCTTTGCCATTTTTAAAGAAACAATATTCTTTAGAATATTATTGCTTGCAAAAAAAAGTACCTGTTACAGCAAGTTTAGCTTGATGAAGAATGAATCTCTTGGATTTCAGTAGGTTAGATCCACATTAAGTCCTGTCTTAGTCCATGCTAATCATGACTGATATATCTCAGTGGGATAAAGTTTATCAGATAAACCAATTAGATAACGCATAGCATGACAAGTATTTTAAGACAAGGAATTTTGATCCCCCCCCTCTCTTGTTTTCTTTTCTTTTTTTTCTTAGAGTTATTCAAAGCGAGGCTTAAAAAGGATTCTTCTCGAGATGGAAGATCAAAAGCAGAATTATGAACAGAAAGTAAAAGAATCTCTTCAGAAACTGCTTGAGGAGAAAACACAGGCACAAAAGCAATTTCAAAATGCCCAGGTAGGCAAGGATTTTAGCCTGAGGCCTATAGGAAGATGCATATATGTTATTGAAGCTCTAAATATCTTGAGATGTTTTCAGATCATCAAAGATTATCAGGAAACTCCTTGATTCATTGAGGATCATTCTGCTTGTGGGAGAAATTCTTCTCAAAAAAAATGAAAGAAATTGCATTGTAGGGCAATGTTGTTTCATCATATGTTGTTTTCTACCTGATATGTAGAAAGATCATTTTGATGAATTCAGAAGAATGAAACTATTCTAAAGAACTGGAAGACATGGGTATCAAACTGACAGCCTGCAAGCCGTATGCATCATGCACAGGCTATGCTCACCATGGCTCTGCAAAGGCAAAAATTGTTGATGATGCCATGTGACACGATCATGTTTGACACCCATGCTATCGAAAATCTAGAAATGCATGTGAGTTAGGAATAATGTACCAATATAAAGTATATAAATGATTGAAAATGAGAAAGCCTCTGTTGTGGTTAGCTCTGGCCCAGCTCTTGCCCCAAGGAATGTGCAGGTGGATGTGGGGGAGACATCCACATGCCACAGGCCTGTTTTGCTACCGATGGAATCTGCCGATGAAGCCTACTCTGACCAAGGAACCATGAGTGACAGGGAAGAGGGGAGTTTAGCAGACAGCCCAGGAGGAGATCAATCATCTGTATCATCCTTGGATTCTGAACAAGAATTAATGACACATCCACACATGCGTAGAGTGATGCATAAGAGACAACAACTGAAGGATTATTACAAGAGAAAATGAGACCACCTGTGGTTGGGTGGGGCTCCAGTAATTAGGGCTGCTGCTATAAATAGCAGTGTGTGGGTTTGGCCGTTGTGAAAGAGTATCTGATCGCAGTTCTTCAGGAATCGTGTGTTGCTGTTTTCTGAACTTTGTTTGTTGGTTTTTCACGCCTTTGAAACCAAAGCAGAGCAACGTGTGTGTGTGTGTGTGTGTGTGTGTGTGTGTCTCACTTCTTTGGAAGAAGAAGGAGTGTGAAGTTTCTTCACAGCTGCTAGCTAAGTACTTAATGACTGCTTAAGGGAAATTGTACAGACTACCCCGTTGTTTTGGGACGTTGTTTTGCAATACAAAAAGAGTGCTTAGTTTATTTTGAATTTTGTGATAAAGAACATTGTTTTGAATTTTCAAACGTGTGTGTGTCTGCAATTTGTACCCTTGAATTTTTGGGAGGCTCCATCAGAGAGCCCAGCAGAACAGCCTCTAGCTCAGGTTCTGGGCCAGCTACTATTTCAGCCTCAGATCCCAGGGAACAGCCCTTCACAAGAAGAAAGCTATTTAAAAATGGATGTCATTAATCCAAAAAATATTGATTTATTTTGACTGTATATTCCATCTTTGCAAAATAGGAGACCAGTTATCTCCATGTATAAGCATGCCTATCAAGTTGTAATATAGTTTGTTCAATCGGATCCCCTATCACATCAAATTAGATTTGCAATAAAATTGCCACATTTACAAATGAACCATTATTCTGATTTTAAACAAGACTGTTAAGACAATGTTTGTCAACTTTACTTATGATAAATGATTCTATTCCTCTTAGAGAGCCCTAACTGTTGCTGAGGATAATTGCAACCTCTGGAAAGATCAACTTGACAATTTACAAAAAGATTGGAGTCAACTAACTGACCAGCACTCTGAAGTCAAAAACAAGCTGCATGCCTTGGAGAATAAACTGCAGGTAACCACCTTGTGAGGCTATATTTTAGTTTTTTTCAAGTTAGCAGTTTTTAGTGAAAGAACTGGAAAACAAAGCATGGCTCAGACACCCATTTATGGTGAATTGCTACCAGCATGCCAAGGACAGTAGCATATATTTTAACACATAGGAACAAAGTTGCTGCTGTTATTGTTTTATGCACCTTGACAAAAGTCATAGTAATTACAAAATTATGTCCAATACAATTAGCTTACAACTTAGCATCCAAACCAGTAAATAAACATCAACAACTAATATAAACTAAATGCAACAATTATACATATTGAAAATGCCATATGGCTAAGAACATATACAACCATCATTAAAATAAAACCAGTAATAACTCAGGAACTGTCAAAATTGACAGTGGGGGAATCATGCTTTAAAGAAACCCATTAGTCAAATAAGCAATTTGAAGCAATACTGAAAGAATTTGAAGTAATCTAAGCACTACATTTCCCCAGACACAACAGATTTAAAGTACCACCATCCAAAAACTTGTTTTCAAAGAGGTAGAATTCTAGTTGTTAAGCTTAAAGACATCTCATTTACATGTTAAACTATAAATCAGTGTAACAGCCGTCATGTTATTTTTGTTCAACACTTGAATACTCTTTTGTGTGATTTATAAAAGCAACTCCATTTTTCTTTCTTTGGCTACTTCTTATTGTGCTTTTTTCATGCTTGCAGTGGTCAGACACCCAGAACTCTCAACTTCAACAAACCCTAAAAGACATGGAGAATGAGTGTGCAAATCTATATTCAAGAATTGATCATCTGCAAGAAGAAAAGAGACTCATCATGGAATATCTTGGTGAAGTGGAAGGTAAAGAATCAACAGCATGAACACGCTGAATTGTGGTAGACTTAATTTATGTAGAAATCACATTACAGTGATCCCTCTATTATCGCGAGGGTTCCGTTCCAAGACCCCTCGCGATAATCGATTTTTCGCGATGTAGGGTTGCGGAAGTAAAAACACCATCTGCGCATGCACGCCCTTTTTTCTATGGCCACGCATGCGTAGATGGTGGAGTTTGCGTTCCCCGCCGCCCACACAAAGGGGAAACCTCCGAGACCGCCTTCTGCCGCACGAATCCCAGCGACCGATTAGGTCCCACAGAGTGGGCCTCCTCCGGGTCCAGTCAACTAAACAATGTCGGTTGGCGGGCCCCAGGGGGAGAGCCTTCTCTGTGGCGGCACCGACTCTCTGGAACCAACTCCCCCCGGAGATCAGAACTGCCCCTACTCTTCCTGCCTTCCGTAAACTCCTCAAAACCCACCTTTGCCGTCAGGCATGGGGGAACTAAACATCTCCCCCTGGGCACATTTAATTTATACATGGTATGCCTGTGTGTGTGTCTGTTAGTGTATGGGGTTTTTTTAAATCTTTAAATATTTTAATTAATTGAATTATTTATGATTTGTTTTACACTTGTTGTGAGCCGCCCCGAGTCTTCGGAGAGGGGCGGCATACAAATCCAAATAATAAATAAATAAACCCCGATTCGGCTCCTCGCTGCTGCTGCGCTACCGAGCAGATCAGCTGCTGGGCGGCCGAAGGAACCTTCCCTGGGTCTTCCCCCTCTTGCTGGTGGGCGGGCGAGCGGCGGGCATCAGCGAGGAGCCGGGGTTTCCCCTTTGCGTGCGCGGCCGGGAAGACCCAGGTTGGGGGTTCGGGGGGGTGCTGGGAAGCCCCCCAGGCCGGCTGCGACCTTTTAAAACAGCCGCGCCGCTTCCCAGCTGAGTCCTGAAGCCAAACGCGGAAGTTCGCCTTTGGCGTTTGGCTTCAGGACTCAGCTGGGAAGTGGCGCGGCTGTTTTAAAAGGTCGTAGCCGGCCAGCACCCCCCCGAACCCGGGTTGGGGGTTCGGGGAGGTGCTGGGAAGCCCCCCAGGCCGGCTGCAACCTTTTAAAACAGCCACGCCGCTTCCCAGCTGACTCCCAAAGCCAAACCCGGAAGTGGTTTTTTTTTTAATTAATTTTTTTTTTTAAATCGCGATATAGCGTTTCACGAAGATCGAGATCGCGAAACTTGAGGGATCACGGTATACTTCTATTCAAATTACCATGAATAATGAAAACCAAGTGATGCAATTTATACAATAATAGTACACTACAAATTGAACTGAACTGAAACAGAATTGCACAATTTATCAGGACCTTAGGCAAGATAGAGTCTGGTAAAGTTAAAGATCTCCCCCCCCCAATCGCGTGTATTTTATGTATAGTATTTTAAAACTAACTGTCTGTTTCTGGGATAGTCGCCACTGATTTCAAACACTGCTGAGATACTGAATAATAACTGAATAACCTTAGAATTAATAAATTTATATCACAATAAATTTATAACTGAATAAACTTAGAATGAATATTGAAGAAAGGTTATTTGAAAGATCTGCTCTTCCCTGAAAATCAAAATTTATAGCAATTTGCTGTTAAGTGCTAGCTGTGGAAAATAGAAATGTAAATATATTCAGGCAAGCAATTCCCTCATGCATTATACTATAAAAGATTTATCAGTCCTGAAATCTGGAATACAATCGCAATAATAAGTTAAACCTTTTTTTTAATGAAAGGTACAGCTTACTTCTTCTTGAGCTACCAGAATATTCAAGTTACTAAGCAAGTGACAAAAAGTGCTGCTCTGCTTAGTGTGATAACAATGCTGCCTCATTTGGTTTTAGGGAAAAAAGAGTGTCAAGGATACAGTGTAAATTTCTATAAGCTAGACCTAAATCCATCTCCCACTTACAGCACACACACAAGGAAAATTATGCATCATTCCTTACTGTTTTCAGGCAAGCTGCAAACTGAAGAAAAACAAAAACTTATACTGGTGGCAAAAACTGAACACCTTCAAAGTAAGTAAAGCTGTCTGAAAAAAAGGGTGAATAATTAGCTTGGAGGTCTACCAACATAAGGTAGGTATGAGAATACAGTGGTCCCTCGACTTGCGCGTTCTCGATTAGCGCGAAACGCTGCAACGCGGTTTTTCAAAAAATATTATTTAAAAAAATAAAATATTAAAAAATAATTTTTTTTATATAAAATATTAAAAAATAATTTTTTTTTTATTCTGTTCCCTGAATGGAGACCGCCGGCCGCTCAATCGGGCCGGCAGGGAACAGAATGGAGCCTTCCGCGGCGGGGCTGGTAAGGGGGGGAGCCGAGGGGGCAGCCGAGCCCAGCCCCGTGGCATTCGCTTTCCTCCCGCCGGCAGCCGACTGATCGTGGGCTCCTTCGCAACCTCGGAGAGCTTCCTGGTTTTCGTGAGCTTTCATGCCCCGGAAGCTCTCCGAGGTTGCGAAGGAGCCCACAATCAGTCTCGGCTGCGGGTGGGAGGAAGGCGAATCCCCCGTGGGCTCCGTTACATCTTCCGCTGCCAGCCAGGCCATGCTGGCGGCAGCGGAACAATCGCTGGCTGTCAACTTTTCTTTTTAAAACTGGGCAGGAGCTGACTTGCCTCCCCAGTGCTAAAAAGAAAAGTTGACAGCCAGCGCCACGCCTGGCTCGACTTCCCTGGCTGCTTGGCCGGGGAGGCTCGGCCGAAAGCGGCTGGAGCGGCAGAGCCGAGCACGCCTTCCGCCCGGGAAGTCCTGCCCCTTCATCCCCACCCCTCGCCCCTGTGGTCGGCGGGGATGAAAGGGCAGGACTCCCTGGGTGGAAGGCGTGCTCGGCTCTGCCGCTCCAGCCGCTTTCGGCCGAGCCTCCCCGGCCAAGCAGCCAGGGAAGTCGAGCCAGACGTGGCGGCGGCAGCGCTGCTTCTCCGGTCGCCCGGTCCTCTCCTGCCTCCTGCGCCGATGTTCCCCGCTGCGACGGAAGGCAGTCGCTTGGCTAGGGAGGCTCGGCCGAAAGCGGCTGGAGCGGCAGAGCCGAGCACGCCTTCCACCCAGGGAGTCCTGCCCTTTCATCCCCGCCGACCACAGGGGCGAGGGGTGGGGATGAAGGGGCAGGACTTCCCGGGCGGAAGGCGTGCTCGGCTCTGCCGCTCCAGCCGCTTTCGGCCGAGCCTCCCTAGCCAAGCGACTGCCTTCCGTCGCAGCGGGGAACATCGGCGCAGGAGAGGACCGGGCGACCGGAGAAGCAGCGCTGCCGCCGCCACGCCTGGCTCGACTTCCCTGGCTGCTTGGCCGGGGAGGCTCGGCCGAAAGCGGCTGGAGCGGCAGAGCCGAGCATGCCTTCCGCCCGGGAAGTCCTGCCCCTTCATCCCCACCCCTCGCCCCTGTGGCCGGCTCATCCAGGGGGGCGTGTGTGGACTGGCAAGCGGCAAGCGGGAAGACCAAGGGAAGGTTCCTTCAGCCGCCCAACACCTGATCCGCTCCGCAGCGCGGCAGCAGCGAGGAGCCGAAGATGGGGTTTCCCCTTTGCCTTTACCCCATCTTCGGCTCCTCGCTGCTTCCGCGCTGCGGAGCAGATCAGCTGTTGGGCGGCTGAAGGAATCTTCCCTTGGTCTTCCCCGCCGCCCACACGCAAACTCCACCATCTGCGCATGTGCGGCCATGAAAAAAATGGCGCACATGCGCAGATGGTAGTTTTACTTCCGCATCCAATATAACGCGGAAATCGGTTAGCGCGGGAGGTCTTGGAACGTAACCCCCGCGCTAACCGAGAGATCACTGTATTGTGAATCAAAAGCCTCAAGTTGTTATTTTTGTTTCTTCTCAGTATATGAACGCTTGGGAATATAATTCCTGCAATTTCCCATTTTTTACAGCTACCATTGCGGCTACCAGGTCGAACCAGTAGCAACCCACTACCAGGATAGATATTCTCTTACCATTTCCCTGTTAATTTTGACTTGCCTTTTAAAATTACAGTATTTTTATACATTGGACTGGTTTTTTTTTCCTTTTGTGTAAAGTTCTGCTTTCTCCATGCTGCTTATCATTTTCTTGTCATTTTCTCTCATTAATGGACCAATCATTTCCTTGACTTTTTAAATATTTTACATGTTGAAAGAAACTTTAAAATTTATTTATTTCTTTATTTATTTATTTATTTATTTATTTATTATTGGATTTATATGCTGCCCCTCTCCGAAAGCTCGGAGCGGCTCATAGCATATAAAAAATTAAACAATACAATATAGTAGCCTAAATCCAATTAATTTAAAACTAAATATACAAATCTATAATCCCAAATTTTATTTAAAAACCAGTCATACCCACTCAGACAGCAACCATATGAGATATTCATCGGCCAGGGGGCTACAGTCTAATCGCCGCAAGCCTGGCAACATAGGTGTGTCTTAAGATTCTTGTGGAAGGCAAGGAGTGTAGGGGCAGTATGAATCTCCGTGGGGAGCTGATTCCAGAGAGTCAGAGCCCCCACAGAGAAGGCTCTTCCCCTAGGCCTCACCAAGTGACATTGTCTAATTGACGGGATCTGGGGAAGGCCGACTCTGTGGGACCTAACTGGTCACTGGGACTCATGCGGCAGAAGGCAGTCCCACAAGTAATCTGGCCCAATGCCGTGTAGGGCTTTATAAATCATTACCAACACTTTGAATTGTGTCTGGAAACCAAATGGCAGCAAATACAGTCTGCGGAGTGCTGGAGAAACATAGACATGCCGAGAGGCCCATGATTGCCCCCGCGGCTACATTTTGCACAATTTGTAGTTTCCCAACGCTGTTCAAAGGTAGCCCCATGTAGAAAGTTTTATCGCAAACCTCAGTTTATTTTATGCCTTAGCTTTCCTGACTTTATCTTTGCAAGTTCAAGCTATTTCATAATGTTCTGCCTTAGTTATATGCCTTTTATTTATTTATATATACCCACTAAAACTCTCATTGTGTATTGGACAAAATAAATAAATACTTGTCCTTTTCCATCTTTTAATTTTTCAGAGTTCTTTTGTAAAGCCATGCTGGTTTCTTTTGAGATCTCTTATTTTTATTCTTCATTGGAATTGTGATAGACTGTTTTTATAATATAAGTTGCCTAAGCTTTTTGAATTGTTTTCCCCTTGCGGCTTCTTGCCCTGGAATCCTTCAGCTCTACATTTATTGACATCAGCTATCTTGAAGTATCTAAGATTTTAGTAAGTTATATTAATTGTTTCATACTAGTTGAATATTTGGGAACTGTTATCCAGTACCCATGAGACCCATACATCAAGGATTATTCTAATATCTTACCGTTGTGCTCATTTATAATTTAAGCAACTTTGGTCCTATATTTCCACCCAACTTTTTCAGCTGATCAGTTTATATGCTTTCTTGTAGATTAACAATATGGCACCTGCATAATGATATCATGGCTTTCAAAAAAGGTGTATCCTATTTTAACATACTATTGACTTAAACCCTAAAGGCATATAAATCAAATAAATAAATAAATAAATGATACAATTTAATTCATGCATTTATTGGGCAAGGCAAACATCTTGCAGTATCATAGGAATCCAAGAATATGTTTCTAATATCATTGTTTTTATAGAGCAGATTGCCACAGTGCCCAATGAACTCCTCAGTTGGGTGACAACTAAGCAGAATGTCCAATCATTGGATCATGAGGGAGAGAAAGAGAGCAGCTTGAGAGAAGAACTGCAAAAAAGGACATCCCAGCTTGCAGCTAAGAGAAAAGAGGTGATGAGGTGATTCAAATAGTTAATAAGATTTAACTTAAATCTCTCATTAGGAGATTGTTATTTGTAAATACATTGGTACCTCTGCCTAAGAACGCCTCTACGAACTTTTCTAGATAAGAACCAGGTGTTCAAGATTTTTTTGCCTCTTCTCAAGAACTATTTTCCACTTACAAACCCGAGCCTCCGAAACTATAACCAGAAAAGGCAGGGAGAAGCCTCTGTGGGGCCTCTCTAGGAATCTCCTGGGAGGAAACAAGGCCGGAAAAGGCGGGGAGAAGCCTTCATGGTGCCTCTCTAGGAATCTCCTGGGCGGAAACAGGGCCTCCATGTTCCCTGTGGTTTCCTCAATCGCACACATTATTTGATTTTACATTGATTCCTATGGGAAAAATTGCTTCTTCTTACAAACTTTTCTACTTAAGAACCTGGTCACGAAACAAATTAAGTTTGTGAGTAGAGGTACCACTGTATCTTGCAATGGAATTATGAACGCTTTGTGTTATCAGTTTGTATCTCATCAAGCTTAGTGTCTTGCATTTGATCTCTTACATGCATTATTTCAAATTTATTTTACACTAAATATATGTCCAACAATATATTTCTATTGTGTATGAAAACGCTGATCATTACTGTACTGATACAGTACAAAGACGGGGAAAAGAGGGATTGATCCAGATCCCATATTGGATTTCTCACATCCAGTCACTAATAGATCAACTCAGTTTTAGCATATGTTAACACAAGAGCTAATGTTTCCCTGATCACAATCTAATTTGAGAATCAAGTCCATATTATTTCAGCAATTTTGCAAACTAAAACTTGTACTTGGTACTATCCTGTCAATTAAGAACAAGGTCAAGAGAATTAGCATGTATGTCATAGAAATAACTAGTGTTCTGTCCAAAAATGTGTTGCACATCTTTTCATCCATTCTTAAATGAGCTGATAAAATGAATTCTCCTGAAAGAAAATTTCACTCAATACTGTATTTCACCCATGTTTCGACGTGTAATTAGTTACATATAAAGGAGACAAGCTTGGTATGTAAATATCCTGTCTTTCATTGTCTCCTCCAGCAGCATGTAGACTTTGCAGCTTTCCATTATTGAGTTACAACCCAAGCAATTTATCATAATGAATCAACTCTTTTCAAAGCAGCTCAGGTAGCATTGCCATAGAATAACATAGAATGCTTTTAAACAATATTGATAAGACATTTTCCTGTTGTTACATTTCTCTCAAGTGTTGTTCTCTAATTAAGCTAGTTTCCTAAATTTAAACTAAATTTAAGAAAGGTTTTAACATCCCTGATCCCTTTGTTCCTTTTGCTATTGGGGCGGACACATATACAGATTTAACAGATTAACAGAGTTGGAAGGGACCTTGCAGGTCATCTAGTCCAGCGTTTCCCAACCTTGGCAACTTGAAGATATCTGGACTTCAACTCCCAGAATTCCCCAGCCAGCGTTTGCGGGCTGGGGAATTCTGGGAGTTGAAGTCCAAATATCTTCAAGTTGCCAAGGTTGGGAAACACTGATCTAGTCCAACCCCAAACAGGAGCTGTTACATCTGCCTCTACCTAGGATTAAATTCCAACCTCTTGATTATATCTCTCAAATTGTCCCTAATGTTTCTTAACTTCACTGCTTATTGCTGCCCCTCCTAATTCCAAAATATATGGACAATTCTGTAGTATTTATATAGTTTCCCAGTGAAATGTGGGCCTCACAGTAGGAACTGTGCCATTAAAACCCTCAAAGAAAATGCCATCACCTTAATGACTTTTCTAATACAATACATTGCAGCTAACTTTGACACAAAATGGAAAAGCTTCCCCTACAATCATCGGGAACCATTTTTTTTCACCTGGCAGTATATAAAATGCCAACACTGCTTTGCAGACAAAAATTGATAAAGATACATTCAGGGGCAGATGTTTCCAGTGTGGCAGGAAGGTAAACATATACATTTAAAAAAATTGAAATTGTAATTTCAGAAAATAAAGCAGAACTATAATCTGTGGAACCAAGAAGCAGAACTGGAACATAAACTATGAAACAACAGATGTTCATAACTTCACAGTAATTCAGAAAAACTGGGAGGTTTAAAATAAAATAACTAACTAGCAAATGATTTTGTTTGTTAAATCAGCTAGAATTGCACATACTGCAGGATTTTAGCAACTTGATCTTATGTTAGAAAACTTTGGGGTCTGTAAAAAATAGGAATGAGGAATGGCAGATAGCTTCCTGGGCTCATGATGCCCACCCCTACCATAAACCTTTCTTTAAAACAATATAGAATAGGCATGTTAAGCATGTTTTTGTTGTCTTGTCCAGTGCACTGATCTCTGCCATAAACTAGAGATCCTGAACAATAAGTATAGCAGTTGCCTTGAAAATTTACAGCATTGCCTTGATGAACTCAAGCACTCTCAAAGCAAGCCTATCCAGGTAAGAGGTTTTGAACTTCCATTTGTGTCACCTAATCTTGCAATCTTAATAATCAAAGATGGCATCATCAATGCCAAGTTGATTTCCCCAATCAATTCCATAGAAATTGGGATTCAAATGCCCAGAATTTAGAAGTTGAAATCCTACCCAATCCAAACAGTTCCTGGTCGACAAAATTATTGTAGCCTATCTTCCTTGTTTTGGTGCCCTGCTTATTAAGGATTTGAACTTGGATGTTTCAAAAATAAAATACATACATACATACATATATACATACATACATAAAATAACGATATGATGATGTTACATTACTATTAGATACTGGATGTCAGGCAGGCCTTCATAGAAAGCCGAGGATATACAAAATGGGTATTTTTTATTTTTTTAAATAAGTTTTATTCACAAATAGAAAAACAATACAATTGAAAAATAATAGTAAACAACCATTACAAACATGTAATTAAGAGAAAGAAAAGAAAGGGTAAGGAGAAGAAAAAAAGAAAAACCTAGCAAAAGAAAAGAAAGAGAAACAAGAAAGTTGGACAGAGAGAGAAAAAGAGAGAAAAGAAAATAGAAGAAAAAGAAAATAGAAAAATGGGTACTTTTAAATTAGACTGTATATTCCTAAGGTCAGTAAGAGGCGTACATAAGCGCACTAGAGTGCCTTCCGTCCCCTGTCCAATAGTCTCTCCTATATCTCGTATTTCTTCTCTACTATATCCTCTATAACCTTCATTGTGTATTGTGTATTGGACAAAATAAATAAATAAAAATAAAAAATATATACATATGTATGAAGGTATGAAGGTTGTTTATAATAACCTGCCCGGAGTCACTTAGGTGAGAGGAGTGATGTAGAAATGTGATTAATAAAGTCTTTTTATACACCTGTAATTTTCTTAAGAACGATGCACAAAAGATTCACCTTGCATCCCTGAAGTATTTCTATGAAATGCAGCTTTTAAGATACTGGTAATCTTTTTACCAAAACACACTGAGTAGCATTGAATCCTGATTCATCTATCTTCAGCATGAACTGTACTGTATAGGGGTTTTTTTCCCTTGCTATTGCAAAGGGGGGAAAAACCTCTTTTACTTGATACCGATAGCAGTAGAAGCTTCTCTGGAATGAAATAACAATGTGAAAGCACAATAGAAATGTCACTACATGACCAGAAGTACTGTACACTTGTTTTTTTTCTGTGTATTTTATTTGTAATCAGTTTATTAACTCAAAACATTTTATCTTTTTTCAGAGAAATTACAAGCATTGGATTCCTATCATAATGGTAATCATGGTAACAGCTCTGGTATGTTACTTAAGCAACTTTATACCTTGAACATACCTGGACATATTTGCCTATTATTGATTGCAATATAGCAGTCTAGATTATTCCAAATGGTTGGTATTTCAATTTTAAAATGTCTTGTAAAATTAAGTATTGTGTATTGTACTCAAGGAGTCTAGTTTTGTGTATTGCTTAAATTAGTTTTTGAATTATTATTAAAACCAAAGCAACAAATATTATTTGTATGTCTATCCATATATTGTTTGTATGTCTATCCATATATATCATTGATCTCTATAACCACTGACACAATAGCCATTCTTACAGTTGCAAAAATCTTAAGTTCCTCAATTCACTTAAATTTTGCTTGATCTTACTGGAATTGACATCATTGCCAATTCTAGCTGGAGAAAAACACTGAATTCTTTTTGCCTGGAACTTGAAATAGAAGATCAGTTAATAATATTTTCTGGAAAAGTATGCTAACCTGAAATAGATTATTGGAAATTTAATTATGAAGGATATCCTGAATGCTGCTGAAAGGAAAAGTGCATACAGTATTTGTTTAAAACACTGCCATAATTGCTTGAACTATGCTTCCAAACTTCTGTTCTAAAGCTTTTAAACAAATCAGTAGAATACTGTGGAGCAGCACTGTTATCTATCTCTAAACTCTAATTCATATTTACAAGGCCACTGCTGATAGAGCAACCACATCACTTGCAATGCAGAGATCAGCAAATTCTTTCTGAGCTTTAAAAGCCTCTGTGAGCTTTTCACACCATGCACTGAGGTTCATTTTCATGTCTGGATACAAGACCTCTGGGATGCTGAAAGAATAAAACCGAACTCTGAAATCACTGTTAACCATACAAAATGTGGCTTGAATAGTAAACACTCTCAGTGGAATTAGTGTAAGACAATTATCAAAACTCTTCTGAATAGGAAAATTATAGGATGCTGGATACCCTAGCAATACGCCAAATAGAGTACAGAGATTCCATTCAGTCGAAAAGAGTTCACTTGAAGATATTGTCTGGGATGTCTCTTCTGTTAATGCTTTAATATGATTCAATATCTCTGACACATGGCTTTTTATAAGGTTCACATTTTCTGGGTTAGAAAAGGTAGGACATGGTCTAAAAGCAGAAACGTCAATGAAGATGACATCATTGCTGAGCAGGACTGACTCCAAACACAAACACATCCGTTCCAGGTTGATTATGAGAACATTTTCAGCTATATTAAGAATATGTAGCCGACATGTAAGTTGAAGAGTAATTTGAAGATGTTGAACATAGTCCAGTATCTGAGAACTCCCAGCAGAATTGTAATCATACAGAAAAGCTGGTTTCAACCCAGTTGCTACTGCCAGTACCTCCCCAGCTACATTCAAGGAGGCTGAAGATGATAGTTTTTTCTTCTTTCCAGTTCTAAGGTGAAGTTGAGCTGTTTTAATAAGCTGTTGTATCAATGATTCCGCCATTCACAGGTCATTCATTCATTAGAGAGAGAACTGTATTAAAGAACTCCTGAAACACTTAATTGTCCACTGGCTTTAGACATCTGCTTCTTCAGCCAGGCCTTAGGAAATAGTAAAACATCAATTCATGGTAATGTAACAAAAGTAACCAATAGAGTTTCATTTTTATAAATGAGTCAATAAATTAAATTGAAAGAAATAATAAGAGGACGTTATGTGAGGGGAAAGAGCAGTGGACAGATTTACATACATGTAAGAAGTCAAATAAATAATAATTCATCCTGAAAAAAGTCTGTAATACAGAAGTATACACACCAAATTCAGAAAACAAAACAGAAGTTCAGAAAGGTTCTCAGAAAAAACACTGGATGTTCAGGCTTTACTGCAGTCTGGATAAGCTTAATATTACATCTACAGGCAGTACCTCATTCAAATCAAAGTAATCCAGTGGAATTTTTTTTTTCACAGTAACCAATGTTCTGCCTTGCAACAGCAAAAATCATAAAGTAGACTGGTTACTGTAAATATAAAGCATGTAAGAATTAATGAAGTTGCTTCTCTGTTCAAGGACTGGAGAGGGGGGAATAGGTGCTAGAATGCTTTCTGGCCATCTAGTTGATTGTTTAATCAGCTTCCTCCTCTATTTTTTATTTATGTCTTCAAGTAATGACTCCTGGCAACTGTTTGGAGAAGCCCTTGTAGATTTTTTGGCAAGATGTTGAAAGTGGTTTGCTATTGCTTGCTTAAAGTTGATAGGTTATGACTGGCTCAAGGTCACTTAGTTTCTGCCTAAGTTCTGACTAGTACTTACAGCCTCCCAGAAGAACTAGCACTTGCAGCTTCTATATCATATTGGCTCTTCCCCTCAACTTACATTGAGATACATATTAGTCTGTTGGTCTTTATTTAAATTGTTTAGGTTATAATTCTGTCATATATTCCCGTATTGCTAAATGATACCACATAAACCTGATCTGTAATAGTACATGCAGTTAATATTTATTAACTATATATATCCCCATTGTGCACGCCACTGATTTGGTTAAGATGAAGACACTGAAAAAGCCCATTTTTCCTCTTGATGGAAAGAGTAAGTCAGGAGTAATGGATCTGTGCCTATTCAGATGCTAGTTATAACTTCTAGCTTCTGTAATCATGGGCTAAATGAAAAGATGTAGTTCAGAAACACTGAGAGGACCATTTGGTTCTAACTCATTTCATGTTACATACCACACAATACAGAAATAAGAAAAGCAGTGGTGGAGATACTGTTGCTACAAAATGGGATCAGAAAATCCAAGCAAAACCAATAACAAAATTTGTTGAAATAACAAAAGACCCACTTTGGTTATGAGTTGTACATCTCAACAATTTGCAAAGGATCAGTGCTTCAATCACATTAATTCCAACTTCCCGCTGCATTTCTTAGCCTCTGGTCCCATTTTACTTTTTCAGTACTAGCCTTTTACTGAGGACAGGCTCTGATCCATAAAGCTCTAGCAGCAGAACCCAGGCCCGAATCTCGAAGTAAAATACCACAAGACTGAAGTTATCTTACATTTATTTAATATCTCCCCATCATTCATCCTTCCGGATGTAAAAGCCAGCTTCAAAAAGCTAGATCACCATCTCAATAATGGTTATTTGTTGTATTTATTTCTTAACGGTCAGTCCACATAAAGATCAATCTTTTTATTTATTTATTTAATTTATTTACCTGTCAAACGTGCATGGAGGTTTATATAAACGTAAGTAAAAAGTAATGATAAAAGAGGACAATAGGGCAGGGACGTCAGGCACAATGGTGCGCTTATGAACGCCCCTTACAGACTCCTTAGAAATGGAGAGGTTTGGTTACCCCTATTTTCTTGACTTTATTGAACGAAACTTTTTGCATTTGTGCCCTGCAGTGAGATGCTCTCTCTGCAATCTACTTGTGTAGGTTGAATGAGGTTTTTGTCCAAGTCATCATTTAAACGAGGTTTTATATTCAGTAAGCCACCTCTACAACCTACGCTCAAGTAGGTAGTAGTTTCAGAGCGCAGGTAGGAGGATATCGCTAAGCGACATTAGGAAGCCGACCTGCCTCCGCTGCCCGCTCTCCCTCCTTAGTTCGCTAGCTCCCACTAACCTCCGCGAAGCTCGGCCACGCCGAAATAAAGCAACTCGGTTCCGTTCGAGAATGAATTGCATTTCCGCTTGCGAAGGCAACCGACGTAGAGCTACAAACCGGAAGGGAAAGGCTGGCTCTCACCGCCAACAGCCCGGCCTTAAAGAGACAGAAGAGGATTTGGTACCGAAGAGGGAGGCCGGTGATCCAAGTTAGCCCGCTAAGACAGTGTTTCCCAACCTTGGCTGGGGAATTCTGGGAGTTGAAGTCCAAATATCTTCAAGTGGCCAAGGTTGGGAAACACTGCGCTAAGATATACTAAGCTCGGGAGGGGAGGGGAAGAAAGGGGGAGCGGATTTCGTTCCCCCAGTAAAGCTAACGTCTGTATCACCAGTGTTGCGCCAAGGGCTGATTTTTTTTACCCAAATTTACCTATACCTACTTGCTTTTGTTTATGTTTATACCATACCTATTATCTTATACACGTTTTGATGAATGAATGGATAATAAATATATTATAAGAAATAAATAATAATTTTAATAAATAAATAATAAATATATCCTTCCTGTTAATGACTACTTCAGCTTCAACCACAACAACACACGAGCACACAACAGATACAAACTTAAAATAAACTGCTCTAAACTCAACTGCAGGAAATACGACTTTAGTAACGGAGTACAGTACATGGAACTCACTACCAGACTCTGTAGTATCATCACCTAACCCTCAAAACTCTCCTGATTCCTAAGAGGTCAATAAGGGGCATGCATAAGTGCACCAGAGTGCCATCCGTCCCGTCCTAATGTTTCTCTCTTACTAGTATCATGTATATAAATATTATTATATCTTTGTATACCACTAATACGTACTTGACAAAACAAGCAAACAAACAAAATAAAATATAAATTACCCTGGAATAACAGCCACAGGCTCTACCGAAACGGATGTAGTAAATGTAGCCACAGCAAACTGATTTATCAGGATAACATACATGCTTAGAACCAGGTAGTATCCTGCTTCTAACCCTGCTCGCACATACTGTAGATACACACTCACTTTCATGCCATTCTATAAATCATACTTTTCCCTTTGTGGCTCGCTTCCCACCCTCTAGGGCTGATGCTCGAGTAAGTCTTGAAATAGTGGTTTATTGTTTTGCTCATTAAAAAGGAGTTTATCATTACTGTAGTTTTTGTCACTGGTATCTTACGATTTGTATTATTTACTTAGTACCCTAGCATGATTTATGCTTATTTAGTATCCCTGACTATCACTTGGGATTGTATGTATCTAATGTTTTATGATGAATGTATTTTTACCGTGCCAATAATGATCTATCACTATTGTTGTATGTACAAAGATCTTATGGACCAAAATTCTTAATGTGTCTAATCACACTTATGCACACGCTTATGCACAGTAGTGCATAAGCGCACCACTGTGTCTACTGTCACTGTCATATTGTCCACTTTTATTGTTACTTTTTACTTATGTTTATACAAACTACTACTAGCCTATAGATGTTTAACAAATAAATAAAATTAAACTTAAAAAACACACTTGGCCAAAAATGAATTCTAATTCTAATATGAGGAGAAAACAACAGAATTGGAAGGGACCTTGGAGGTCTCCTAGTCCAAGCAGAAGACCCTATGCCATTTCAGACAAATGGTTATCTGAACCATGTTGTAACTTTGAAGAGGCCAGAGAACTAATGAATGTGAGTATTTCTGAACATTTGACTTAGCTATAGCTACTAGATCTGAGCTGGCAAAATCCAAACCCTCGCTATCTGTAAAGCATTTAAATTGTTTAACTCTTGTCCGCCATCTAATGGTCATGTTTCTTGGAAGTTTGCAGCCCTAGTGTCTAGGTACATTATTTAGTAAACAGGAGAGGAGAAAGAATGATAAACTCATGATGGTAGTTCACTTGATCTGTATTTGGTTTTTATTTGAAGCCATTCACAAACTGGCTTCATGGAAAAGTTGGAAGTAGATATTTTTAAAAGGTGCACATTTTCATGTATGCCATCATAATGTTCTTATGTAACATAGGGCATTTTACAAGGCTATTTAGTAAGACAATAGACGATTCCCAACTGTTCCATTTATTGTAGAAAAAAGCAGCTATGAAAACATTTTAATATACAAATGATTTTCAAAACAAGAAGTTCCAAATCAAACACTTAGTAGAAAGCAGAATGTCAATTATGTTTGGAATGCAAAATAGGTTTGGTTCAGTTATATGTAACTGCTACTTAGCAAAAATGTAGATGTATCTCATGCTAAGAATATATGATGTGCTATATGAAAATATATTTTACATCAGTCAGTCTACAACTAAACTACAATTACAATTTTAAAATCGCCATATTTTATTATAATTAAACATTGCAATTAAAAAGATAAAAATACAAAAAAACCCAAAGTGCATAAAAGAAAGAAAAATAAAAATATAGTAAAGAAAAAGAAATATAAAATATAAAGAAACAACTTTCCCTCTAATCACAAGTTTAAACAATTTTAGTAATATATCACCCTTTCTTAAAAAACAACACATGAACTCTTTTCTCTGTATTTCATCTCTTATTTATAAACAGATTCTTAAAATCTTGCCATGTACCGGGTCTGCATAAATGTTACCAGATATAACAATGGATCTATTCTAACCAACTTTACATTCCTTCCTTTTACTTTTCATCCTTTTAAATAATGTCCTAGAACTTGAATTCTTTTCTCTTTATTGTCCCTTCTCATATGTTTCAAAGGTCTTAACAGATCTCTTTTGTAAATCAAGTATGGGATCATTATCCAGGCAACCTTTAAAATTATTATTTGTGTATCCCTTTTAATTATTAAGACATCATCTGGTTTCATATGCCCAGTATGGAATATTTTTCCATGTCATGATTGTATCCTATCATTTTTAAATCTCTCAGATCAGTCTCAGACTTGTTCCTCTACCATAACATCCTTTAAACATTATCTATGCCAGATGCTCTTAAAATTTATTTCTGTGTCTGTTGGTCAAAAGTATCCTTCAGTATACTCAATGTATTTTGCTCTATTCTGTGTTAGTAACAACTTGCCATTTAATTGTAATATTTAATTCTTTCTTATTTCCCTCTAATATCCAACTTTCAAAGTTTTATCCCATTTTTTGAGGTATTTATTTTTCCATGGGAAGAATTCTTACAATTCCAAAATTTTAGATCAAATCCATCTTTCATTTCTATCAGCATTCTAATTACCATTTTGCTATTTAATTAAAAAAGTATTCAAACTTACATTTAAAACTATTTTTCTAAGAATTGAAGCAAAATTACTTGGTATTATAAAACATGTCAGTCCAAGGGTTCTAATAACTGTAAAACAGTTTGCTAAAGTGATTTTTTTTAAAAGAATGTACTCAGTGTCCTTTTAAAGGTGCCAACTATGATGTGAATATAGCTTTCCCTCATCTACTAAAGTTCTAAACCTGCAAAACACAGTCTTACAGTCTGTTCATAAGGAACAGCTATCAAAAATTGTTATAAGCCAATTTCAAGAGAAATTATAAAGTGCCAGTTTATTTTTTATATTATTTCATTCTGTCATGGTCTTCAGTTCACCATTTCTTCTCCGGAAGTTCTAAAATTGCCATATTTACAACAGACTGAATAAGCTTTTGTCAGAATATTTATTTTGTATATTCACATTTTGGCAACATTAATTAAAAAAACCCCCTTCCCACACATGCTGTCTTGTATCTTCTATCAATGTAACAGTTTAATTCAGTTAGAAATGCCTGATTGCATTTGAATAATTTTTTCACACTGTAAAAGTAGGTTTCACGTTGGGCTACAACATTCAGTACATAAAAACATGAAAAGGGCTATTTTATCAAACTTTATATATATTATTAAGTCTTTGTTATTCCTTTCAATTGGTTTTAAATTTTAAAATTTAATTTTAAAACATCCTAAGCTTTCCATCTTAAAACGTATGTATTTTCTCATTTATAGACAAATAATAAAACAACAAACACTCTTTAATAGAATAAAACTGCCTACTGCTAATTATCAGGTCACTATTTTGAAACATTTAGTTTGTAGTGGTTATATATTTCACATGCAGCAGGAGTATTTTTTTAAAGTCATCATTAACTAATACCGTGTTTCCCCGAAAGTAAGGCAGTGTCTTACTTTCTTTTTATCCCCAAAAGCCCCACTATGTCTTACTTTCGGGGTATGTCTTATATTGGAGGCGACCGGGGAGGCGACCGGCAGCGAACGGGAGAAGCCGCCGCTGCTTCGGAGCCGCTCGCGGGCAAAGAGCGAACGAGAAACTTTCCCCGGATCTTTTTTCCCAGCGACGCGATCTGGAGGAGGAGAGATCCTGCACCCGCCAGGTGGGGGGGAGGTGGGAAAAAAAGTGCCACAGCGATAGCGCTTGGGGGGGAGACGCTTCGAAGCGGGGGGTTGGTGTCAGTCTGGGGAGCCGACCGGCAGCGAACGGGAGAAGCCGGCGCTGCTGCTGCTTCGGAGCCGCTCGCGGGCAAAGAGCGAACGAGAAACTTTCCCCGGAGGACTGCCCGTACAAACCCGCCTCCTTCCAGCCCACCGACCTTTCAGAAGCGGGTTTACCGCATACTCGGTATGCAGCCGCTGGCATCGTAGCTCCTTCTGGACCGTCTCCGTGAAGATCTTGTTCTGGCTTACTGGGTCCAATGGTTCCTTTACGCCCCCTTTAAACGCAGCCATGAGGCCTTCCTTGGCTCGCTATCATTCATTTATTCATTGGCTGAATAAATTAAAGCTCAACGCAAGCCGGGATCTCTAACTCCGCCTCTCCTTTTTTTCGTTGGCTGAAAAATTAATGCTTTAAAGAACGCAAGTCGGGATTTTTAACTCCGCCTCTCCTCTTTTTCATTGGCTCAAAAATTAAAGCTTCCCCAAGGCTGATTGGTGGTTGCGGCCGGTGGAAAAATATTTGAACCCCGCAGCGCGAGTCAGGCAACTCGAACGTGAGAAATGTCTCTTTCAAACCGGCTCGGTCGACGGCGGGCTGAAGAAGTGATCTGCACCGCAACCCAACGCGTGGTTTGAGTGGATCCCGATCTCGGGTCTTTGTCATGTTTGCATGTCCGCTCTCTCGGCTTCACCCCGCAGAATGCGACCGGCGGAAGACTCGGAGCTGGATGGGCGGATTCGCTGCACGGTGGCAGTGGAGCATCTGGGTGCGGCGGCGGCCCCAAACCGGCTGCTGCTGCGAGATGCCTGGGTCCACCTCGGGCGGAACGAGTTTCGCGAACTGGTCTTGCAGGTGGCAAGCGCCTCGGGTCCGGCCCGTCTCCAGACCTTCCCTCTGCGGCCGAACGAACTGCGCCTGTTCACGCGTTTCGCGAAGGAAGGGAAGAGCTCAATCCGGTTGGGGGCCCCGGGTTCCAGTTACGTGCAGGTGCTGCTCTCCAACTGCCCTCCGGATCGCTTGCGTCGCTTCGTTCAGACGTTGCGCATCAAATTTGAAGCGGCCCAGCACGCAGGGCGGCCGGTGGCTGAGCGGACCAAGCCGCCGCCCCGCTCGGCTTGCTTCGGACCAGCGCCGTCCTTCGCTTTGCCAAGCCGGGGAAGAGGCGGTGGCGGCGAGGCGAAGGACGGCGCTGGTCCGAAGTGAGCCGAGCGGGCGGCGGCTTGCAGCGAAGGCGCTCGTCCCAGCAACCGACCCGCAATGAGGGAAATCCTTTGTGCCTTGCCGCCGAGCTCTCCCACCTGCTCAGCGGCCGCAAGCCTCTCCCTGCCACTGCGCTGCCAAGGGAACCGCCGCCAGGGCTGCTGCCGCGCTGCCGAGCAGATCAGCTGCTGGGCGGCCGAAGAAACCTTCCCTGGGTCTTCCCGACGTCATTGGGCTCCCCCCCCCCGCAATACCCCCGTGTTTCCCCGAAAGTAAGACATATGTCTTACTTTCGGGGTAGGGCTTATATTAGCCGACCCCCCTGAAACCCCCCATATGTCTTACAATCAGGGGTGTCTTACTATCGGGGAAACACGGTAGAACACATTTAACCTATTTTAAAAATACTCTAAGAATGAAGTAGGAGTGAAGTTAGTAAGTAAATAAAAAGCAACTTTAAAAAAAAGCACAGTATTACATGCAAGCAAAGAAAAGTTTAAAGCTTTACATTTATATAGTTACATTTATAAAAGTGAAAACAACTAGAGAAATATGTCTACATGTATTTAACTTGATCAATTTTTGCTAAATTATTTAAAACAGATTACATTGTATATCAACATTCCTTATTAAAATGACACATACTGAAGAGATATTTAAAAGTGTTCCTATTTCAATTAATTTCGATCTAGAAATGAAGAATCCAGAAATTGCTTGGTTATTCAACACCGGGATATCACTGTGCTGTGAGGGGTGGAGTCATCTGCATATTTGGTGACTGCACTGGCCAACTTTCTTGGTGATTCTGCAGCAGACGGTAGAGTTGTTTCAGCTGGGCAACAATGTTATCCTTGATATCCGGGATAGAGATCTGTAGACGCACACTGCCACTGTCAAAGGAGCGGGTGAAGTCACCAGAGAACATTTCATAGATCATCCGTGCTACAATTGGAATTACCTGTTTGAAAAGAAAGTTTGTGTTAATCTAATATAAGACGATATCTAATATTATCCTAAAAGTTCATCTGGAAACGTAGAATAAACCAAACGCTCAAGCTGGTGAAGACTATTGAGAAATATACTCTTGACTGATCATATTTACACTTCCCGCACAATCTCAAAGGATTCACGGTGCTTTACAAAGTTAGAAGTATATATTTAGAGTTTATATAACTTGCTTCTTTGAGATCGAAGTCATGAAAACATTTCAGGACAGAGGTAGAAAAAAAATGCAGCAACTATCAGCATTCTATTCAGCACTGAAATGGAAAAAGAAAAGTAGTGTTCCATCCCAAAGGTGCTTTTCAAAAGGCAACTAACATCCTTGATTTTATTTTCCTTGAAAAGGTTTCACTTCTTATCCAAGAAGCTGCTTCAGTTCTGAACTGAAGAAGATTCTTTGATGAAGTGAAAGATTTTTAAGGAACAAACCAAGGAAATCCAGTTGCCTTTTGAAAAGCACCTTTGGAACAACCATTACCCTAGATGATTGAAAATCTTCATTAATATGTAGTATTTCATCAAAACATTATTAGCTACTATGGATTATGTCACCTGTGAACAGTCCTGCAATGAAGAGGAGCCATGGAGGGAAAAAATGCACCAACAACTATGCGCCAACTGCTATACCATTAAGTATTTCAAAACAACTGTTTCCAAGGACATTCGGGTACTTGATTGATTTCCATTAACTCATTAATGCAAATCCAAGTCTGTGATTTCTACAGTCCACACTATATTTCATATTTAAGACAAACCTGCTCAAATCCAGCACTAACACAACAAGGCAAAGGTTCTTTCCATAGCAGCAAGAGATCAGCAAAAACAATAGATACTAAAAGGAAAAAAGCTCTGTCTTTCATGGAATAATAAATAATAATAATATTAATAAATAATAAATGGAATTGTATAATCATGTCTATGGGATTACTTGAGTTGTAGATCTGCATCCCTATGGCCAGATTCATAACTGTGTAAACCACTATCATTAGTAAATCACATCAATATATTCATACAATTTTTTAGCTATGTTCTGCAATATAGAAAACATAGTATTTTGGTTTGTACAGCATAGACAAACCATACTATGGCTGATTAGCACATTATTATTAACACAATGTGTCAAGACTCCATCATCATTTATACACATGTAAAACAATTATTATTTTGGTAATTGGTTAATAGCAGAGATATTCACTGACTATAGGTTCTAGTCGCTTGAAATTACTTTTGGCATAAAATATTTGTAATCTTTCATTTAAATTGTTAGGAAATTTCTAATTAGGCTAGTTCTTATCAAAGTGAATAGGAATTGGTGTCAAAAGATAAGACGTTCTGACTATTTAGTCTGACTCTAATGATGGTGATAGACCAAAATAAATCACATTAGAAACTTAATTCTTCAAGGTACACTGCTACCACTATTAAATGGGAAAGATATTCTTCCCAAAATCAGTCTTTCCTTTCAGTGTCATTTTATTGGGTTTCATTCAATCCATTACATTTCCTTAGTTCAGACATTGGTAGCTTCACTGCATTAGACAAAAAGGAAATGTGGATCCTGATTTTCATTCTCAGATTCGTATTAAATCAGATTTGAGAATGGGTGTCATTGATTGATTGATTGACTGACTGGACTTGTATGCCGCCCCTCTCTCACTGTCTCTCTCACTGTCTTTAACAGTCTTTCCTTTGGTTCATCTTGCTCAATACAAGAAAACCTGAAAACAAGAGATGAAACGTGTGCACTAATGAACTAGCAGCTCTGGCTCTTTATAATATTCAAAAAGAACACATGAAGCAGATTTTACACATTCTAGGTGAAGATTTATTCTATGGTAGATGCAACTTCAGTCTTCTGCTAAGGAGTACTAGCATAAAGTATTTTTGCAGCAAATGGTCTTCTTACCTGAACAACAATCAGCTTTCGCTCTTTTGATTTTCCATCTGGCCATTCTTCTCCAAAACAAAAATAGATTTCATATGGTGGCTGTATACTAATCTGTCCTTTCTGATGGGCAATTAACTCTAAATTACAGAAATAATGTGAAAAGGAGAGATAGAGTATGTGATAAATTACATTATTATGATTAGAGAACAGATTAGTTATGTCCAGTAAGATATGCATACATTTGAAAATGACATATTTGAAGAAATTACTTGAAGCAATTATCCTTCCCTCAACTTCCTATTGTATTAATTGATCCAATTAATAAATTGGATTTGCCTTCAAGGGTTAAAGGTTAAAATAAACAACACTGCTAATTATTCATTGATAGTGATACAAAGGCATTAGAGCTACTCACCACTTAGAAATGTTTCCAAACAAAAGAGCTTAACTCTCTTCTGTCTTTCAATTAAGTTTGGTGTGGTGGAGGAAGGTGCACATGGCCCAGACCAATATACTTTGCACTGGCAAAGTCTGATAGCATAGATAGCATGGCCACTGACTTCTAGTATTAGCCCTCTGTCCATTACATCAAGCAGCCGGCTGGTGAACAGCTTTTGTTTTTCATTCGGGATGGATTCAGGCCCTGGAAATTTGACTTGCTCCAAATTAATAGGCCCGAAGAGTTCTTCTTGATCTGGCATAGGACCTAATTCTCCATAGAAAAGTCTGCAGCCTTGGGGGTTGCTCACAGTCATTGTCTGCCCAAACTCCTTGCCACGATATTCAAACTTGATTTCAAGATCTGTCACTTAAGAAAAATATATTATTAATTATATATTATTAACAGCAGGCACTATAATTGTATTGTACCATATCTAACTACCGTATATACTCGAGTATAAGCCGAGTTTTTCAGCCCAAAAAATGGGCTGAAAAACACAACCTCGGCTTATACTCAGGTCATTGACAAAGTCACCACACGAGGGCGCCATTGCTTGAGCCAGAGCGAGGAGGCACCAGCTTTTGTCCGCTCTCGCACGCCGTAGTTCCTCTCCCTGGCTCAAGCAAACGAGGCAGCCATTTGCTCCAACTGAGATTCTCCTCCCCCTCCTTTGAAAGGATTTAAACTGTTTAAAAAATGGTATTTTGTGGTAGTTGCTGTCCTTGCTTGGATAGGATCTAATAATGTGTTATGAGGCAGAGCTAGACAGGAATTCTTTTTCTATCTGTCTATCTTTCTATCTATCTATTTTTCTATCTATCTATTTTTCTATCTGTCTATTTTTCTATCTATCTATCTATTTTTCTATCTGTCTGTCTATCTATCTATCTATCTGTATCTATTTCTATCTATCTATCTATCTATCTATTTTCTATCTTTCTATCAATCTATTTTTCTATCTATCTATTTTTCTTTCTTTCTATCTATCTATCTATCTATCTATCTGTATCTATTTCTATCTATCTATCTATCTATCTATCTATCTATTTTTCTATCTGTCTGTCTGTCTGTCTGTCTATCTTTCTATCTATATCTATCTATCTATCTATCTATCTATCTATCTATCTATCTATTTGGTTTTCTATGCTGATAACCTCACAGCAGCTAATGCTGAAGCTCTTCTTTGGATACACTTATTTATTTGTTTGTTTGTTTGTTTATTTATTTAATTGGATTTGTACGCCATCCCTCTCCAAGGACTCAGGGTGGCTCACAGCATATATAAAAACAGAACAATAATGTAAATCCAATTAATGATGAGAAGGAATCCAGTTTTGAAGGATTTTAACTCTTAGGTTTTAGCTTTGTTGCTGATCGAGCTACTTTTTTTACTTTTTACTTTATTGTTAATATTGTTAATTTGTTTACCCTCTTTTAAATTTACAGAGCTAGTTTACTGGTTTTCTTTAAAATAAATATTCTAAAACATGTCTCAATTAATGTAATTTTATTGTTTTCCATTTTTATAAGTTACCAGTAGCCACTGCATTTTCTAACTTCGGCTTATACTCGGGTCAATACGTTTTCCCAGTTTTTGTGGCAAAAATTGGTGCCTCGGCTTATACTCGGGTCGGCTTATACTCGAGTATATACGGTAAATAAAATCAATACAAAGCAGGACAGACTACAGGTATTAGGGGGGGAAAGATATAATTTGCCATAATTACAAAAAAAAAAAATACCCTAAAAATCATGGAGTCAGATAGATTTTAAAATTACTGTTAAAAGACCTGCCATTATATGAATCCAGTGCTTGCCCATAGCAGCAATCTAATCACCTATTATACCTATTGCTTACCCATAGCAACAATCTAATCACCTGTTATATGCTCAATGGCTACCCAATTAATGACAAGCCACCCTAACATCATTAATCAACATTTCAACAGCTTTCAACTATAAGTAGTCATTTCTTAACAACTATTTGTTCAGCACCTATTTGAAAGTAGGATAGCACTGGACTAGAGATTTATGGCCTATGCCTGAAATTACAAACACAGCAGCCTTCCAATGAGATGATAAAAATTTGGTGTTTGGTGATGCAGGCCTTAAGACCATGGGGGTGTTGTAATTCTGTCCCACCTGCCTATACCATCCTCTCCAGCATCTGAAATACAGGCCCAAGGCCTTTGATAATCTCAGCCAGCTGCCACTGCCCCAAGCTTTGATGTCAGCTTCAACACCACCAACTGCCAAGCAGAAATACCACCATGAAGCATTGTCCAAGGCAGGCAAACCTTAAGGAATTGTATGATTTCCAAGCATCCCCCAAAATTTCCCATCTTCAGGTGTTTTTCTCCTGCTGTTGAGAGGCCAAGTGTTGAGTCCCGGCAACAGTCGGCCCTCACTGATTGGAGCACCAGCCGAGCAGGAACAGGGAAGATGTTCATTGGTCGCCGTGTCTGACAGCTCTATATAACAGAACTGTCACAATGTGGCTGAGGTGATCTTCTGCGCTCTGCTGATCACTGTTTGCTTTCGTTTTGCTGTTCTTCTACTGTTGCAACGTTCAGAATTAAAAGAAGTTGCTTCATGTCTGTCTATTACTGAGAGGCCTTCCCAGAACTGCCTTGAAGCCAATTCTAGAAGGACTTCTGAACTGTCAGATAGGCCATGTGGACCTCTCAATAGCAGGGGGGGGGGAAACACCTAAAACTAGACGATGCACAGTGAGGAAAACTCACTGCCATTCTCCAAAGTGTGTGAACCTTGCGGAATGGCACAATTGCCGCTGCTGCACAATGCTGCTGAGGAAATGCCACACGTTGCTTACCTTCAGCAGTTTTTTCGTTTGCTGTTGAGAGACCCGTGCAGTCTATCCAATGTTTCAGAAGGCTTCTGAGGCTTCACTAGATCTTTCTTTCTCTTGCTCTCTCTCTTGCTTTCTTTCTCTCTTGTTTGCTTTCTCTCTTGCTTTCTTTCTTTCTCTCTTTCTCTTTCTCTTGTTTTCTTTCTCTGAGCTTCGCGGCACACCTGATCATGTCTCACGGCACACTAGTGTGCCACGGCACACTGGTTGAAAAACACTGCTCTAAAGCAGAGGTCCCCAACCTTTTTTGCACCAGGGACCGGCTTTCAGCTAGACCAGTTTTCCATGGCCCGGTGGGGGGGGGAGCTAGCTGTCAGCGGCGCCGTAAAAGGGGCGATCAAGAGAGGAATGGGTGAATGAATGGACGGAGGGTGGGAAGGAAGGAAGGAAAGAGGGAAGGTACAGGAACAGAAGAAGGGTGCAAAGAAGCAAAGAAAGGTGTGAAAGGGGAGAGTAAGAGAGGAAGGAGTGAAAGAAGGGAATGAGGGAGGAAAGAAGGGAGGAAGGAAAAGGAAAGCAAGAAATGGAGGGAGGAAAGGAAGGGAGGAAAGGAAGGAAGGAAGGAAGGAAGAAGGAAAGAGGGAAGGGACAGGAACAGAGGAAGGAAGCAAGGAAACTTATGAAAGGGGAGAGTAAGAGAGGAAGGACTGGAGGGAGGGAGGGAAGAAGGTAGGAAGGAGAAAGAAAAGAAATAGAGGAAGGAAAGGTAAAAGAGAGAAAGAAAAAGAGCAAGAAAGAAAGAAAGAAAGAGAAAGAAAGAAAGAAAGAAAGAAAGGCAACTTCAAAGAAAGGCTCACTGAGCATCTCTCTCTCTCTCTCTCTTTCTATCCCTCTTTCTTTCTTTCTCTTCCTTTCTCTCTCTCCTCTTCCTTTATCTCCTCTTTCTCTCCCCCCTCTCTCCCCCTTTCCCTCTCTCTTTCTCTCTCCCTCTCTTGCTATCTCTCCCCCCTTTCCCTCTCTTTCTCCCTCTCTTTCTCTCTCTCCCCCCTCTCTCTTTCTCTCTCTCTCCCCCTCTTTCTCTCTCTTCTTCTCACTTTCTCTCTCTTGTTTTCTTTCTGTCTCTTTTGCTTTCTCTCTCTCTCACTCTTTCTCTCTTGTTTTGTTTCTCACGCTCTTTCTCTCTCTTGTTCTCTCTCTCTTGCTATCTCTTTCTCTCCCCCCCTTTCTCTCACTCTCTCTTTCTCACTTTCTCTCTATCTTGCTGTCTGTTGCTTTCACTCACTCTCGTTCTCTCTCCGTTCTTCTCAGCGGTGACGCGCGCACGCCCTGCCCGCCTCACATTTGCCGAGAGGACTTTCGCCCCGGGCTCTCAGCAAGGGGGTTTGCTTGAGAGGCGGGGCCGGCGGAAGGTGATATTCAATGTCGGGGGCGCACGGGCGGTTTTGCGCGCGCTCCCTATCTCCCTGCTAGCCCACTCGGAATACGTATTCAAAATAAGAAAAGCCTTTGCCGGCGAAGGCTTTTCTTATTTTGAATACAGTATTCCGAGTGGGCTAGCAGGGAGATAGGGAGCGCGCGCAAAACCGCCCGTGCGCCCCCGACATTGAATATCACCTTCCGCCGGCCCCGCCTCTCATGCAGCCCCCTTGCTGAGAGCCCGGGGCGAAAGTCCTCTCGGCAAATGTGAGGCGGGCAGGGCGTGCGTTCCGGGTGCGGGAGGAGCTGCGGTGAAAGGCAGGAGGTGGCAGAGGAGCAGAGGGGGCAAATCGGGCGGGCGGTGGGCAGCGCGGAAAGGCCGAGGGGGCCCTGGCGCCGCGGACCGGCTGAAAACCCCCAACGGCCCGGGCCCGGTCCCGGTCCGCGGACCGGCGGTTGGAGACCCCTGCTCTAAAGGACCCAAGTCTCTATTTCTGGCTTAGGCCTCATGCTTCTACTGAGAAATGCCACACTGCAGGGCCATGCTATAGCTTTGTACCACACTGTAGCATCCTCCCAGCTTGTCCAGGTCCTACACTGGATCTTGCAGGACTTTCCCCATAGCTCAGCTTAATGATTGCAAGTGCAAGTGCCAAGATGATGGCCATGGACCAAAGTGGTTGTGTGGGCATCTCACTTAATAACTGCAAGAACATATGACCAAATTACAATTTCAATTGTGGTAATAGGACAAGGATCCCATGCAGGTTTCTTTTACTGGCTGATTACAATAAATGTACTTTAAATCAGAGTTGTTTCCTGCCCAGACCAATTTGAATAACAACTGCAGAAGAATGCTTGTATTTGTTCAACAAGTCTTCCAGAAATGCAGCTTATTTATTAGAGGTGAGACTCAAGACTTTCCAAATAAAAGAGTGCATGATTTGTCCTCTATTTATTCTAGTGGCTCCTGGGCCAAAAAGACTTACTTGGAAGTGAGCTAATCCAAAGTTCAGGAGAGCTGTACATATCATGTTGTAGAGCTGGCAAGGCAGGAGGCATTGGCATCTCCATATCTTCAGGTTCATTCTTTGGCCACACAGCTTCAGGGCTACAGGTTTCTGCACTGGCGGGAGCCATTGGGGAATCTAAGTAAAATGGATGAAATATAATCAGGTAATCCCAACCTCTTCCTAACATTTATAAAGAGATCCAATCATTTTCATAAACAAGCAGATATCATTCTACTTCCTATGCAAGTCAGTACAAGTAATCTTGTACCATTGGAATGTCACCTCTCCTTTCATCTAACCTGATAATCTAAATTGAAAGCTTGAATTATTTTCCTCTAGTAAGTCTTTTATTAGTGCAATCCAACGCTTTGGGTCCTTAAATCCCAGGATTGTCAGCCAAGTGAAAGATGGTAGTTTTAAAGCCAAACATAATTATATATTTCTAGTCAGCATAGCTAAGGAGCTGCTTTGTGAGTGCCTCAACCCTTTCCTCATTGCAACCTGAAGCTACTGGATAAGGTTATCCATCACTATGGAGTGGGGATTCACAAATATGCCAACAACAACATCCCCTTGTAGGTATGATTGGTTTTAAAATAAGTTTTTTTAGTTGTTGTAGTATTGGATTTACATGCTGTTTATATTATTGTTGTTAGCCGCCCCGAGTCTACGGAGAGGGGCGGCATACAAATCCAATAAATAAATAAATAAACAACAACAATTGTTAAGTTGCCACTGTTAAATCAGTGCTAAGAGACTGCTTCAGTTCAACAGGTTTCTTTTATTCATCTTGGACATAAGAAACGCTCTCTACAACAATGAACTCCCAACAAGGACAACGGCTAATCCGTTGCCCTATTTATACATTTCTATTAGGCGGGAACATTTTCAGACAACCGTTTAATTTTGGCGGTTCTTTTAATTCAAGCCGCAGCTTAACCAATCAGCGATTTTACTGCTTATTTCTTTTAAGACATAACAACAACAATAATAATTTATTAGATTTGTATGCCACCCCTCTCCAAGGACTCGGGGCGGCTCACAACAACATAAACAGTGTACAAATCCAAGTTTTAAAAATACAATTTAAAACCCTTATAATAAAATAAAATAATCATACAATCCAATCAACCAACCTTAACAATTTTGGGGGGGGGAGTAATTTCCCCATGCCTGACGACAAAGACGAATTTTTAATATTTTTAAAATAATTTTTAATAACTTATGAAAGGCGAGGAGGGTTGGGACAGTCCTAATCTCTGGGGGGAGTTGGTTCCAAGGCTCTTCCCCTGGGTCCCACCAGACAACATTGTTTAGTCGACAGGACCCAGAGAAGGCCAACTCTGTGGGACCTAATCGGCCACTGGGATGCAGAATACCAAGTTCTGCATCTCCTTTCTAAACCAACTAAGCCCCAAGTGTTCCCAGCACCTGGAAGTTGTGAGGATTTGAATGGCAGAGGACAGGCTTCAATTCAACCTTGGCCAGAGTCACTGTAGGTCAGTGATGGTGAACCTATAGCACGGGTGCCACAGGTGGCACGCGGAGCCATATCTGCTGGCACACAAGCTGCTGCCCTAGTTCCAGCTCCAAGGTGTGTGTGTGGACAGCTGATTTTTGGTTCATACAGAGGGTCTGGGATGGCGTTTTTGACTTCCAGAGAGCCACCAGGAAGATGGGGGAGGGCATTTTTCCTCTCCTCTGGCTCCAGAGAAGCCTTTGTAGCCTGGGGAGGGCAAAACACAAGTCTATTGGGCCCACCAGAAGTTGGGAAATACTGTTTCTACCTCCAGAGGGCCATCAGGGGGTGGGGGAAGCTGTTTGTGCCCTCTCGAGGCATCAAATTATGGGCATGGGCACTCAAGCAACTGTGATAGCACGTGCACACGCACTTTCAGCACCCGAGGGAAAAAAGGTTCGCCATCACTGCTGTAGGTTTTAAGGCCTTCTGGTTCTGGGGGTTTTCCAGCTTTAATTCAGCGTGGGAGTAGACTTCTTCAGCCAGAGCTGGTATGCAGAGCTGGTATGCAGTTTACCACAACTTTTGTTCCTGTTCAAAGAGCTGCGGCAACTCAGGCCAAAAAGGTTTTCCATAGGTTTGTCTTATGCACCAATTGTACCCATTTCTGAACTGGAAGACCTTAGTCATGGTGACTCACGCCTAGAGCCTGGATTAGACTACTCTGTCACTGCATGCCAGGGAATGTATGTTTCTATAATTCAGAGATGGCTGCAGAGCTGCTACATTTATACATCTGCAATTGTTAACATTCTGGCTAGGGGGCACTCAATCAGCATGCAGGACGTGCGCTTTCTGCATGCTGGGTAAGGGGATTTCCCTGTTGGGATTTGGGAGGTGTGCACATCAGCCTTTCTGCGGCCATTTGCAACACTTACCTATCCACCCTAAATCAAGCTTTAGTCACCTCCTGTTTGGATTACTGTATCACGTTCTAAATGGAGCTATCCTTGAAGGGCATTTAGAAGCCACAACTGGCCTCGAAATGCAGCCGTGCAGGCAGGTTTTAGTTTTTCTCATTATACATATGTAAAAACACTGCCCCACAGGTTGCACTGGCTCCCAGTAGGCTCCCAAGTACAATTTAAGATGCTGGTGGTCATCATCTATAAAGCCTTCTACAGCTTAGGGCAGGGTTGCTAGTAGACCAAAAGAGAAGATCAAGAAAGCTTTAGATGCAAAGCGTATGAAAAAAAATAAAAAATAAAATGTGTCACTGGTCGATTAAGAAAACTTTTTTAAAAATAACTACATGGCACCATCAAAATGTAATTTCAACAAGGTCTAAGTCTAGAAAATTAATGCAGAGGTATTTGTTGAACCAATGATGCATTAAAACCTGAAAAACCTGAATTTAGCTCCAGGGAATTCCAAGACTTTTAAAGTTGTTATAGATTGCCTTTGCCAGGAAGGTGTGTCTGTTCCTGCTATGCTGTGGGAATTTACCTTCCTCTAATAGAGTACGGTACACAGTGTGTATGTGGGAGGGACAATATGCCTCCATGGAAACATCCCACTGTGGTCTAGTCTTCTTAAGCTGTTTCAAATAGCAGAGCTGGACACCATATGACATGCATACACTTATCTAGGGTTATAAAATCTAGACAACTAGCAAATAACAACAAAAGGTTTGATATTTCTGTATCTGTTGCCATCTAGCGGTTGTTCAGATTCCTGCAGAGTAAATACCATTGTCATAACTTATTCCACCCATTCATTAATTCCAAAGCTTTGGTGTCATAATCTTCAGGAACCCAATTAAATAAATGTTCAGCAGCAAGGGAGTGCCCTTTGTTTTAAATCCTGACCTGCCTTACATCAAACAGACCTGAAGCAAATAAAAGCAGGATTATGCCACACACATTTAGAAAGATATCAAGTCAATAATTAAGATTCTGAATTCCACTTAATATTAGATTAAGTGGCTGCAGTATGTCAATAAGTATATACACTCACCTGCATTTTTTATTAAATGTCTAACAAATACACAAAAAGCAGGATGAAAGTATTTACTAAGGAGTTCAGCATATACTACTTGTGCTAAATATAAGCTATATCTCTGTAGCATGTTGCATGCTAATTTAGTTGCATCTAGAGATAAAGTTGCATCTTTGAGAAATCATTTGTCAAAATGTTGTTTAGTTCAAAATTAACAAAAATAAAACAGTGTTTTAAAACATAGATTTAAATTCAGTTTCATTAATCATGTCAGAATAATCTACTAACCATTGATATTAAGAAATGGAAAACTGTCTTGTATTGTTACATGCTGAGACTCATTTAATTCATCTTCATCTTCATCATCTACATCATTATCCTTTTCATCCCATGGAACTGAACCGGTGGATCCTGGAAAAAACATAGGAATTGAAATATTGGAAAGTAATTAACAATCAAATTTTTAATAAAACCTAGGAAAAAAATGGAATTCTTCTTTAGATCTATGACAATGTTGCAGAGTAAAAGGGGTTTTTTTGGAACTCTTATGCTAAATATTCTTTGGTTTCCAAACATAGGAATGTCTGTGAAATCCAAAATTCATTTTTGGTTCTTTAGGTCTGTTGGCATAAAACAGTTCTCTCTAGAGTTTGAGAGTTTCAGGATAATACTATGTCTATCACTAAGCTATGTAGCCAGAGTGTTAGAAAGTAAAAGGCAGATAAGAAAGTTTGCTTTCTCAAATATTTATTGGCCCTTCAGATTCAAAAACTAACCCAAGTTATTGTATTTCTTCCAACCATGTGCGGACAAAGCCTTTTAGCAAACATGAAATGTGCAACCAAAGTTCCTAACAAATGCCATCTAGCCTAGTACTCTTTTTAGAATAGGAGTTTTTGTAATTATCTCCATATTTCAGTTCAAATATGATGCAAAAGGAAACCCATGGTCCACCATCAGAGATGCATAAAAAAACAGACATTCCAAAACCTAAATTTTGTGTTCTTCCTCTGGATCCTTGCCAGGATGCATTTGAACTTCAAAGTTTTTAATTGATGTTGGCTTTTAAAAGGAAGCTGAGCTATTTAGATTGTACCATATAGTTAGTAAATCCCATCTTAAGTACAGTCAATTAAATAACACAATGGATAAATTGATTATGTTTGTTCAATATAGTTGCCGTATTCACTTAAACCTAAGTAACCCAGGAGACCTCACTACCAAGAAGACAATTAGTTTAGGATTAGCTACACGCTTCTCTAAACAGAAGAGTTTCTCTGTTTCTCACCAGGATTAATAATTGGCGTCAGGGATGGTGGGATGTCACATACTTCATAAATTTTAATTGGATTCATTGGTACTTCTTTAGTACCATCGTATATGAGCTTGAATTCACGGCTTTTGTTGAGAGCACACCGGAGTTGGGCTTTCCATTTTGCGGGGTCAGGATCATCAACCCCTTCTTGATACTTCCCTGTTTCCACAGCCCACGCCTGGGAGCAAAGTACATCATGTCAGTTAAGTGTTGTCATTATGCCAGCTTCTGTTGAACTGTGCTGCCAAACAAACTCTCATCTATAAGATACACCTAGGCAATAAATACTTTCTGCAACAGGTAATTGTTTCCTTTCCTTTCCTTTCTAAAAAACCCAGATGTCTATTAGATATTTTCTTCCTTGAGCTTTTTCTAACAAGATACCTGACTCTGTTAAAACAAATCAACTCAATATTACCATTCCTTTTTTTAAAATGCTGAATTGAATTCCAGGTTTATCTAGATAAAATTAATTCACTATCTTCAGGAATACAAGGTAAAAGAAGAAACCTACACCAAACAAAAAACCCACTAACAAATGCTGATTATTTTTCTTTATAAGATTGTCAGAAATGTTTGCATGAAAAATCTTACCTATTTATACAAATAGCATGCATTGCTGAAATTTATTTCATGAAAACAAGTGTATAATTTTTTTTAACTCCAGATGAATACAATCCTCAGCAAAATGCTAAGAAGAAAATCCAACAGAGTTGAATGAGGCTAACTCCAAAGAAAGTGAGGTGCCTAAGATAAGGAACTTTAGCAATAAGTGACAAGAACAAAGGTGGAGAGTTGAAAATTAGATAATTAAAATGCTGAATCTGAAAAGTCTCAGAAAGAAAGCCACAATACACCAGGAAAATTAGTTCTGCTATAGCACAAAGTACACAGGGTAGGCAGAGACTGAAGGGGATTTTTATCTACTAAGTACCTGAAACCCTATCTGAATACATTATGTTTTGTATATCACTTTGCCCTTCATTTGTCCCTGTGCATTAATGCCTTTATACTGCATGCATGCTTCTCCACATAGGATTTCAGGTTCAGAATGTGATTCTGCTTATGAAAACAATGCAGGATAAATCTCCATCAGGTAACTATTTTATTGTTTACAAAAGAGCAAATTTAAGAATATACATATACTACTTTTGCTATTATTAATGTCATCTATCCATTGAAGAGAGAGGGAGGGAGGAAAGTAGACAGAGAGGGCAGGGGGGAAGGAAGAAGGAGAGAGATAGAGAGACAGACAGACAGACAGAGACAGAGGCAGAGGCAGACATAGAGAAAGAAACAGAGACAGACAGACAGAGAATGCAATCATGTAGCATACTAGCAGAAGTACATTTTTCCGTTACCTTAAAAATTGTATTTTCTTCTTCATGCTGAGGACTATGTCGAGTTGCATGCTTCCAAGGAATTTGAAAGCGCTTTGCATCCCTATTAAGCCACATAAGACCTGGATACATTCCACTGTCTACTTGAGCTACCAGCCAGGGTTTCAGTCGAACTCTGCGTGGATGCGATGCCATTATCTAGAAGGATAAAATACACACAGCCAACAATGTGAGGAGTTTGTAGGAATCCCCATTTTCTAAAGAATAAAGCAATAAAAACCAATTGTGATTGTAATCATGTTGCTCTAATTTTCTTGTAACCAACTGTTCTATCAACTCATCTTATTTCTTTGTAGATCAAAAGACAGAGAGGCCAACTTAACTTTTTCAGTATACTGAGACCACCAATTGTCACATAGGCAAAACAATTGTTCAAACTGAATTAAGTTATGCATACGGTAGTATACCTTTACAATGAAATATAGCAGCATGTATAGAAAATGGAGGGAGAGAGTTCCCACACTCTGGAACATCTTTTTCCAGAATTTTTGCTCCCACTATTTTGATCTTTAGGAAGAGTCTGAAGATTTTGCTGTGTCATTGTTTCTGGAGATCCAGCAGTAGTGATAAACCTTGGCAATGGTTATATTAAATGGAATGTGGTTGGCAAAGATAATATTAAACAGTTATATTAAATGGAATCTCCAAAACTATAAGAATTATCAAAAAAAAATGTAAAGCTTTTAATAGGTACCACAAATACCATAAAAAGAGCTCTTGGAAATTTGGAAGTGAAAGGAAAATTAAATAGACTATCATTCCATTGTGAGGAAAAAATAATGGGACTTTGGGAGGAAATACAGTGGAACCCCGACATAAGAGCTGCTCTACTTAAGAGCAACTCGAGATAAGAGCTGGGAGGGGAGAGATATTTTTGTTCTACTTACAAGCCCAAATTCGAGATACAAGCGCCAAGGAGCTGTCTCCTGAAGCCAAACGCTAACTTCCGCGTTCGGCTTCAGGAGACAGCTGCGAAGCGGCGCGCGTGTTTTAAAAGGTTGCAGCCGGCCTGGGGGGCTCGGGGGGGTGCTTGCAGCTTTCTTTCTTGCTCTTTTTCTTTCTCTCTTTTACCTTCCCTTCCTCTATTTCTTCTTTTCTTTCTCCTTCCCACCTTCTTCCCTCCCTCCCTCCCTCCCTCCCTTATTCCTCTCTTACTCTCCCCTTTCATAAGTTTCCTTGCTTCCTTCCTCTGTTCCTGTCCCTTCCCCCTTTCTTTCTTTCTTTCTTTCTTTCTTGCTTTCTTTCTTGCTCTTTTTCTTTCTCTCTTTTACCTTCCCTTCCTCTATTTCTTCTTTTCTTTCTCCTTCCCACCTTCTTCCCTCCCTCCCTTCACTCATTCCTCTCTTACTCTCCCCTTTCATAAGTTTCCTTGCTTCCTTCCTCTGTTCCTGTCCCTTCCCTCTTTCCTTCCTTCCTTCCCACCCTCCGTCCATTCATTCACCCATTCCTCTCTTGATCGCTTAAAGCCGGTCCCTGGTGCAAAAAGGGTTGGGGACCTCTGTCCTACAGGATTGGGTGGCAGAGAAGTTGAACATATGTAAATTTAAAAGTTTAAGAAAGTTTACAAGTTAAGTGAAAGAAACTTCATTATTCATTTATATGTACATGTACATTTCTTCATTAAAAACATGTCTTTCTGCATAATTTAGACTAACTTTGTGAGTTTTTTGAGGACTGGAACCAATTAAAATTATTTACATTAATTCCTATAGGGAAAAGTCGTTCGAGATAAGAGCTGCTCGACTTAAGAGCCCAGGTCCGGAACGAATTAAACTCGTATCTCGAGGTACCACTGTAGTGGACAGAAGAGCCAACAAACAGACCAGTTCTTGTAATTTCTCTACAGACCAGTAGATAATTTGCGATCACCCACAAATGTCCCAGATAGTTGTTCCCTGTGAGGACTTTACACAATAACAATCTCCAGCAAGTTTAGAATTCTGGAAAATAAGGAAATAGACATCTTGCTCAAATTGAGACTGATACCTTTAAAAGGACAATGAATTCACTGCTTCCTTTTCTAATCACTTTGGAAAATTGGTTGCAAACTGTTTTTCAGTTATTACAAATGTTAGAATTAGCATGTTTTATAGCATTGGATGATTTTCCCTCAAATATCTGTGAAAAACAAATAAATACAAGTGTAGGGTTTGGGGAATAAGCAGTAAAAGAATAATTGAAACTTTTTTTGAAAGTTAAAAACAGACAAATGTTAGATTTTAAAAATTGAACACTAGAGAGAAATAGAACAAACTAAAGATTACAGTTAAAGGGGAAGAATACTTGAATTCAATTTAAAAATATAGAATGAAATCCTTCAAATATTCGAGGTTTTTTAAAAAAATGGACTCAGGAATTAATTTTAAGGGTGTCTGCCTCTATAGATACAGTATGTTTAAAATACGTTATGGAACTAGTTTTACATGACAGAACTGAGATTGATTTGAAAAAATATTTAAAAATGATAAGTTATAAAAATGACATGGAAAAAGAAACTCTACTGGGTGTACTAATGAAATCACATGTTATCTTAATAATTAAAAGTGAGGTGCAAATAACAAACCAAGAGTAGCCTGGATAACTTTTCTCTTTTGGATTTATAAAAGAAACTTGTTAAAGCTTTGAAAAACTTTGTGACAAGGGACGAAGATAAACTGAAAAGAAACCAAGTTCTAGGTTTCAAATCTTGAAGGGACTAAAGATTGTTAAAAGTAAAAGGAAGAAATATAATGTTGGTTTATTTGATCAAGATTAAAATAGAGACATTATCTCAGGAAGACGACTCAGGAAACCATAGACTTGTCAGCTTGACATAGTAGGCAAAGTCTCTGACAGAAGTATGTATGACTCTGAACATTTAGGCGAAAAAGGGAACTAGCATAGATTTGTTGCAAGCAAATTGTGCCAAATTGACTTATCTCTTTCATTGAAAGAATAACTTAGTAGATCAAAGTGAATAAGAAAAATTAAGGAGATGAAAGAAAATATCATAGACATACCTGAACCTCAGCAAAATATTCAATAAAGTACTTCATAACATTCTCTTTTATACAAAGGTAAAATGAAGACTACATGATAATATAATTAGATAAACACACAGCTCACTGACTGTACTCATTAATGGCTTGACTTCAGGTTAAAGAGGAGCTTGTGTTCTATGACTTTGTGGTCGAGGTTAAATATTGTACAACATATCTAATATTACAAGAGGGCATACAGGAAAAACTTAAAACTGTGAGGCTTGCCTAATAATTTTAGATGAAAGAGGATTTTTAAAAAGATCAAACTAGACAAACTTGAGCAATACATTGACCCAAATAACAAGCAATTTAACAGAGAAAAATACAATTTTCTGCATTTGGATAGGAAAATGTAAGAGATGAATGGAAGTTATGGAGGAAAACATGGTTTGTACTACATGTGAAATAGATCTGTGTTCAATCAAGATCAAACATCAGCAATATGATGCAGTATCTAAAAAGTCAAACAATATTTTGCAATACATTAACAGAAGCATAGAGTCCATATCACAGACATAATTCAATTCTACATGTCCTAGTCAGACACTATCTAGAACAGTAGTTCTCAACCTGGGGGTCGGGATCACTTTGGGGGTCGAACAACCATTTCACAGGGGTCACCTAAGACCTTTAGAAAAGACAGACTTCCCATGGTGTTAAAAACTAAAGCTTCTGTTCTGGTGCCTTGGAAAATATTTTTACAATTGGATCAATCAGGTATTTACAGTAGGGGTGTCCCTCTGACCTTCCTGCCAATCAGCTTAAAGAGAATTGGGAGAATTGGAGCTAGACTTATGGTTGGGGGTCACCACAACATGAGGAACTGTATTAAGGGGTCACGGCATTAGCAAGGTTGAGAACCACTGATCTAGAATATTTGGTCCAGGTCTGACCACCACAGTGCAGAAAGGACAATAATAATTTAAATCAAATTCAAAAGAGGGCTATTAAGACAGTGATGGAGCTGGAAACAAGGCTGCATGAGGAATAATATGTACAAGATCCAAGTATGTTAAGTCTTTAAAGAAATGAGGCTAAAATAAGATATGATAATGCCTTCAAAAACCTGTTCATACAGAGGCAGCATTGGACTTGAGACAGCACGATCAGAACCAACAGATTACAATTACAAAATCAGGAATGAGGAAGATTTCCTGGCAGAACACGCCCTCACCTAGTGGAAAACACATCGGGCTGAGTATTCCTTCAAATAGAAGCTAATAGTCATAGGCAATGTTCCCTCTAATTTTTTTTCGGTGTGGGCGGAAAAGTATAGTGTCTGAGCAGCAGTCCCCTTGGGACTGGGCGGCATAGAAATAAACAAACAAACAAACAAACAAATAAATAAATAAATAAGAAAAAATTCCTTCTTTTTTATTAAAATAAATTAATAATTTAAAAAACCCAAAACCCATTACTATTAAAACTAAAACAACCAGCAAAACCAAAAACATAACTATTAATAAAAACAGGTGAGGGCTGGGGTTTTTTTTCTCTGTTATTATTTAAGTGCTTTTAACATATGCTTTAAATCAAGAGTCACTTCTTTCTCTGTTTCTCTCTCTTTCCTGTCATTCTCTGCATCAATCATTTTCTCATTTCTCTTTTTTCTCCCCTTTTTTTCTATCATTTCTCTCTCTACCTTCCACTCTTTTCTCTCTCTCTCTTGCTTTCTCTCTCTCTCTCTTGCATTCTTCCTCTCTCTCTTGCTTTCTTCCTCTCTCTCACTCTCTTCCTTCCTTCCTCCCTCTCTCATCTCTTTCTCTCTCCTCCTCCTCTTGCTCTCTCTCTCTTTTTCTCACTTTCTCTCTCTTGTTTTCTTTCTCTCTCTCACTTTCTCTCTTGTTTTCTTTCTCTCACTCTTGCTCTCTCTTGTTCTCTCTCTTTTGCTATCTCTTTCTCTCCCCGCTCTTTCTCTCTCTCTTTCTCACTTTCTCTCTATCTTGCTCTGTCGCTCTCACTCTCTCTCGTTCTCTCTCCATTCTTCTCACAGTGGAGGCCGGCAAAGGTGATTTTCAATGTCCAGCGGGCGGGCGGGCACGCAGGCAGGCACGCGGGCAGGCACATGGGCAGGCGCGCATGCTCCCCATCCCCCTGCCAACCCGCCCGGAGCATTCAAAGTAAGAAAAATCTTCGCCAGCAAAGGTTTTTCTTATTTTGAATGTTCCAAGTGGGTTGGCAGGGGGATGGGGAGAGTGCGCATCCACGCGTCCAACATTGAAAATCACCTTCGCCGGCTCCGCTGTGAGAATGCCTGCCCCGCCGCTCCTGCAGCCCCCTCGCTGAGAGCCCGGGACGAAAGCGCTCTCGGCAAAGGGGCTGTGACAGCAGCGGGGCGGGCGTTCCCGCGCCTCAAGGTGGGAAGCGGAGGAGAAAGAGAGGCCGGAGGCGCAGGGGGGGCAAGGGCGGCCGCGGCTCCGTGCACGCCCTTGGAGGGGGTGTCTTCGCTGTGGTGACTCCCTCGACTGCCTCCCATACATCTGACGCAAGTTTGCCTCCTGGAGCATCTGGGCACAGAAAGGCAAAAGGGTTCACCCTGGCTGGATCAACTCGGCTTCAGCCAAACCTATGAGTCACCACAGTGAAGGAAAGGTGCCGGCTACGAAGCGAGTGAGCAAACCCTTCAGCATGTGAAGGAAGCAGGTAGCAGCAGCAGCAGCAGCAGCCACCTTTCGGTCAAAGAAGTGGGAGGTTCTCCCCTCTCACCCACCTGGGTTTCTCTCTTTGGCACAGTGTATGGGAAGTGTATGCTCCTCCTCACCGCCTCAGAGTCCCTCTTTTGTTTTTTAAGCATTAAAGTTTTGGATTTTTTTTATTCCTCTCACCTCACCTTCTTTCTTCAGCAGCGACTGTCCTCCTCTTTTTCTTCCTTCTCCTCCCACCCAAATTCCAAGCTTTTATTTCTTTCCTAATGGATTTGCACGCATTATTTGCTTTTACATTGATTCCTATGGGAAAAATTGCTTCTACTTACAAACTTTTCTACTTAAGAACCTGGTCACGGAACGAATTAAGTTCTTAAGTAAAGGTACCACTGTATATCAGTGGACCACGTTTTTCATCCATTCTGTGAGATTTATGGCAATTTACTTTAATAGAATACAAATAAAATGGAAATAGAATAAAACAAAATAGAAATGTTTGTTGTGCATCCTCAATGCTAGGTATCAGAACAGTTTGTTATGGTAACTAAAAATTATAATTTAAGGCACATCTACGGGGTCAAGTAGCCTGTACAATACTACGTAGAATGAGATGAAAAAAATAAACAATGTAGAATAGGGTTATCCAACCCCAAGTCTACAGACTGAACCGGTCCACGGCATGCCAGAAACCAGATTATGCAAACAAACTAGACCCCATCTCTGGGATGAAGGCAGCACACAAAGCCATGCCCCTTCTGGCTAGGAGAAAAACCTGTTCTCATGGAACTGGTGGCTGGTGCCCAAAGATTTGGGGCTGCCAAAGTAGACAGCATAGCCAAAGGTTTTCTCTACATCAAGTTTTCTGTTACACACATTTTAACTGCTTTTTTTTTTTTGGTGAGATCTCAAATTATTAAGTTCCCAGACCCTATGCAGACAACAAATGAAAATCTTCAATACTGCAGATTAGTGCACTGCAGAAAACAACTACAGAAGAAACTACATTCACTGACAAGCACATACTGCTGTGATGGCGAATCTATGGCACGTGTGGGCAACGTGGCACATCAAACCAGGTCACCCGGTATGTGTGGCTTTGTCAGTTGGTCTTCTGGGTTTCTGTTGCGCACATTTCAAGTGCCCACAATGATCAACTGTCCTTTGTGTGCATGGCATTGCTGAAAATCAATGTGAGCATGCACGCCGGCCATATGATTGTTGGGCGCACATGCATGCTAGATCCCAGAGGTTTGGCTTTTCAAGAACACTCACTCGCCAAACTTCTGGATTCTAGCATGCATGTACACCTGACGATTGGCCAGTTTCTGGCACTGCCACATGTGTGAAGGATGCCTTCACACATGTGGCAGTGCCAGAAACTGGCCAATCATCAGGTGTACATGCATGCTAGAATCCAGAAGTTTGGCTTTTCTGGAGCATGATCCCGAGGAGCAAGCATACATGTGATGTTTCCACGCAACCTTTTCAGCATTTGGTGCTGAAAAGGTTTGCCATCTTGAAGAACATAACCAGACATATTAAAGATACCACACTTGTCTTTACTGAAATAGATTTTATACTTTTTTTCATGGATCATTTCTTCAGATAATCAGGTCTATCAATTATGGAAGCTATATCACATTTCAATCACATTCAAATTCAGAATATCAACTGTTGGAAAACTTAAGAAAAGAGTACTAATATACTGCATATCCACTTGTAGGTTTTCCAAGGCACGAATCCCAGCGGCCAATAAGGTCCCACAGAGTTGGCCTTCTCCGGGTCCTGTCAACCAAACAATGTCGTTTGGCGGGCCCCAGAGGAAGAGCCTTCTTTGTGGCGGCACCGGCCCTCTGGAATCAACTCCCCCCAGAGATCAGAACGGCCCCCACCCTCCTTGTCTTTCGCAAATTACTCAAGACCCACCTTTATCGCCAGGCATGGGGGAACTGAGACATCCTCCCCCAGGCTTTTATATTTTATGTTTGGTATGTATGTGTTGTATGGTTTTAATTGCTGGGGTTTTATATACGTTTTATTTTTAGTATTAGATTTGTTTCACTGTTATATTGTTTCTATTATAGTTGTGAGCTGCCCCGAGTCTTCGGAGAGGGACGGCATACAAATCTAAATAATAATAATAATAATAATAATAATAATAATAATAATAATAATAATAATAATTTGTAGGTCCATCATGAAAATGAAATATTATATTGAAATAGGTCACTGATTTTTATTCTTACACATCTTACACATAACTTTACAGTGGCATAAGCACCATAAGGTGAAAGTAACAGGGAACAAGGCATGTTACAATGCTAAACAATGCAAAAGGTAACCCATACAGAGTATAAATAAAAAATACAGAAGAAAGAAGAAGAAAAATGCATCCAATCAGAATGATGGTGGTTCATATCTAATAATCTGTATACATAATGCAAATCAGGTTTCTATATTTATGCACGTAATTTCTTTCTGTAAAGCTATTCATTTCCAATCCCAATTTAACCCAAATATGTGGGTATCACTGCTGCAAATGGTTTCCAAAACCTGGGGCAAGAGTCATTTTTCTGTAACAATTTTTAAAGTCTAAGTAATATAACAAAAAATAAAAGATTTACCAACCTCCTGCAATAATACAAATCAAGGTATTGCTGCAAACACTATCCAACTTTGGTTTAACTACTTCTAGTTTTTCATTGGCGGATGCTGGGGTTTCACTATTTCCAGAGTGGCCCCACGGGACAGGCCTAAGCACCCCATGGGCCGGATCCAGGCTGCAGGCCTTGAGTTTGACACCCCTGTAATAACTGGAAGGAACAAATTAGGAGGAACAAGACAATATGGGTGAAGAAAATAAAATCTATGCATTTCCAACTGTTCATGGCTTCTGACTATAATCCTTAAAGCAAAATTGGAGAAGGCCATACACAGAGTGATTATTTTAAGTTTTGTATACAGATTTCAGCAAGCGAAGGAATAAAAACTGGATTCAAAAATAAAATCCCTGAAATACCCATTTTTGAAAATATAGACAAGATTAGAGAAACCTAAAGCAATACTAATAAGCAGAATTTAAATAAATCCTGAATGCAACTTTCATGTTTACATCTATAATGTCCTTCATTAATATTTCCCATCTTATTTCATATTTCATATTAATATTTCACATCTTCAGAAAGGGACGGCATACAACTCTAATAAATTATTATTATTATTATTATTATTATTATTATTATTATTATACAAATTGTTTTTAACTTTAAAAATGCTCAGAGTCTTCGGAGAGGGGTGGCATACAAATCTAATAAATTATTATTATTATTATTATTATTATTATTATTACTATTATTATTAGATTTCTACTATTACATTGAAATGGAATATCTAATTATGCATTATCTTTACTAATCAGCAGTTCTGTCCAGTGAAGGGCATTTTCTTCCAACATCTTTCAGTGCAAATTGGGTGTTCTGGAGTGGAGCTCCATTTGCTACCTCACTGCGTCGTCCCCCCCTGTCCGGGCATGGGATACATAACTAGTTCCCAATTACTTCCCCTGGAGTATAGACAGTGGGGACTACTTCCCGGACAGGGGGAATGCAGTGGCATAGTGAAAATGGAGCCCCACTCCAGAGCACTCAATTTGCACTGAAAGATGTTGAAAGAAAATGCAGGGCATCTTGCATAAGCCACGCCCACAGTGTGGTAGTAAAACATTTGGTAGCCCTTCACTGAGCCCACCTCTACTTCTGTCCTTTACATTTTTTTTAAAGGAAAACTTCCTCAAGAGGGTGAAGGAAGTACAACAGACAATATGTAAAACAAGCCAGTGTCAACTTTCATCCTAGTACCGACACAACCAAATTAGGAAAACTTAGATAGAATTCCCACCTCTTCCATCACAACTGCTCTGATATCATTTCTATGACTCATCTTCAGAAAAACTACAGCATAGATCTTAGCAACTGAACTTGTTTTTCCCTTTATAGTATTGGCTTTACAGAATTACTGAAAGTTATCCAAGTAGACTTTCAAATAGCCATAGACATACAGTACAATGGTACTGTCCAAATCAGCTATGCTGGCTGGAGAATTCTGGGAGTTGAAGTCTACAAGTCTTAAAGTTGCCAATTTTGAAGACCTCTGGTCCAAATTATAATGTTAATACTAAGATTTCTGATTCTTGGTGTTCGGGCTCAAAATCATATTCTAGTACATTTTACACTGCATTATGAAAACATTGACATTTACAAATAGTGGAACAAAATGATATCAATAGGTTTGTTATTGCTCTTCTCCTTGATCAAGGCACAATGCTTGAAGCAGCATATAAAATTCAAGCAAGAATACAACTGTGAAATTTGTGAGAGAGGACAATCATAACCTTGGTCACAAGGACAGCAAAAACAACAAACCCACAAAGCCTTTGTTGATATATGTTATCTAAAAAATCATCTGCAATAGTAATCCACACCTCCATGCATTACTTACAAACAAACAAACAAACAAACATGTATAGTGTACAATTCTGTGTTTTCTTTAAAGTGCTACATAAAGGTTGATTTCAGATTTTAGTTTCAGATATCTAATCCAGTAAAACACTACCAAGTGCAATGATGCTGTTATGGAAAGATGCACAAAATATAAAAGGTTACAGCTTTTGTACTGCTTTGTAGGAAATGTTTCAAAGATCTGATCTCATTTCTAAAACTGGTTTGTGTACTTATGGCATTGTCATCATCCTGCATTTACTCAACCTGCATTTCATACCAAGGTTTGCTTAAATATAATTGTACATCCACTTGGTTGAGATTGGGATTCTTCTAGACCTCAATTTTAATGAATATCATGGATCAGTCTTGCCAAGTAGGTAGACTACAATGTGTCACAATACCACATGTATAGTTTCTCTGGAGAGCATTAGGCTGAATAAATCGAGCCTAGATCCTTCATTTCAGTATGATCAAATAGCTAAAATGTTTAATACACTGCTAAATCATCAAATGAGGATAATTTGCAAATTAAAGAACTTTTTAAAAAATGTTTTCCAGTTCAATCTATGACTTGGAAGGGGATCGGATTAACAGAGTTGGAAGGGACCTTGCAGGGCACCTAGTTCAACCCACTGCCAAAGCAGGAGACCCTTAACATTTGCCTCTAGGAAGAAGTAGCGCAAATCCAATCAGTGTAGCAAATACCCCGGATAAACAGTGCTGAGCTGTAAATCTGACTGCTGGTAAAGAAACAGCTTCTCCTACAATTATCCTGAATTGGGAGTCTAAGGAAAGTCTTCTCTACCGCCTTGCCTTCTCAACCGACTTTGAACTTCTAAGGAAACACGCTAGGATCAATGCCGGGCTATAGTTGTACCTGCCTGCCGCTACTTTTGAAAGATTGGGAGGATGTTTACATGCAGGAGTAAATAATCGACAAGCGTCGTAACAAGCCCGCAGTGAACTCCGGGCACGAACTCGCTGAAACTTCCCTCGGGTAGAGGCCTCTTATGGGGGCGGGAGGGGGAGAAGGCTCGTCAGGTTTTCCCACGAACCCAAAAGGCAGAGGGGCAACGTCGGAAGCCTTTTGCAGCAGGATTCAGGGGGGAGACACGACGCTCAGCCTCCTTCAGAAATGGAGAGGGACGAGGAGGAATTACTCGCGCGCAAAATGAACCCGAGGGAAAACTGAGGCAGAAGCTTAGCTGGGAAGGGAAGAGTCGGGGAAAGCCAATCGTCGGGGGGAGCAGAAGAGCGTAAAGGCGAGCACACGCGCGCGCGAGAGGGGCGCGAGTGAGGAAAAAAAAAACGCGGGGAGAAAAGGCTCGTGCGAGCCCGAAGCTCCTGCAACTCAGGAGCGGAAGTGCTCTTTGGATTGCACATAGCCGACCCGACCTTCAAGGGGTTCCCCGACGGGCTTCCCCTATCCCCCCACCCCACCCCCCACACACACCCAGCTCCCGTAAAACTTACCGCTCCTTCGACTAGACTCCCACCCTAGGTGTGTAATGCAGCTCGCTCACCTGGCCCAGGTACGGAGGCTCCTGGATCCGCCCCCTCGGGTCGCGTAGGGGAAGTGAAGGAGGGCCGAGCTTCCAAGGGGTGTGGACGGGGAAAAGGGAGGAGATGCCAAAGTGCGGGGAAGAATGGAATGAAAACGGAAGCGCGAGGTTCGGTAGCAAAGTGGCCTGTTAGGAATAATATTCATAATAAGAAGAGTTCCTTTTGGGCGCCCTTAGAGTTTTTGTCTTGCCTCTTCATTAGCTCAAGAAATCATTGCTCCCTTCCTTTTGCCTTCTCTTTTGCGGATAGAATGAAATGGAATGGAGTAGAGTGGAGTGGAATGGAATAGAATAGAATAGAATTCTTTATTGGCCAAGTGTGATTGGACACACAAGGAATTTACCTTTGGTGCAGATGCTCTCAGTTTACATAAAAGAAAAAGATACATTTTGTCAAGAATTATGAGGTACAACACTTAATGATTGTCATGGGGGTCAAATAAGCAATGAGGAAACAATCAATATTAATAAAAATCTTAAGCAACAAGTTATAGTCATACAGTCATAAGTGGGAGGAAATGGGTGATAGCAATGATGAGAAAAAATTAGTAGTAATAGAAGTGCAGATTTAGAAAATAGTTTGACAGTGTTGAGGGAAATATTTTTAGCAGAGTGATGGTGTTTGGGAAAAAACTGTTCTTGTATCTAGTTGTCCTGGTGTGCAGTGCTCTGTAGCGACATTTTGAGGTTAGGAGTTGAAACAGTTTATGTCCAGGATGCAAGGGGTCAGGAAATATTTTCATTGCCCTCCTTTTGATTCGTGCAGTATACAGGTCCTCAATGGAAGGCAGGTTGGCAGCAACAAGTTACAGTCATACAGTCATAAGTGGAAGGAAATGGATGATAGGAATGATGAGAAAAAACTAGTAGACTTGAACCAAATTCTGTCATATGGTGAGAGACTACATGGCACCCTGAATGAGAAGTATGGCGTTGGGACATAGCTCACCAGCCCCCAAATTGGGAAGGCTTCCAGATTGTTTGAATATGACTGTTCCTTTAAAAACAAAACTTCTCCAGGCATTTTCCATGGGAGCAAGCTATTGTAACCGGTCTAACCTGTATGCTACCCCTCACCCCCACCCTAATGCCAGGATGTTTCATCCAATTTTTGCCTTGGAGGTTCCACTTTCAATTTGAGTCAACTGGTGCTACTACTTTTACTTGGCATTGCTTTAATCTATTTCAGTTTCCTGGAAAGTAAACTGTAGTATGATTATTGAAAGCAGGTGCTCACAAAATAGCCCTATAATAGTTTCCCAACAGTGTTCAGATGGCAATTCCACCTAAGGCCAGGTAGTTAATACTTCCAGGCGATAGTTAATATAATTAGGATACATTAATCCTGAATATAGAGGTTTCACTCGCAAGACTTTAACAGTAGGCCATGGTGCCTTTTGAAAGCAAGTATAAAAATGTTTCATATACATCAATAAATTTACGGGACCGTCTCCTGCCGCATAGCTCCCAGCCACTGGTTAGAGCTCACAGGATTGCCCTTCTCCAGCCCCATCAACTAAGCAATGCCAGATGGTGGGACCATGGGGGAGTGCCTTCTCTGTGGTGGCCCTAGCTTTCTGGAACCAATCCCCCCCCCAAGACCTGCACTGCCCCAACTCTACTGGCTTTCCAGAAAGCCTTGAAAACCTGGCTTTGCTGGCAGGCCTGGGGGCCATGAATTATTGCCACTTCTTAATTCCAGGCTAAATGACTTGATTGGGATGTATGACATAGTATGATTGCATTAGTGAGATTTTAATAGGGTTTTATATTATTATTATTATTGTGATTTAATTGTTTATACTATTTTTTTCTATTTTATTGTTGTAAGCCACTCTGAGTCCTTTGGGAATGGGCAGCATGCAAATGTAACAAATGAATGAATGAATGAATGAATGAATGAAGTAAAATAAATGCTGTATCTCCTTACAACTCTTGTACGTCACTTTTAAAGACCTTATATGCAATTCCTGGAAATGTCATGTATGTATGTATGTATGTATGTATGTATGTATGTATTTATTTATATGTATTTATAGATATAGATAGATATTGATATAGATATAGATATCCTTGTCGCTTCTTTAGGTAGGTACCTCTATCTTTTGGCAGCAAATTCTAAAAATGTATCTAAACTTGATTTTAATGCCTCAGTTTAAATTTTAGTATCAAATATATTGTTATTGGATTATATTGTTATTAGACCAATTGTCACATATTTAACTCAAATATACCAATTAAAATAACAACATCTGCAAATGAAGAATAGAAGAACAAACCGAAATATGTTTCCCATCCTCAACAAAAGACTTTAAAAATTTCTATTAAAAACGATCATCTTAAAATCAAGGTAAGAATTTTTTCTAAAGAGTGTCTTATAATGCCGGATAAGATTTTTTATATATTGAAAATACTTCGTAATACAGGTAACAAAAATATTCATAATAATTTCTATATGTCTTTTTCTGAATAAACAAAACTACTTTGTTTTTAGGAAAAATGCTTAGCTTTTAATTGTCTACCTTTTGTCTTTTTCTATGCCTCTTGTAGTCCCTTGATATTTTATTTTAAATGAAGATATTTTATTTTCATTTTAAACTGTCTAGACTGTTGGTTCATTATCTTCTCTAGGTTTCTTCACTTAAAAAAATGGTGGTCATTATGTCATATATCAGCTTGGTTTCCCCTCTGCATATCTCTTATGACATATTGTTGTTGAATATGTGCAGTAAATTTATCTATGGCTGGTTCCCTTTTGTTGGGAGAATTATCTTTGTTCTTGAGGGCACTCAAAAATCTGTTGGAATAGACCTTTTCAGGATTTATGGAAATTAAGTCTCAATTTCTTAGGAGTTTATCTGGGATTTAGCAATAAATCTATTTTTGGAAACTCAAACTCCTGCTTCTAAAGCTAACAACAATAAAGAATCAAGGTCAAAGCTCAGTTAGATAAGTTTCTTTTATTTCAGATACAAAATGCCCCAGGAATAAAGACAGTGAGATAATATGCAATGATGATCTCTATGTATAAGAGCCCATAGTTTAAATATATTTTACTCATTCTGTCATATGAATGGTAACATATCCTTGTCGGGACTTTGTTCTCTGTGAATATGGAGGAATTTGTGCCCTATTATAATCTTATTTAATTACAGGCTCTTTGCTTCTGTCATTGATGGCTTCAACTCCCTCATCATCTCAAACTCGGAAAGTGAGTTGAGTGCTGTTCAAAACCTGTATGCAATAAAGAAATTGTGAAAAGTTCAAGTCTTACCAAAATAAATGTAATGATTCTGTTCTTCCCTAAATCAGCTTTCCCATTGGATGTGTAGCTTTTAGAGGGATTTACCCAAATCAAAGCAAAATGACAAAAGCAGTATTGTGCCATCTTACTCAAACTTTGACTCTTTGATACATGTGGGAAGAGTCAAAAGAGGAAGACATAAAATACATCTTTTTCCTTATGGCATTTTATATCATTTTGGTCTTTTCTGTACATTCATAGATTTGACTTAGGGTGATAAAGAGCCCAGACAGATAAGGCTATCAGTCAGTTTACTAGTAAAAATGGTTACAGAAATTCGCTTTCCAAGCTCTCTTCTCAAGGGTCTGAACCAGCAGTGGGTTGATCCTACTGTTTGATTTGGCCTGGTTTGATGAATCAGTAGCAGTGGGAGGCTCTGTCCACCCACCCAGGATGCTTCTGCTTATGCGCAGAAGCGTCGTGCACAAGTGCGAACCAGTAGCAACAGGATTTAGAACCCAGTATTGGTCTGAACCTGTATGGGCATCTCCTTTTACACTTGTTTATTGTCTCTATAGGAATCCCTTAAATTTAACTGTAAACTGGTGAAATATCTTCTGAGTCTGGCTGGACATACAAGACTCATTTTGAGTTCTTTCCTAGAAAAGCCAATCCAGCTACTACCAACCTGTTTAGCCACCGATCCTTTTTAGTGGGTCATCTACCACTGTGGTTTTTTCAGTAGGCAGTTGCCACTGGATATCTTTGGAGGGCTTGACACAGAGGTCTCTTAGTAAGCCACACACTTCTCACACAGTAGCTTTGTGATTGACTTACTTACCGACTACATTTTTTCACTAAGCCTCTCCTATTGAATGGCTTAAAAAAATTACTATGTTTCATTTATAAGATAAAATGTAGAAGAAACAAAACTTACAAAAAAAAGAAAAAGAAATGCATACATTTTTGACAATTTCATAGGCATTAAATACCGACAATGCAGCAGTTTATAAAAGTTTCTTTCAAACTATAATTCAGTGTGAATTAATCCATTATTCCACATGCTTTCCCATTGGTCAATCAATATAACCAAACTTCATTGCCCGTTGGACAATCAGTCTTTAATATGTTTATTTTCCAAATTCAGTTTTAAGAACAAATCTTAGCAAAAATATGTTCTTCATTAGCATACAATACCATTTCAAATTCAGTTGATTATACTCAAAACAGTGGCTTTTTAAATCTAAGTTAAGCCTTTTAATTGTAAAAATTTGAACCATGCCCTTCCAACTTCAATTCTTCTTTCAACTCCAAGAAACGTAAGAAAGCCCTGTTTTATATTTAATTCAAACTCTTAGAATGGCATGGCTTAAAAAAAATATTCTTAAAACTGCATTCGCTTTAGCTTTATCATATCAAAAATATGCATGGCCCTCCAAATCTGTTAACATCTTAATCTTCAAAGTATCCTAGTCTTTCATCCAAACCATGCAGAAAACATCAAAATATAATTTTAGTCTGATAATTTCCTCTCTCTTTAGCATCCTGCACCAATTTCTATTTAATTTTCATTTTTTTTCTCTTGCCATATTTTTTTTGCCATTGCTTAAATAGAACATCTGTTAACTGCATTGGTAACATCTGGAATAAAAACATTTTAGGTGACGCATTCTTCTTAATTATAAGTACACAACTTTCAAAACATTCTTGGTATGATTCCTCACTTTCATTGTCTCCTGAGCTAAGGATCTGATGATTCAGTGATGACACTTGGTTTCGAGAGAGCAAATTATGCACCTTAATTTTATGCTTATAAATCAAAACAAAACAGAAGGTTCCCCTTCTTCTATCCATACAGAACAGCGATTTTCATTATGATGTGTGGACTGGTAAACATGCTTGATGAGGAATTCTGGGAGTTGAAGTCCACATATCTTAAAAACACCAATATAGAATGCAATCTGCTGTCAGGTATTTTCAATAAGGTTCTGATTTAGGGAAGTTTCTGTGGCAATATTTTGAAATTTTATGATAAGACCACAGAATATTGCATTCAGTTTTGGCTGCCACAATATAAAAATATTTTGACACTAGAAAGAATGCAAAGAAGAGTAACAAAGATGATTAGGGGACTGGAGAATAACATATTTGAAGAACAGAGGCAGCAAATGGGTATGTCTAGTTTAATGAAAAGAACTAGGAGTGACATGATAGCAGTGTCTCAATATCTAGGGGCTGTTATAAAAAAGAGAGGGTAAGCCTATTCTCCAAAGCATCGTAAGGCAGGACAAGAAGTAATGGATGGAAACTAATCAAAGAGAGAACCAACCTAGAATAGAGGAGAAATTTCCTGACAATTAGAACAATTAAGCAGTAGAACAACTTGCCTCCAGAAGTTGTGGGTACTCCAAGACTGGAGGTTTTTAAGAAGGGATTGGACACCATTTATCTGAAATGGTGCAGTTTCCTACTTGAGCAGGGGATTCGACTAGAAGGTCTCCAAGATTCCTTCCAACTCTGTTATTTTGTTATTCTATTCATCTTAATAATTTCTTAATAAGCAATAAAAGGGAAATGTGTCTTGGTTTTGCTAGATTTTTAAACAAATGTTTCTATTATTGCTATTGTTTTATGACTGAAAGGCAAATACTTCAGAGTTGAATTATGAAATAATGAATTTAATTGTTAAGCTATCACTGCAAAATTAATTACACAGGCTTCTAGAAGATTTTAAAGCATGAATTGTGCTTTCATTTGTGGCCTCTTCTTCATAGCTGATTTCTATAGTGCCATAATACAAGACTAATAACTAATGATCTCCTATTTATAACGAGCCAATTTAAGGAAATGGTGCTTCTCTTGGCCAGTGTAATGAGGACATGCAGAAAAAAGTGGTTCATAACATGTCTCAGGTCAAGCAAGGGAGAGATAGTGTTTAGCCAAAAAATACTCTTATATTGTATGTTAAGTTGTAGGAATCACTACTCAGGACACAGACTTCTGAATAACTGTTTATCAACAACTTTCTTTACAACCAGCAGGGAGGTGTCAGATGCATTAACAAATAACGTTTGAGCATTTTCTTGCTCAAATGCTGGACCTGGGTGAAACCATGTTCAACTGTCAGTACACAACGCCATACCCTTATACCTTGTGCTCTTGTATGTTATTTTAAATTAAGATAGTACTGTATTCCAGTCCTGAATATACTTTCTAGAGCAAAACTTAATACAAAATTGACTATGTTAGTGATACTTTTATCCTTGAAGGAACTCATAAGTCTGTGATTGTGGATTTATGGCACATATGCCACAAATGGCATGCGGAGCCATTTAGCTCATGCTTTCTCCTCACTTTCTGTGGCCTGTGCCTACCCAGCTCTCTGGAGATTCCACCCCAGTGCTGTTTGGGCATGCATGGCTTTTCCTCCCTCACAACTCCATTTGGGGGATTAGACATTTTCCCCACTCCCACAAACTCTGTTTGGGGAAAGATACTTCCCCCCCTCCCAGTTCTGTTTGGAGATGGGAGGTTTCCACTCCCAGCTCCATTTGTAGAAAGAGGCTTTTCCCCTCTCCCACCACTGTTTTGGGATGTGAGGCCAAAACGGGGGTTACACATGCATGTGCAGGGGATGGGATGGGATGCACAGGAGGGGCATTGCATTAGGAGGGGCATTGCATTATGGGTGGGAGCACTCATGCACTATGACGCCTAAAACACGATCTAATATTGCCCACAAGATCATATGCTGCAATGTTCTACCTGTCAATGACTACTTCAGCTTCCATCGCAACAACACAAGAACATGCAATAGATTCAAACTTAATATTAACCGCTCCAAACTTGACTGTAAAAAAATATGACTTCAGCAACCGAGTTGTCGAAGCATGGAACTCATTACCTGACTCAGTAGTGTCAACCCCTAACCCCCAACATTTTTCCCTTAGACTATCCACGATTGACCTCTCCAGGTTTCTTAGAGGTCAGTAAGGGGCGTGCATAAGTGCACCAGTGTGCCTTCCGTCCCCTCTCCAATTGTCTCTCTCCTTATCTCATTTATCTTTTCTTCCTTTCAAATTTGTTCACCTATACTTTTATATCTTTTCTTCTATTCGTTTCTTTAGTTATATTACTACATATCTATTCTCTTCAATGTGTATTATGTATTGGACTAACTAACTAACTAACTAACTAAATAAATAAAGAAATAAATAAATAAAGAAATAAAGAAATAAGTGCACACTTTCAGCACCCAAGGAAAAAAAAGGTTTACCATCACTGTCATAAGTGATCATTAAACAGTAGCATAATGGAATTTTGCATTCCACCCTCTGTATTAGATTCTTAAGTTGTAGTAGATGCTATTATTCCAAATGGGAAATCTCAGTGAGATCTTTTCCCTCAACCTTTCTTATAGCCAACAAAAATCTGATCCCATCCTGTTGCTGGCATTTTCTGAATGTCTTTCTTTCTTTAACATAGCTAACATGTGAGAACATGCTTTATAAATAGTCTTTAAAAATGAGTAATCATTTTGTCACATTTTCCCAGCGTTCTTAACAGGAAAGATCTTTGTGGTCATGTTTGCTAATAGTACATATTAGTATAGTATGTAGTATGTCTTGCCTAGGACAGCTAATAACTGGGTATCGTTTCCCAAGATAATTTTTGCTGTTGCTTCCTTATCCTGTATGAACATTTAACATGCTATAATGAGTTAGTTTAATAAATCTATGCAATAAAAGCAAATGATAATTTGATTTATTTGATTTCGTTGAGGAAAAACTAAGTACAGTGGAATTTATTCATTTACTTACTTACTTACTTTCCATCCTGCCTGAAGGCAACTCTAGGTGGCTTACAATCAAGATTTTCCCTAAAGTTTGTGAAATATCTTTGTTCATGTTTTAAACAGAAGCTGGTGTCACCTTATTAGTAATAAATGGTTTGTTTGTATTGGTAGGGAATTAAATTAGATGATTCCTGAGTTCCATGTCGCTTGTGATTTTATACCCACAATAGCATTGACATGAACACTGTTGTTCTGTTATATTGTTGTTTTTAATAATACTCAAATTCAAGCAGGCATCTCTGAAATGATAAAGATACATTTGGGTATTATGATTCCAAAATGCCATAAAAGTAAAATAATAGATATCCCCTGTAATCCATTTAAGAATCTTTAATTGTAATTAGGATCATCAGGGGGTTATTTCAGAGTAAATATAGAGAAGCTATTTTGTCTTTCTGAGAACTAATCATTAACATCCAAACTTACATAGAAGTGATGCAACACTACACGTTGAGCATGTGGAATCTTGTTTCACATAGTTGATTTTGAAACAGCATGTTTGAGAATATCTCGCACTGCAAGAACAAATAATTCAATACCAGATCAAGTAAAACTAGACGGTTCCCCTGGAAACTCTAATAATGACGTAAAACTTAATCATTTAATCAGACTTCTTAGGAAGACTCTGAGACCTGAAAAACTTTAAAGAGGCTGACAGAAACAAATGGCTAAATGCTATCACTGATGACACAGGCATGTATGGTGTATGGGATGTTCAGGGAGGGGTATCACCTCTGGTGAAGAGGCATGTCATGTCCTTTTATGGCAGCTCGTTTAGGGCAGCTTTTAGAGCAGCTTGTTCACCTTTGGTCCCTTCCTGTCACTCAGCTCTCACCTGAGGGTCCTAGTAGCTGTAGCAAAGGCAGTGGCCACACCCCAAGCAATAGCTCTGACTGGCTGGCCAAACCAAGCTGAGAATAGGCGATGGGTCATTTACTTTTGGCGAGATAGGGTCTTATCTATCCCAAACATGTGAAGACAGATTCCATGATGAAACCTACTAGAATAGCTCAACAGTCATGAAGGCAGTATCTGCAAGTGATGTGGTATGCTAAGAGCATGGCAAGACATGAAAGATGCCCGGGTCAACCACTAGGAGAAGATAAACTCTGACTGCAAACCTCCACGGCCTTGTGGCTATATTCATCATTGGAAAATAATGGAATAAACCTTGAGGCAAAATCCCGAGCTGGAATCCCGGAAGCAGTTTGTGACTGTGTACAGCCACGTTCTGATAACTCCTGTGACGTAGCTGGAACCAATCGTACTGGCCTTTGCCATTCCATTGGATTATTTCAGACATGTGTAGAAGGGGTGTCTGCTACTTGGGTAACAGTTTATCCTCCATATTAACCTACCCAGGCTTCGTGCTCTGAGGAGTCCAGAGCATGATATCATGGTCTTTCGAGACCGAAGGATGCCAATGCAAAAATGCAATGCAATGCATTGCAATGATCTTGCAAGAGAGAAATGGTTACCGATAAATAGTTCTGGTGAATGATGCCCATCAGTTTAAGGAGAACCAGAAGCCATTGAATGACTGAAGCACACAGTAAGAAATGCCTTGTCCTCTGTTTCTGTCGCTTCTCAATATCCCATGCTAAGGATTCATAATATAAAATAACATAAGTACTACTAAGCATGGACAAATATGGGCAGATTAAACTAGTTTAAATGGCTTTAAGCACTAATGAGCTTTTGTTATAACCCCCTAATAGAGTATCAGTCACAGCAGTGAATACAGACTTATTTTTCTACTTTAGTTGGCTTTCTACAGCAGTATAATTTGCCTTCTGTGGTGAATAATCATTTCAGAAAACATAGTAGTCATTTGGTACAATAACTTGTGGTTTGACTTCTTATTTTCCATTATGGTCACATTTGGATCAACAGGATAGTTAGTGTGATTCTTTATCCTGTCGATCCATATCTATATTCTTACTGGCCAGAAAAATATTTGAGATACAACAAGATAACATCAAAAGTTGAGCAGTTTGGAAGGAAGGGGATGTAAGATAAGTAGAATGATCAAACAATGTATTTTTAGCATATGATAGTGGCTAATTGATAAAGTTATTCTAATCTGCCTCACAGATAGTCAATTGTATCTGCATAATCCCTCCTTTCCCCCACTGTATTCCAGTTTACCTATTCTAATGTAGCCACTGTATTAGAAACTCATGGTGAACTGTAAACTCACAATAATGTATACTTTTTCAGAACATTTGTTAGTCTGAAATGGTACTGCCAGACTCCTTTTGATGTTTAACATGAGAACAAAAGTTTGATCTGATATAGCAAGGGAATGACTGAATGACAAGCGAATTGGGATAAGCTATTAATTTAATAGTGAAGTATGATAACTTAATAAAAATTTATACAGTATTTGCAAAACAAAAGCCTATTTAGGAGTTTAGTATAATAAGGCAAACTGCCCTTTCGAGAAGAGTGTAAGTAAATATATTTATTTCAAAAGCTTGAAAAAATGATAGCAACTATTGTTAATATTGCTATATTATAGTTAGGTTGAACTATGAGGTATAATTATCTAGATTCATGAAATCTCATGGAAAATGACTATTAGTAGTACAGTGATCCCTCGAGTATCGCGAGGGTTACGTTCCAAGACCCCTCGCGATACTCGATTTTTCGCGATATAGTGGTGCGGAAGTAAAAACACCATCTGCGCATGCGTGCCCTCGCGCATGTGCAGATGGTGTTTTTTACTTCCGCACTTGGGAAGACCCCCGCCCAACAGCTGAGGACCCGCCTGCCCGCCGCTTGTCCGGCCGCCGCGCCGCTCGTGCCGCCGCTGCTGGCGCGAGCAACGCCGCTTCCCAGCTGAGTGGCGCGAGCAACGGCATGGGTGGGCGAAGGGCGCGCGCGCGGACAAGGGGCGCACGAGCGGCGTGGCGGCCGGACAAATGGCGGCCGCGCCTGGCGGCAGCACGAACAACACAAACAGCGTGGCGGCCGAACAAACGCACGAGCAATGCAAGCGGCGTGGCGGCCGGACAAATGGCGGCCGCGCCTGGCGGCAGCACGAACAACACAAACAGCATGGCGGCCGAACAAACGCACGAGCAACGCAAGCGGCGTGGCGGCCGGACGAATGGCGGCCGCGCCTGCCGGCAGCACGAGCAACACGAACGGCGTGGCGGCCGAACAAACTCACGAGCAACGCAAGCGGCGTGGCGGCTGGACAAACGGATTCTCCTCCGACCTGCCCTCACCTTAGCTTCCAGCTGATGCTTCGATCCTTGGAAGAGGCCAGAGCGCCTTTCTGCACCACACTCTGCGCTCGGGTTCCTTTCCGGAAGATGGAAGTTTCTCTCTTTCCATCCTTTCTAGCAATACAATACTCGATGGTTAAAACCATTTTAACCATCGAGTATTTTATTGCTAGAAAGGATGGAAAGAGAGAAACTTCCATCTTCTGGAAAGGAACCCGAGCGCAGAGTGTGGTGCAGAAAGGCGCTCTGGCCTCTTCCAAGGATCGAAGCATCAGCTGGAAGCTAAGGTGAGGGCAGGTCGGAGGAGAATCCGTTTGTCCGGCCGCCACGCCGCTTGCGTTGCTCGTGCGTTTGTTCGGCCACCACGCCGTTTGTGTTGCTCGTGCTGCCGGCAGGCGCGGCCGCCATTCGTCCGGCCGCCACGCCGCTTGCGTTGCTCGTGCGTTTGTTCGGCCGCCATGCCGTTTGTGTTGCTCGTGCTGCCGCCAGGCGCGGCCGCCATTTGTCCGGCCGCCACGCCGCTTGCGTTGCTCATGCGTTTGTTCGGCCGCCATGTCGTTTGTGTTGATCGTGCTGCCGCCAGGCGCGGCCGCCATTCGTCCGGCCGCCACGCCGCTTGCGTTGCTCGTGCGTTTGTTCGGCCGCCATGCCGTTCGTGTTGCTCGTGCTGCCGCCAGGAGCGGCCGCCGTTTGTCCGGCCGCCACACCGCTCGTGTGCCAATGTCCGCGCGCCCGCCTTTCGCCCGCCCACGCCATTGCTCGCGCCACTCAGCTGGGAAGCAACGCTGGGGTTTCCCCGCCGCCCACGCAAAGGGGAAACCCCGGCAAGAGGGGGAAGACCCAGGGAAGCCACCCAGCAGCTGATCTGGCCAGGGGGAAGCAAACTCCACCATCTACGCATGCGTGGCCATAGGGAAAAAAATGGCGCACATGCGCAGATGGTGTTGTTTACTTCCGGGTTGAAAAATCGCGATATAGCGTTTCGCAATAATCGAGATCGCGAAACTCGAGGGATCACTGTATACAGCAATCCAGTGAAAACAGTAAATGAATAAGATAGTCATTAGTTAAAACCATTAAATCATGACTACAGTGGCTAGGTTTACGTGATATGTTAAACCCAACACAAGTAAGACATACTTTGCTTTACCAAGCCAACCTTTATGTCAGAGATTATGGAATATAAAGAAAATCAACAAAATGATTTATATTTAATTGCATCTCCATTTCTGAATAGCTCATATAATTTGAAATTAGTAACGACGGTAGGTTATTATTTTATAGATGGGTTATTCTCTTGAGGGGGGTGATAAGTTCATAGGTGGTCAGAATAAGGTCAACAAAATGAGGTTATAAATAACTTTTAATCGGGTAGCATTCATATTAGTAGATTAGCATCAGAGACCAACCTCGGAGTTCCAACTAAAGGATTGTGTTGAGCCTGGGATATTAGGAGGGCTCTGTGCTACGTATGTGGGAATCTTTGAACTGACCTTAGATATTTTTATCTTATAGTTCAGGGAAGGTACATGAAGATGAAACAGTGAGAAAATTCCTCAACAAGATTAAATTAGAGGCTGCAAGTAAAAAGGAACATGAGGAGAAGAAGCCCAACTTTCATGTGCAATAGTCACTAAGAAAATGTAAAAGAAATTAAATTTCTAAGAAGAAGAAATAAAGGTTTGCAAGAATAAAATTTAGAAGAAAGAAATAGCAAGCATTTCTTCTCCATTTTTCAAAGCAACATGGGACAACACTTCACAAATGAGGAAGGAGAAACAGTTGAGATTGATGTGGCTGAGTTACAAGAATGGTATAAGAAGTTTGTAATAGAATGCCCAAGTGGGACACTTTTCAAGCATGAATTCAAACAATTCTTTGGAGTTCAAAATAATGAAGAAGCATCGGAGTATGTGGACAGCATGTTCAAAGCTTTCGATAAGAATGGGGTAAGCATGTTGCAAATGATATTAAAAGTTGAACGCTCACATTCTCCTGGTTTCTAAATGTGGAATTTCTCATCATTACAATCACCCATTTCTTCCCACTTATGACTGTATGACTGTAACTTGTTGCTTGTATCCTTGAGATTTTTTATTAATATTGTTTCTTCATTGCTTATTTGACTCCTATGACAATCATTAAGTGTTGTACCTCATGATTCTTGACAAATATATCTTTTCTTTTATGTATACTGAGAGCATATGCACCAAAGACAAATTCCTTGTGTGTCCAATCACACTTGGCCAATAAAGAATTTCTATTCTATTCTATTCTATCCTATTCTATTCTATTCCCTTTTGGCTAGATGCTAGATGCTATTGTTAATGCTACAATTAGACAGAATTTACCTAGAAGCAAATCCCAACAAAAATAAATTTCTGAATGAGCTTGTAGAAAATGATATGTTTCAGATAAATATGCTAAGAACTCAGGAGGTTCAGAATGCTGTACAGGAAAAGAACTAATCAGTTAAAAGTTGTATTTAATTGTCAGATTCTTATTCTGTGGTAGAATATTGATAGACTGTATCATCATCATTTTAAAATAAATAGTTGTTTGATCAAAATTCTCTCAATACTTTGGACAATTGTGTTCCATAGCATTCATTGTTTCCAAAAATTGGGGAAACTGATGAAGTGTATTGTAGTATATGATAATATTTCCAGGAGGGGGGAAAAAGTAGGGGTGCTAGAGCTGGAGAGGTTAATGTCGTTATAATTTATTTGAGTAAAGAAGCAAATATAGGTTTCATGCTGACATTTCTGTGAAGTGGAAAATAGTTTTGTTTTATTTTTAATGCAGTGACAGTATCAAATGCATGAAATACTTATTATGCCTGATACTGGTCAAATTGCTGTGTTAGTGGCTTTGGATCAAATAACCTGTTTTGCTCAAAGAAAAGCAAAGTTTAGTTACAAGAAACTAGAATTTTTTCATTAAATGTAAATACAATACAAATGCTAAAGGCATTGCAATCAACACCTGCTTGCTCATTTTATAACATTATGGTAATGTCACAATACTTTATATTATTCATGCACCCATTCTAATCAGGAAAAAGTAATAAAAAGTAGTGTACTGAACCTGGCATTTGAATATGGTTCAATCTTTCATGAGAAATGTGTGTTGCAATATTAGGATACAGCATTAAGCACATGCAAAAACAGTTTAAAAAAATAAACCTATTTAGTTGCAGTGTATTACAAATAAATATTTTCAGCCTCATAGGTTCATGTGTCCAGGTATCAGCCAAAAAAGTAACAAAATATGCGTAGGGTCACACACTCCTTAGATATCCACATCACATGAACTGGACTAGAAGTGCTTCTACATGTTGAAAATCAAAAGCACTTAGATTCCAGTCATCCTAATGATATTCTGACTTATTTTTTTTACTTTTTTCTGGAAACATCCATAATTTTGTAATTTAGCTGATAATTAATTTAAAAAATTAACACTATTACAGGAGGTAAGGTTTATGAAAACCAAGGTGATTTTCTCATTTGTATGGGATAATTATTTTAATATAGAATTTGAATGCAAAATATTTAGCGCAAAACCAATTGAGGATGCCTATTTTGTAACATGATGGTCTTGTATAGCTGTTGTAACATTCACAGATTTTATCTGGGGGAAAAAATGAAAAAAAGTAGTGGAAAAATACTGGAAGACTATAAATAGATGAGAGTTGTAAATAAACATTATCTGAATGTTGTCTTGAAATCTCAATGCCAGGGCAGGAGGAATTACACAATAAGAAGCTTGTCTGAAACAACTGTTAAACATTTCTGTTGAGTTTTGCATGCATTAGCAGTGAGTCTTTCTGCTCTTGATGTATCTTGACTAGAGGTAAAGGCACGTCATCTCTATGTGACATAGGTTCTGTTTTCCTCTATGGAGAAGGTGTTGAATCCATTCAGTCAGTCAGTCAGATATTGACTGATTGGTTGGTTGGTTGGTTGGTTGGTTGGTTGGTTGGTTGGTTGGTTGGTTGGTTGGTTGGTTGGTTGGTTGGTTGGTTGGTTGGTTGGTTGGTTGGTTGGTTGGTTCGTTCGTTCGTTCGTTCGTTCATTCATTCATTCATTCATTCATTCGGTTTATATGCTGCTTGAGCTGTTCAAAATAGTATAATGATTCAACAATCCTGTGAGGTGATTGGGCTGGAGAAGACTAGTCCAAATTACCAAAGAGCTTTCATTTCTAAAGCTTGTATAGAATAGATTACGCTATATGACTGCTATACACTCAATTAACTTTGGTTTATTTGATATACCATGTACATAATCAAACTATAGCTTAGGTGAAGTGTGAATCACATCTTTAATAGGAACACAAGTGATGTTTAATGGGCAAATAGCAATTGCAGAAATGTCAATGGAGATTCTCATTCATCCAGGTTAATGATTGTCCCAAAGGTGCTTTTTCCAAATGGCAACTGGACTTTCTTGGGGGGAAATTTCGATTCTCATCTAAGAATCGAAATCGGTTGTCTTGGTGTGCAGTGCTCTGTAGCGACGTTTTGAGGGTAGGAGTTGAAACAATTTGTGTCCAGGATGTGAGGGGTCAGTAAATATTTTCCCTGCCCTCTTTTTGACTCGTGCAGTATACAGGTCCTCAATGGAAGGCAGGTTGGCAGCAATTGTTTTTCCTGCAGTTCTGATTATCCTCTGAAGTCTGTGTCGGTCCTGTTGGGTTGCAGCACCAAACCAGACAGTTATAGAGGTGCAGATGACAGACTCAATGATTCCTCTGTAGAACTGTATCAGCAGCTCCTTGGGCAGTTTGAGCTTCCTGAGCTGGCGCAGAAAGAACATTCTTTGTTGTGCTTTTTTGATGATGTTTTTGATGTTAGGTGACCATTTTAGGTCTTGAGATATGATAGAACCTAGAAATTTTAAGATCTCTACTGTTGATACTGTGTTGTCTAGTATTGTGAGAAGTGGAAGGGTGGAAGGGTTTCTCTTAAAGTCTACCACCATTTCTACGGTTTTGAGTGTGTTCAGTTCTAGATTGTTCTGGTCACACCACAAGGATAGTTGTTCAACTCCCCGTCTGTATGCGGATTCATCATTGTCTCAAATGAGTCCGATCACTGTTGTATCATCTGCAGACTTCAGTAGTTTAACAGATGGATCGTTTGAGATGCAGTCAAAAAAGAAAAAAACAAACCAGCTAAGTCTAGTTGCCTTTTGGAAAATGCTCCTTTAGAACAATTGCAGAAATCCTAATTCTGATCAAAATTACTGCATTAGGATAGATTAACTATTTTCTCTTGACTTGTTCTAATCAGACATACAAATGCTTTGTCCTGGAAAAGAAGAACTTTAAATAAAAATGGTTTTCTACTAGAAAAAATGTTGCATTGCAAAAATATAATAACAATCTATATCTGCCAACAGCAGATCCAAATTTCATCTTGCCCCTCAAGATGTCATCATTGCCATCTTGATGGTAAGTCAAACTGCTGTAAAGTCCTTTAGTATATTCTTTCCACCTGTTCTTGATCTTCTGCTGGTCATTTAGTATATTCCCATTGCAGTCTTTAACAGTTCCTTGCCCTGCTGAAAAGCTGAATCATATCATTTTCACTATGGCAAATATGACATTAGTATGTCCTTTTCTGTTAGTTTCTTCCAGATGTAGACACAGTTTCCCCCCCCACTGCCTATTTTTGTCTTTCCCAGCTTCAAATTGGAAAATTGCATTCAAATTTTCAACTTTATTCTTTATTACCTTTAGTTTGGCTGCCCTTGTCTATTGTATTGTCATATATTGCATTATATATTCTATTTTAATATTAATACAATATATAGGTGGATTAGGTTTATGGTTCTCTAGTTAAGCATGCACCAGATGTCTATGGAGATTCTCAATCATCCAGGTCACCTAGTTCAATGGTATCATCACACAGCCACTTGTTTTCTTTGGGTTTTGATGTGTCACATTCTTTTCAGCAATTTCCATGATGTTACCTTGGAACTCTCACTACTGTTCACTTGGGTTTTTCTTCTTCCAAATTTAGTGTCTGTCAGTGTGTATAATTGTTGCTTGAGTTTCATAAATCACAAGTTTATTATGCTGAGATGATTTTCCTGAAAAAAAACGTGATCGCCAGCTTCATTTTGTCCACCTCCTAGCCCAAACTATTCTTACAACTTCTCCTTGGCTTACCTTTGCATTGAAATCACCCATAATATACAAAAGATCATTTTTAGGGGTGAGAGCATGTTGAAGCTCACTGTAAAAAAGCTCATCATCAGAGTCTAAATTGGAGCGTAGATTTGTAGCATAGTGATATAGAATGAAACTATCATATTTACTAGTCTGATTGAGAACTTTGTAGAGGGGGCGGTGTTGCTACTTTTTACAAAAAGTCCTTAAATCTAAAAAACATCCAAATTACACATGAACATGCTCTTCCTGAGACCATTGTCTTTCAGATATCTTTAAACACCACATTATGATTTCTACTGTGTTACAGATCCCCAGACTACGACATCGAACATGCAGCCTCTGGCCCATACCCTCTCATTTTTCTTGGTAAACTAAATCTATCAAATAGTCCTCTTATCAAATAGTCCCTTAGCAAATCTACAACAGAATCTATTCATTCAACCCTGAACAATGCTGTAACTAATCTGGGACTGGATCAATTAGTAACCAACAACTTTAGACTCAACAACTGCCTTGATTTGATCTTCTGTAACAGTTCAAACTCTATTTATGGATTACAAATAAAAGAACCCTTTTCAAACAGTGGCCACACCATGATTGACTTCTATTTCAATATACACCCTTACAATATACACCCTTACAATATACACCCTTACATCAACATAATGATGGCATCCCCCATTATAATTTTTTAAAAGCTAAGTATGATCTCATAAACATTGACCTCTCATCTCTTGATTGGCAAACCCTATTCACTGGCTGTAACACCACTGAAGACCATTACAACATTTTTTTTACTTGAAGTCAAAAGAGTCATTAGAAACATAGAAACATAGAAGACTGACGGCAGAAAAAGACCTCATGGTCCATCTAGTCTGCCCTTATACTATTTCCTGTATTTCATCTTACAATGGATATATGTTTATCCCAGGCATGTTTAAATTCAGTTACTGTGGATTTACCAACCACATCTGCTGGAAATTTGTTCCAAGGATCTACTACTCTTTCAGTGAAATAATATTTTCTCATGTTGCTTTTGATCTTTCCCCCAACTAACTTCAGATTGTGTACCCTTGTTCTTGTGTTCACTTTCCTATTAAAAACACTTCCCTCCTGAACCTTATTTAACTCTTTAACATATTGGTCAAGTCACATGGCCGTCAAGCCACTTCTACCTGGTCACATGACCATCAAGCCACACCCACAAAATAAGGCACGCCCACAGTGTGGTAGAAAAAAATTGGTAGTCCTTCACCGGCTGTTTGATATTGATTTGGGGGGATCTTCCCCAATCTTCAAAAGCCATGAAAAAGAGGCAGAGGAGCCATTGGTGTATTGTGTGACAGAGCACATAACAGTAAATGTACTGCTGTTGAAATTTAAATTGATCACAATTAATGTGACTATTTTATATTATTAGGATAACACCATTGACTTCCTAGAATATGTGGCTGCTTTGAATATGGTTTTGCGAGGGAAACTGGAACACAAACTGAGATGGACATTCAAAATATATGATAAAGATGGAAATGGCTGCATAGATAGACCTGAACTCCTAGAAATAATTGAAGTAAGTAGAAATGTGTGGTGTTTTTGCTGAATGTTCTTTTTTCATCTGAAATGTATTCTTTTAAAAAAATGTAGTCTCCACAACAAAAGAAAGAAGGAAGATGAATAGAAGATTTTTTTTTATCCTTACATTTTAAGCAGAAGTTTAGGAACACTTGAAAGAAAGAGAATGGATGTTAATAATTATTTGTTGACATATGTTCCCAGTTTTTGTTTAAGAGCAAACAAAGTTTGTCAAAGACAACAAATTATTTCTTCCCATTTAATTTTACCTTCCCCTCAGAAAGAAAAAAGAATATGAGATAATAAACTATGTCTATTAGATTTTTTTCCCCCAAACCTGAAATTCTGGGTTATAGATAACATCGCTAATGTATGTTTCATTGTAGTTTTCCAATTGTTCCTTTCATAAATTTGTATTAAAAGTGCAAAACACCTGTAGAATGCATTGTATCTGATACAGCACTAGGTGTCCATGTAGAAACAGTCTACATCAATCATTCTATAAATTTCCTAAAAGGTTTCTTTTGTTATACTTAACATCAAGCTAGTCATCAAATTTATATGTGCATCCATCACAGAGGTTTACATATCCCTTATTATGTGACTTCCACGTAATAATATAGGTTTTTCCTCCCCAGGCTATTTATAGCATTAAGGAAGCATGCAAATCTGAAGAAGAAAGAGCTATTCCTGGTCTTACTCCAGAAGAGGTTGTGGAAAGAATATTTCTTGTCGTAGATGAGAATGGAGATGGTAATAACTTGATTTGAAGCCATACTGATGTCTTATTTTAAATTATTGTTGGCAATGTGATGCCTTTCTAGACCTTTTGTAACACAAAAATTCCCAAAACATCATGACTCACTACAAGTCCAATATAATTACATCTCAACATTTCTGGTGGCAACAGGTTGTGCCTGATACAAGTAATATACAGATTTAATCCATGTCTTTTAACATATGGAACTTTTAATTGACGTTTTAACAGTTATTGCCTTACCAATTCACAGTAATGTGGACGATGAGAAATCCTAGGAACACACTCATGTTGAGTTCTTTTTTTTTTACAAAAAAATAACAATATCTGAATTATTAAATTACAGATTTCCCCAATTTTTATTATTTAAAAAATATGGGAAATGATAACAGTATTTGAATAATGTTTAAATAAATATTTGACACCCCAAATTCCATAATGCTAGTGACTGGAAACTTAAGCTTTCTCTTTCTCATTCTCTAATAGACACCCAGATTCATTATCTGTACTATTCAGCAGGGGTGGAAGGCAGAAACAAATTATCAGTTTCTCAGATTATGAGTCATACACCTTAATTTTGGTATAATATTGTGGTGAATACTTTCCAGAATTATTCATTTCTGCAACACACCTAAATTTCCAATATACTGTAGTATAACAGTATTGAATGGAGTAAAGTTTTTTTATTGTTATTGATTATTAAGGATTTTTAATGTTAATAAAGGAGTTTATTTTAAGGAGTTTTTATTATTATTAGTGCTCAATTTGACTTTTTACTGTATTGCTGCCTTGAGTCCTGTGGGATTGGGCAGCATATAAATCAACAAAATAAATAAATAGATAAATAAATAAATAAATACATACATGCATATATATATACATACATACATGCATGCATACATGCATACATACATACATAAATACATACATACATACATACATACATACATACATACATACATACATATATACATACAATTTCAGGAAATTGTGTTTTTTTGCCCCAGCTATGGACCACAAAGAACACAGCACATAAAAAGTCTGTACAAATCTTACTTTACTAATTAAGGACTACTAATGAGCTTTCTTAGTAATCATCAAACACAAATACAGTTTAAAGCAGTCTTTTCTGAACACTGGTTGTTAATTCAACTTCATTAACAGCCAGCATGAGTCCACAAATAATAACTCAATTTTGAGTAAATAGTCTTGTAGATATCAGCAAGCTTACAGTGGTTGCCAAAAGGCCCAGAAGCACTTTGCAGGAAAAATGCCAAGAGAGAGAACAAGAGCTGATCAGAGTCAAGACACAAAGGAATATGAACGAACATTGTTTCCTACAAATTGCTTCCTTTTTTGTCATCCCTTAAATAGGCTAGGGGAATGGCCAATAATACTCAAGCCTCCTACTCCCGAGGAGGCCTCTTCCTGAGGAACCATTGTTGCCTTTTGGCAGCTCTGCATGCCTGTGCATTGAGAATAAGCCCCTCTTCTTCTTCCTCATCACTGATAGGAGCTTCTAGAGGTTCTGAAGGTCCTGGTTGAATCTTCGCCTCTGGAACTGACTCCTCTTATCTTCCTTACTGTCCAACTTGGGTGCCAGTTGCACAGGCCATTGGCACATCACCACATCAGCCTCTTTGGTGCTGGCATCAACTACCAGGTGAACGGTCTGGTGGCGGGTCAGAACACTGTTTCTGAAATTTCAAATCATATTTCCCTTAGTTAATTATTCTTGTATAATCACTGCCCTAGTTAAGGAAAATATAAAGGATTTAATCTGTTCTCAATTGAAGAAGCAACATTTTGATCCGTTAATACATTTCCTTCTCCTCTTTATAGTCCAATGAAAAAGGAAGATGGGAATTGACTAGTGGGATTGGATCTCCCCCAATTTTAACACACTATGATTTCTTTCTTGCCATTGATTCTTTAGGACAATTATCTCTGGATGAATTCCTTGATGGAGCACAAAGAGATAAGTGGGTGATGAAGATGCTACAAATCAATGTAAGCCCAGGTGGATGGCTTGCCAATAGGAGAAGAAGTGCAATGCTGTAATCATTACTTGTATTATTTCAAAAGTGTAACAAGGAAAAAATTATCCCTTGTCCTTCATTCTGTTTTTTTTTTATAGCAGCAGGTTGAACTGTAGGGAAAAACCAACAATATAATGCTGTTTTAAACCATAAAACCCCACCTGAAATGTAGGGATGAGGACTATTTGGGTGGCTATAGCTGATTTGGGGCTATTGACAGTGTTGGCAACAGGCCTAACTCATATCTCGGGATAATAGCAACTACTCCATATTGCTTACTTCTGACCCCAGATTTAGTCATCACAAAATGATGATGTGCTTAAAAATAATGTCTAGGCTGTCATATTTCACACAGCAAAGTGGTATCATATGATGAAATGTTCTGTCCAAGAGAAGTCCATATATAGCAAAAATTAGCATATCAAGGAAAAGCTAATGTTTTGTAATCTTATAGGGAGAAGCAAATAATCCAGTTGCAAGTGTTTGTAAACTATCCGGTTTGCATAATATATTACGCAATATTACGCATAATATATTTTTTTGAGTATAAGGTATATCTTTTTCTCCTAAAAGAGGCTGAAAATTTGGGTGTGTCTTATACTGTCCTCAGAATGTAGCTTATTCAAAGCTTTTTTTCCAGCCCTAATGATCTGCCCAGCTTGCAGGATTTTTTTCATTCCTACTCACTTCATAGAAGATTTTCCCCCCTAGCCCTAAGTCTTTGCAGGCTTGTTTTCATTACTACTCTCTCTGAAGAAGATTTTTTTTAGTCCTAACCAGGGGATAAGATAATGTGCTGAAGCTGACCAGACTAAGAACACTAGCCAGATGAATACCTGGTAGGTGTTGTGAGTGGCCCAGGGCTGGATCAGCTAGTCACGGACTTTGAGAAAGATGAGCCGGGTCCATCTGGGTATCCTAGGCCAGTGTTTTTGCTAGCTGAGTCTGAGAGTGATAGTGGAGTTAGAACCAGAGGAACTTTGGGAACCACCAAAGAGTGTAGAGCTATGGTAATGTCAGAGTCACAGGATGATGGGGATATTGAGGACCCAATCTTAGATGCTAGAATTAGAAGAATGAAAGACAGACATGAACATCTCTATAGACGTAGATTCAGGCATTGAATATCTCTATGTACGTGTGGCTGTCCCTGGAAGTATAAATAGAGCTGTTTTTTAGCATGTTTCTTGATAAAGACAATTGTATAAGGTTACCTTTGCATCCAAGTCTTAATTGTAGATTAATGATTGATAATTAATAGGCCCAGGCAGAACAGTAGGTAGATATTTCCCCCCTATTTCCCTCCCCCAAAACTAAGGTGCATCTTATATTCCAATGCATTTTATACTCTGTAAAATATGGTAAGTTATAAACAAGTTAGATATACCGTAGCTTAACATTTTGAGCAAACTCAACCATTCAGTGTGAATGTAGCTCAAAACGGCATTAGAAGATACAATTGACATTCTCTGATTATTGTTGATGGTACATGGAATGGATGAAACTACTTGCAGAAAAATGCAAAAATCATTTGAATATTGAAATCATTTGATTTCAGTGAACTAAGGTCTCTCAGCAGCAATTGTAAATACTAGTCTTGAATGAAAGTCAGAAAAGGTGACAACACAGAATTTCCAGTAAATTAGCTATGTGTTAACAATTTTTTTGGAACTGGCTTGGAGAACAAAAAGAGTTTTCATAAGTTTCCTTTTGTCTCTGCTGCTCATAAAAGAACGGTTTCCTGATCTTAGAATTTTATGATCATAGGTTCAACCAATGTCAGTTATTTGTTAAAGTTGTAAAAATGTCAGATGAGGAGTAACAACATATCATTTCTCTTACATGTTGGAGCTTTAAAATGTTATACTAAGGTCTTAATATTGTGTGCAGTGTAAGCTGCTAAAGTTTGCTGAACTTCATAAGCTGCAATGGATCACTTATGTTATAAGTTAAAGATCACTTCATCTATCCTTTGGCTTTGGTCTTTCTGGTCAACTTGGAGATGAGAAGAAGATTTTTAATGGTGCAGCTTCTTCAATCACTTGCTGGAGAGATCGCTGATAAAAGAAAATTAAGCCCTTGTTCTGCCCAAATTTCATCTTTAATTCTAACTTCTTCACAGAAATATCAACAGGTCCAAGATCTGTGAATAGTAACTACTTGGAGTGAAGTTGATACATCTGTCTGTATCTTATCAACTTAACATAATTCCCATTCCCAATATTGTTACTATAGTAAATAGGTAAAAGAAATTCTAAAAATTCATAATTTATCTGAAGTTAATATATACATTAATTCTAGGTAAATGTTAGAATCTGAAAGTGTATGTGACTTTGATTTAGACTTTTGTCCCATGGCAACATCAAAATACACTTTTAATTGTCATACCTTGTTTTGGTGTCTGTGTCTCCTCCCCCCCCCCCCCTTAAAAGAAATCTTGATCTATACTATGTTTTCTTGGATATCCCATAAAGAAATAAAGATGTGGGTTCATTCCAGGCATTCAATGCTTTATTATTCCAGTGCCAGAAAATTTTAAATCCATGATTGTAATAGCTACTTGTGTGCCAAGGAAGCTGTTCTATGATTATGGTTTCACATGGATCTCATGTAGACAATGCCATGTAATCTTTGAGAACACATATTGATTTCCCAAAATGAAATAAACCTTTTTTTATCTCACACACAATCCAGGTGCTTAACACGCCCAACAATCCTGGCAACTCATACTGGGCAGGGATGGGGAGTGTTGAAAAGGGAGACCAAACCCAAAGTTTTAATTTCTTGGTTACACCAATAATCTCTGCGATTTCATTCTTTCTCTTTAGTTTATTAGCCAGCTTCATTTTTGTGGTACAAAAGGAGTTGTTAGTGCTTTGCATATGAAGCTTATGTCAAAGATGGGAGAAAGTCAGAACATTTTATTGTGGAATAGTTTTCTTCTAACTCAAGGATGGGTGAGAATCCTTTAAGTCATCATATCCTTTTCTAGAATACTGTATATTTGTCAGTCTACAAGGCCAATTGTTCTCCTACAATTTTCTCCATAAATTTCCTCAGAGTTGCCTCACAGGAAGATGGGTAACAAACACATTTAATAAACATAACATAATGCCTTCAATTTTCTACATGTTCATTTCTATTATGGAATTAAAGTGCTATCCACAAATCTAGAACTATCATCTATGTCCCCAATGGTAATTCTTAACTCTGCTTCTGTTATATTTGTTCACATTCCTCTGAAAGTGAGCAATTAACCGATTTTATACATCTTAAAAGTTGTTGGATAATGTCAGAATATAGAAGAAAAAACTATTCCTTTAATACCAGTACAACTAAATGCAAGGTTGTCTCCCACTCATGAGATAAAACACAGGAAGGTGTTTCATAGGAACAAGGAAAGCAATATGAATTGCAGGGAGGGATGTCACAATTTAAGAAGGGATGCTAAGAATTTCCCATCCTTAATGGGTTGGAGGCTTGTTTTTGTTTTGCTTCAGAATTATTTCTTCCCTTTTAGCTATTATTTTCAATTTTAATTTAGTTATACTTATGTATAATTAAGACAATGGTGGTGCAATGGCTCAGCGGTTAAGATGGTAGACTTGGAAAGCTGACAGCGTCGGTTTGAGACCCGAGAACCATGCAAGGGTGAGTTTCTGTTACTCACCCCAGCTAGTAACTGTTCTGTCTGGATCACTCCAGAAGCCAAGACCAACCCAAAAAGAGAAGCCAGACACACCAGTAAAAGGCAAAGGCAGTTTATAAAATTCAAGAAAAACACAGGTAACAGAAAATGTCCTTACAAACAGGAAAACGCTGTATCTTCAGATATATCCACGAAGACAAAAGTCCATGCAGCAATACAGGATTCTTGCTGCCAAGACGAGGCTGTAGATAGCAGACCTACACCTCCCACGGGTCTTCCAAACTGCTGGGCCACAAGCCAGAACAAAGCAGGACACCCTAACTCCAAACTGATAACACTCCACATGGCTTCAAGAGCTTGCCTGCCTTTTAAACCCTGCTAAGGAGGACCAAACCCAAGCCCAGCTGTTCCTAATTCAGTGCTGATAATACTTCTTTAATCGCTCCTTTCTTTGATCTGAACCTCTCTGTCGCATATCAATGATGGTTTGTGCATCATCACCTAATGACTCCAAGCTACTGGCTGGGGAGAGCCCCCCCCCCCCCGGGGCTCTCATGCTGTTCTCCTTCGTCCCATTCCTGACTTTCCTCTCCCCCATCCCACTGTTCAGCCCCCTCCTCTTCGCTGTCCTCCTCCTCCGGGCATGGAGCCAGCAGAGACACAGCTGGTCCCTGAGCAGCCTCAGGCTGAATCACAACAGTAACCAACCTAGCAGTTTGAAAACACGCAAAGGTACTGCTTCACTGGGAAAGGTTACTGCATTCCATATTTTTATGCTAGCCACATGAGGATGGGAGCATCTGTCAGACAACACAGGATCCGTCAGCTGGGAATCAGAGATGAGCACCACCCCTTTGAGTCAGTCACAACAAGAAAGGGAAAATCTTTAAAACTTTATAATTAGGCTAGATGTCTTAATTTAGCTTTAATGTTTTTATGAAGTCACTTTGAATGTATTTTATAAATAAGGCAGGTATTACAAATAGCTAAACAACTATAGATGTACAGCTTCCCTTTGTCTCCTATGAACTGGTGAAATCTTTCCATATAATAAAGCTGAGTGTGTATTTTATGAAATCAATGGTCTGATTGTGTCACAGAAAATCCTACCACAGGATTCAAAAAGTGAATTGATGATTTAAAATTTCCTAAAGCTTATGTGCATAGTCCCATGGCCCAATTATACAGTTTGAGAAATCTTTATTCCAAATCTCTGATGTCTATATATTTGTGGTGGGAGTGAAACAGCTTTTTAGATACCTGTTTCTGGGATGACACAAAAAGGCCCATTTCCTGTTGCCCTTGCTAACCTTTTGATCACTACATGATTCCAGCGGTTAGAAAGGTAGAAAAAGAAACAGATGCCCACCACCATCACCACAAAATAGGCACTTACCTTCATCCATGAGGGGGAATTGTTAAAGTTACTGATGTTAATGGACAGATAACCAATCTGTCCATTAGCAAAACAAGATATACAGTGATCCCCCGTTTATTGCGTCCCCAACCATTGCGAACAGGGTACTTCGCTATTTTTCAACCCGGAAGTCAAAATACCATCTACGCATGCGTGCCCGTGGGCACGCATGCGTAGATGGCAACCGGGAGATCAGCTGCTGGGCGGCTTCCCTGAGTCTTCCCCCTCTTGCTGGCGTCAGCGAGGAGTTTCCCCACCGCCCATGCAAACTCCTCGCTGCCGCCCGCCCTTCGCCCGCCCACGCCGTTCATTCTCGGCGCTTTCGAGCTGAGTCCGGGAGCAAATTCGCTCCCGGACTCAGCTCGAAAGAGGCGAGAATGAACGGCGTGGACAGGCCGTTCCTTGCCGTTCGTTCTCGGCGCTTTCGAGCTGAGTCCGGGAGCGAATTTGCTCCCGGATTCAGCTCGAAAGCGGCGAGAATGAACGGCGTGGACAGGCCGTTCCTTGCCGTTCGTTCTCGGCGCTTTCGAGCTGAGTCCGGGAGCGAATTTGCTCCCGGATTCAGCTCGAAAGCGGCAAGAATGAACGGCGTGGACAGGCCGTTCCTTGCCGTTCGTTCTCGGCGCTTTCGAGCTGAGTCCGGGAGCGAATTTGCTCCCGGATTCAGCTCGAAAGCGGCGAGAATGAACGGCGTGGACAGGCCGTTCCTTGCCGTTCGTTCTCGGCGCTTTCGAGCTGAGTCCGGGAGCGAATTTGCTCCCGGATTCAGCTCGAAAGCGGCGAGAATGAACGGCGTGGACAGGCCGTTCCTTGCCGTTCGTTCTCGGCGCTTTCGAGCTGAGTCCGGGAGCGAATTTGCTCCCGGATTCAGCTCGAAAGCGGCGAGAATGAACGGCGTGGACAGGCCGTTCCTTGCCGTTCGTTCTCGGCGCTTTCGAGCTGAGTCCGGGAGCGAATTTGCTCCCGGATTCAGCTCGAAAGCGGCGAGAATGAACGGCGTGGACAGGCCGTTCCTTGCCGTTCGTTCTCGGCGCTTTCGAGCTGAGTCCGGGAGCGAATTTGCTCCCGGATTCAGCTCGAAAGCGGCGAGAATGAACGGCGTGGACAGGCCGTTCCTTGCCGTTCGTTCTCGGCGCTTTCGAGCTGAGTCCGGGAGCGAATTTGCTCCCGGATTCAGCTCGAAAGCGGCGAGAATGAACGGCGTGGACAGGCCGTTCCTTGCCGTTCGTTCTCGGCACTTTCGAGCTGAGTCCGGGAGCGAATTCGCTCCCGGACTCAGCTCGAAAGCGCCGAGAATGAACGGCGTGGACAAGCCGTTCCTTGCCGCTTGCTATCGGCGCTTTTGAGCTGAGTCCGGGAGCGAATTCGCTCCCGGACTCAGCTCGAAAGCGCCGAGAGCCAGCGCCCCCCGGACCCCCAACCCGGGTTTGGGGGGCTGCTAGGAAGCCCTCCATGCCGGCGGCAAACAGCCGCGCCGCCCCCAATCTTCGGCTCCTCGCTAGCGCTGTGGGAGTAAAAACACCATCTGCACATGCGCAGATGGTGTTTTTACTTCCGCAGCGCTACTTCGCGAAAACCCGCTCGTTGCGGGGGGTCCTGGAACGGAACCCTCGCAACGAGCGGGGGATCACTGTACATGGAAATTGGACTTCCCACTCAAAAATAATCTTTTGATTTGATTATAAATAAGGCTTGATACACAGCAGTCACTAGAATTCTTCTGTAATGGCCTTATAGATTTTCCTATAAGAATTTCTACTTCTCCAAGCCTTTTGTATTCTTGGAAATCTATCAAACCTTTGTCTTGCTACCCAGGGGAAACTTAAAAAGAATCCTACTGTGGAAAGCAGTACAACATCACTTGTTTTACTGTGCAACTCACTATTATCATCTCTGAGATCTGATGATGCAATTCCTTATATGTGGGAAGTATAGAATATGCATGGTAAGGCAGTCCCCCTGCCCTTTGGCCCATGGATTAGCTAGTTTAAGACCAGTTTTGACAAATAACCTACAGTTTTCCTCCTCTCATAAAAGGCAATTTGCAGGTTTTCCCCCCAGCAACTGGTGCACCAATCATTTTGCTAATGCCCCACATTAAATTTGGATAAACTGGCAGTCGCAGGCCTCACCAAAGCCAAACATAGCTCAGCAGTGCAAGCCTGCCAGCAAACATCAGTTTTGCTTATCAACTCCATAAAAGCTCATTATGGTGGCAGTGAGAAAGAGATCTTGAAGAACCAGTAAAGAAAGCAACATAATGTCTACAATTCAGTATCAAAGTTTCTTTCTTTTTAAAAAAACCTCACTAACTATAATGGTTTTGCAGCCATAAAGAACTGGATAACTAAATAGAGAATACTGTACACAGATGACACACTATTGTGGTAATGGTTTAACAAAACTTGAGTATGAAAGATGTCCTGGTACCAGAAATACATAACATTTTTGTGACATGAATATAAGTTAAAGGAGTGTAATTCTAGAAATGGCCAGTTGGTGGTATTCTAGGCTATGGAAGAAACAAAAACATATATTTTTTTTATAAGGACAAAGATATCTCATGAAAATCCTTGCAAATTGAATTCTACACAAACTTAAATCCCTCCCTCCCTTCCTTCCTCCATTCCTTCCTCATTCCCATGCAAATGCAGAATAGAAAAGCAGCTCAAATTGATTCGCAGTTACATAAATACAAATAGAAGATATTTTGATGAATAAGGAATAATATACATGATTATAATTCTTGTCACTTGTTGTGAGCCGCCCCAAGTCTTCGGAGAGGGGCGGCATACAAATCCAAATAATAAATAAATACAAATCCAAATAATAAAATATTACTAAGAGGTCTTTAAGGAGTGTGCATAAGTGCACCAGTATGCCTAATGTCCCTGTCCTAATGTTCCATTTCAAGTATTCATAATTATGTTTTATATGTTATCTCAATACATGCCTGAAATAATAAATAAAAATAACTAAATAAACATTAAGAAAGCTAAAAAAGCATACAATTAATAACATCCTTTATCATGATGGCAGATGATAAAGGGATACAAGTGGAAATAGAATTCTGGCTGCAAAGTCTGGAGATAATACACATTTTAAGGGACATATCTGGAAAGACTAAAGATCTTTGTTGGTGTTTTATGGAGCAATCTAATGAGGAAACAGGACTGGAATGTAGATGATAAAAGATAGCAATAATTCTTTCATGTGATATATAGAATTCCAAGTAAATAAACTAATAGCCAAATGGCTTTTAGAATTTTATGATTCTACAGATGTTTTTATCAGTCTAGATTGTGGAATAAATTGTTTAACCACCAACAAGTAGATAACTTGGTCAGCAAATACAAATGAAATAATTTGATATGAATATATTGTATGTTAGTAAGTCAAGTTCACTGTTTCTTATCTCAACCACTAATACCCTGGTTGATTCTGTATTACCTTACAAGGTAGTCTCTCCCTTTCCCTCTCCTTCTCCCCTCCCCTCCTTTTCTTCAAAAGAATTGAGGCTTTGACTATGCTGCCACAACTATCATCTTAAACTTTTGGGCAGTCCCACAAATGCCATTGAGTCCCATGCTCAAATTTGTTGCAGTTTCCAGCATTATACTTCATCATTATACCAAACATTTTGGAAAATTTAGGGAAAAAACATATACAGTACTGATTTCAAAAATAAAAATCCCAAATGGATGATTTTATAAAATGCAAACTTTAATGAGTCATTTCATTGTGCTATAAGTATAAAAAAATAAAATCAGACATGTAAACCGAAATATATATAGAAAATCAGAGGTCTATGTAAACAAATCTAATATAAAATAGTTATACTCAGGGAAATTATTAATTCCAGTATCAGTTCAATCATTCAAACACCTGCCTACATATATATTATCAGTGGGTATGGCAATGATACAGATAAATGTGTTGCTATATCAAGTATCTTATAATATTACAGTTTCCATAAAGTGTTATGGCGCAGCACTTATTTTGAAGCTAAAACTCAAAGAAATAATGCTCACTTTCCTCTTATTTGATTTTAAAGCAAGCATTATTCCCCCCCAAAAATCTAATTTATGGTTTTAGACCTTAGGGGTTTTTTTTCCCCTCTCCCCTTCAGGATTAATCTCTTTATTTTCTCACTTAATCTCATTTATTCTCTCAATGGCAACACCATTTTATTCAATTTGTGTGGCAATTTTCAGCCCCATTGTTCATGTCAAAGATGACACATGTAACTCAAACAGATTTTTATTCATGCCACCACTGATTAGCCAATAAAAACTTTACAATGAAAATGTGATTGAGCCATGCATAGTTCTGCATGTAGCATTTGTAATTCATACTAGAAAGTATTTTCCAGTACTTTCAGGTACTTTATGATTCCTTAGTCCCTGTTATGAATTTAATATTTTATTTATCTTTTATTTGTGTTACTTATATCCCACATTTAATTTTTTTTACAAATAACTCAAGGTAAACATACCCAACACATGGTCCACCCCCTATTTTCCACACAACAACTGTAACAGGTGAAATGGGCTGAGAGAAAATGAATGGCCCCAAGATCACCCATCTGGCTTCCATGGATAAGGCAGGAATAGAACTCACAATCTTCAGCTTTCAAGCCTGGTGCCTTCACCACTAGACCAAAGCTAAAAGATAAGTATATTTTTTCCTAGTCAAGTATATAGGTGCGTTTACATAATTATTCCTTGCTAAAAATGTCACAAATGTTCAGAATTTCTCTTACAAAAGTCAAATATTTTCTGTATTTTTTTAAGAATGGATTTTTTCATTGTAGTCATTATAATGCTTAGGCTACAAAATCCCTAATGAATATTGCATACAATCAAAAGCTTATTCATTTAGAAAAGATTTTATCATCTGGGGCTTTTCTCTATGTACCTGCATTTGAGTGTCAATCTGATACCAACTAAACATAAACTGTGCTTCATTTCCTTTTTTAAAAAGTACCTACAGAAATAATAAATCTCATATTTTTTTAAAAGAAAGAACACAGAATTTTTTTAGGGAAGCAAAAGTGGTATGCACATATGAAGAACTCAAAGGATGTATTATTTTCTGAAAAAAGTAGCATATTATATGAGCAATATTTGCTACAGTAAAAAATAGCACTTCATCTTTAAGCGGCATGCTGTAAAACTATATAAAGCCAAAATATTATTCGTTATCATTCATGTATTAAAAAGAACTTCTGAATATGTAAAAATGGCTTATATCAAAGGAGTTATAATAGATTTACAGACTCAAGATCAATTTTGGTAAATGGTATTTGCAGCACTGATTTTAAAGAACCATTTTTAGATATTCAAGAAGTAGAAGGTAATCTTGGATGCCATTTAATTTCACTATTGCTTAGGATTATAAAAAAGACATTCTACACAAAGCTGTATTTTTCAACTTTCCTTAAGTTAATTCTCTTCTAACTGACTTGTGTCCTCACCATAAGAAGCAACCACAAGAAGCAATCAAAATGGCATAAGGCATCTTGTGGATCCATCTCAGAATTCTCTCTTATACCTACTTCACAGACACTTTAAAATAAACCAGAGGTCTTCAAACTTGGCAACTTTAAGACTTGTGGAATTCTGGGAATCGAAGTCCACAAGTCTTAAAGTTGCCAGGTTTGGGAACCCCCGAAATAAACTAAGGATCTTCTTCTATTTTTATGTGTTCCTCCGACCCAAAAGCATTGATAATTGCCTTAATTTTCTAGACCAACCTGATGACTTCAACAATTGGTGATGGCAATTATTCAGTGTGTTCATAATAGACAGTACCTCTTTTACATACAACATAAATATTCTAATTTTTAGTGTTAAGTTTTTGTTCTCCAAATATTACATTTTTTCTTCAAAAGACAATAATTTGACTATTCATCTTTTGTGGCTGCTCCAGATGCTTCAGGGTTCTTTCCATCATTCTGGATCATTTCAAAGATATGTTTCAGGTCTAAACTACGGGTAAGAATGTCAAGTAGAACCTCATCTTTCTGTACTCCATCTAGGAATTCTTCAAGAGACAAATCACCTATAGAAACAAACAAGAAAATTTAGTTCATGTATGGCCTGCCAAAATGAATGAGAGCTGATTTTGTGAACAATGGATATCCAGTTAGCACTAACTGCATCATCCCCTAGTGCTTAAGTCTGGTCACCTTCTGGGGAAAAAAAGTATCATTTTCTTATGCTTTGACAAATAGCGCCGGTGGACCTCACTCACCGGCGCCTTTCGCAGGAGGGTTCGGGCAGACACCAGGACACATGGCGTAGCCGCCATGTTATTTTCGGCCGAAATCTCGCGAGATCGCGAGATTTCGGCCGATGATCAGGACAGGGTGGCCTGATCAATGATGTGTCCGGGCGGGGCCTACCTGCCCTATAAAAGGGCGGGCAGGCCCGGGCTCAGCCTTTTCGCCCGGACCTGTCATTACGAGCAGACACCCACCCGCCCTCCCTATTTTGCAGTGTGCTATTCTGGGTCGCCCTTAGGGGGCCGAGTAGGAATTTTTTGCAGTCTGGCCTCTTAGCTATGGCCGTTTTTTCGCCTATTCCACACTGTGGAGAAGGATAAGCGGTTAGGGGGTGCTTGCACCTGTTAGGTTAATTGGCTTACCTTTGGTCATTTGGGTAGGCAAGTTAGGGGCGGAAAACTGGGTGGTGGTTTAGCAACTGCGTGTTCTCCGTTGGGCATCTTTGGAGATGATTGACAGGTTCTCTCCAAAGCTTGTGGTATTGGATACCTGAGCAGTTGGGGGGAACCTGTCTTTGGGTCCCGCCCATTTAATTCCCCTTCTAGGGGTTAGCCGGCAGGACCTCCCACATGCAAGTGCATGGCAAAGTCTCAGGTGAGGGAGTGGTCCCTCACCTGGATTAGCATGGAACTACGCCCAGAAGTTGCCCAGGAAGTTTATTCTACGTCATTTTCCGCCCCGGAAGTAATTGTTTGACCCTGCGGGTCCTTGTTAGGGTCATAGTTAATTATTCTAGTTATGCTAATTTAATTAATAAATTATGCAAATTTATGTTAAATAAAAATGACCCAGTTTTAAATCCAGCTCTTGTGTCCGTGTCGTTACTCTGCGTCTCCTGCAATACAAAATTCCCAGTTTGGTTAGAACATTAAAAAGTTTGATGGATAAACCAACCAAATTCAAATCCACCAACATTTGCCAAGGGATCTGTTAAAGAATTTAGAATTGACCTTGGAGGTAGAGAAAAAACAAACAAGCAAACAATTAAGTTCCTTCAATCCTGAGAAAGAGGAGAAAATGAGAAAGAAACACAAAGCAACCTTACTTTGATTGTATATGGTATAAGATAGGACAGGGAGAAACTTGGACAGCTTTCAAGGTTCTGTTATTCTATCTTACTACAAAACAAGCATTCCTGGAATCCATGCCATGCCTGTTTCTTGATCTAGCCTGCATCAAAGGCTGACATCAGACTTCAAAGTCTGTACAAGTTTCTCTCTATGGATAGATGCAAGACTCAAAACTGAAGCAGATGGCTGAATGGATGGGATAGGCATATGGGTTTCATTCCACTTACCATTTTCTTACTTTCACATAAGAAAATTCAGGCTTCAGCTTGTAAATAACTCCTCTGCTTCTGATTTTAAGTAACTGGAAGATCTGATTTCTGGACCTCAATATTTAGCTGGTTTTAACTTTAACTTTCTCTTCTTGATGAGCACTTTGGGTATTTCCCATTGATAATTATTCCAATATTTTGGGGACTAATTTGAAGTGGTGGTGGGTGCCATACAATAGACTTCAAGGAAGTAGAATTGCTAACAGTTTAGCTAAATTCAGTTATCTAGCCAAAAAGAAATGGGATAGCATCCAGTCATTTCCAACATTGACAAATTGTCAGTTTTAGCCTTTTTCCTACTCAGGTATCATTATTTATTATTGGATTGCATCCAATCAGTAATATCTCAGCGTAGATAGAAAAGTTTCTTACCATCTCCATTTACATCAATTTTATTAAACACCATATCTGTGAATTCCTCAGCTGACATGATTTCTTGACATGGATTAATGGTGCGAATTGCCTGAAAAGAAATAGATATATATTTAAAAATATCTAAAAAGGTCTACATTCAATTACCTGTGAACAGTTTGGAAATGTATGACTTTTTTTAAAAAAAGAAAATCCACAAATTTTCGTATAGATTTTCCAATAGGAGTTACAAATTAATTTATGATTTTAAAATGTGAAAATCAGATTATATTTTTATATATTTCTGAGACAGTTCTAATCAACCTAGTATTTTGTCTGTATATCCATTGATCCAGTGTCTTCCTGCTTTCTGCTTGTACGTTAATCTAGGAAAGGTTGTGAAATTTCTTTAAGCACTTTGCCCACACCAAAGGAGAAATATATAATAATAATAATAATAATAATAATAATAATAATAATAATAATAACAACAACAACAACAATAATAATAATACATTATTAGATTTGTATGCCGCCCCTCTCCTCTGGTCTGCCTCTCACCCATTAATGATTTAAACATTTTGAGGTGATCCATTTGACCCCTGCTCCACCACAGTTTGATTCTCCTCTAACAGACATTGGGGTTTTTTAAATGTATTTTATTTAGCAAACGTATACAGCTGCCCTTCTCAGATGACATAAATCTGGGCAATGTATAACCATTGTACCAGTAAACAGTATAACCATCATCAAACCCTAAGTACAAGTACTGTAAATGGTAAAAACATTTTAAAAAACCCAGAGTGCAGGAGAATACTAATTAACTTACATATTACCTTCTACTTAGAGTCACATTGAAAAGAGATGGGCACCAAATATATTTCATAAATAATAATCAACACGTTGCAGGCTTCCCAAGGGTTTTCCAAGATTGCTGTAAAAAGTATGTTTTAAGGAAGACCTTCTGGAAGGCTAAGAGACATGGGACTAAACTCACCTCGGGTAGAACGTTCATTACCATAGGAAATTTTAGCAACTACTATTCTGACTCATATTTTGGGGGGAGTGAGAATCACCAAAAATAGCTCATGAATCTTCCTGCTTCTATTCGTAATAGAGAAGATTGAATATTAGGTTTATCATTATAAGTTCCAAGTATTGTTGATATTATTAATATCTCTTGAATTATTATAGTTATGACAATTATACACTGCCAATCATTAGTGCTTAATAATGTTGCTAGACTAGCTGACTTGACTAAGTGACTTTATATAGAGTTTAAAATCACCTCTATTATAAATATAGCATCCTCTACATTGAATATATTACAATTTCTTCTTTCATTTTCCTGTACATAATAGTGTGGGTGAAACTTAAATATATGGCACATGTAGTGTGGGGGAAACTTAATTTTTTTTAGCATCAAGGGCAGTGTTTCCCAACCTTGGCAACTTGAAGATATTTGGACTTCAACTCCCAGAATTCCCCAGCCAGCAAACGCTGGCTGGGGAATTCTGGGAGTTGAAGTCCAGATATCTTCAAGTTGCCAAGGTTGGGAAACACTGATCAAGGGCAATGTCTGGATATAGTCAGCATATATAATGAAAAGAGCAATTGACTGAAGAAAAGATTGAAGCAAATAATTTACCTTAATGATGTTTAACAACTCATCTCTGTCAATACAGCCATTCCCATCGACATCATACAGCTTGAAGTACCACTTCAATTTCTGTTCCACTTTCCCTTTCAGAACCAAGCTTAGAGCTGCCACATACTCCATAAAATCAATGTATCCATCCTATTGAAGAGGAAAAAGTGACACATTCATTTAAATACGCTACAGCTATACTTCCACAGCTTTTATAAGTGTACTTTTGAACTTGTGCTTTATGATTATTATTGCTGATGTTGCAGCTACCATCAAATGTTGTAGTTATCCTCTTGAGCTTGAAAGCTCTTATTCAGAAATTATGTTTTTTTTCCCTTTTGTACTGATTATTTTGCTTAAGGCCAAACATTCTTGTTTTAGAATGAAAGTTAAAAGATTAGGACTGTCCCATGCAATTGTATAATAAAATTGCTAATCAAAAAAGTAAATAGTACTGCATGGGGAACTGTTCAAACACAAGACATTTTAACATTAATTTCAACTGTTAACATTCAGTCATTATGAGCAAAGAAAATAAATATGACAATTTTTTCAATCTGGTTTGTTGGTCTTCAACTCTTTGCACATCATTTCTTAAAATGGTATGCTATTAACTAGTAATAATGTGATGGTCCATTGAGATTCATTGGCTTTATGAGATCAAACAAGGTTTTCAGGTAAGAGATTTCTTAAATGGGCCAATACAAATCAATCAACCCTATAAATTAATTTACGAAAGAACAGAAAGGAGCTGCAAACTCAAATTCATCTGTAATGGTGTCCAAAGAAAGTGAAAAAAATGTATCACAATCTTGGCACACAATGGACAACACTGGTTTTCTTTGTACAGATGAATTTATCTGTACAATATCACAGTCTGGAATTAAGGCAGCTTGATTAAACAATTCATAAAAATTACATCCTGCTGAATAATACAGGGCTCATTTTTACATAAATATTTGTGTAGATTAGATTTGCCCATTTGCTACTTGTTTGATCCATTGAGTAATGAAGCCAATCAAAACTCCACTGTAATTTTGATTTCTTGCTCCATTTTTACCAAATTTTGGGATTGTATCAGAGCATTGCTTCTCTGATAGCATTTAATAAAAGGACTAATAAAAGATGTGATTTAGGCTTGAAAATTTTGTTCAGCACATAAACAAATACTTAGATATACATACACAGTGAATGAATGTAATGATGTAACTTAGTGCTGTAATGAAACATCTGCAAACAACCAACTTTTTAAAAATGTTTTTTGTAGTTTTAGATTTTAAATTAATTAATTGGATTCAAGATATTGTATATTATTTATTATATGTTGTGAGCCGCCCCGAGTCCTCGGAGAGAGGTGGCATAGAAATCCAATAAATAAATAAATAAACTAAGGTTAGAAAGCATCAAGAATTCCACATTCAACCATGAATTACCAATGATTGATTGGTTGGTTGGTTGGTTGATTGGTTGGATTTATATGTCACCTCTCTCCGAGGACTCAGGGTGGCTTACAACAAAATACAAAGTGTTCTGAATCCAATTAAATTTAAAAACAAGCTAATCTAAAAACTCTAATTTCATTAAAAATCAACAATTCCCATTCCAAACAAACATATATTTCATTCATTGGCCAGGGGGCTAGAGTTTAATAGCCCCAAGCCTGATGGCCAGGGCCACCATCAGGAATTTTGGGGCCCCATACAGCCTAAGTGTCTGCCCCCCCCCCCCCCCGCCATTTTAAAACTATTTTAAGTCGCCAAGCCACTCCATCCCCCGGGGATCATTTCCCGCTTCACGCCAAGCGAGGCGGTCCCATAGGCCAGTGTTTCCCACCCTTGGCAACTTGAAGATATCTGGACTTTAACTCCCAGAATTCCCCAGCCAGCGAATGCTGGCTGGGGAATTCTGGGAGTTGAAGTCCATATATCTTCAAGTTGTCAAGGTTGGGAAGCACTGCCATAGGCTATTTCAGGAACTGGGTTAAGCCGATTGTGTGGACTCGTCCAGGAGAAAGAAAGAAGCGGGAGTGACAAGGGAAAGAAAGATCCTGGCATCGGTCAGGCGGAGCGAGGCTTATTTACGGCTCCTTGGCACTTCTCCCTTCTTGTTGACAAAACCATGTGCTTTCTAGCGAGGGGAGAGGGGAGGGGGATCCCACACCCGGCAGCCACCGGCGAGGAGCTGGAAAGGACGAGGGGAGAGAAAAAGCAGGGTACCAGCAGTCAGGCGGGTGTCTTGAGGGGGCACTCCCATCTGGAAGGAAGGGAAGAAAGGCGAGGGCGAGCTATGAATGAAGGAAGGAAGGAAGGAAGGAAGGAATGGTAAAAGGGGCGATCAAGAGAGGAATGGGTGAATGAATGGACGGAGGGTGAGAAGGAAGGAAGGAAAGAGGGAAGGGACAGGAACAGAGGAAGCAAGGAAAGGTGTGAAAGGGGAGAGTAAGAGAGGAAGGAGTGAAAGAAGGGAGTGAGGGAGGAAAGAAGGGAGGAAGGAGAAGGAAAGCAAGAAATGGAGGGAGGGAAGGAAGGAAAGAAAGAAAGAAAGAAAGAAAGAAAGAAAGAAAGGGGGAAGGGACAGGAACAGAGGAAGGAAGGAAGGAAACTTATGAAAGGGGAGAGTAAGAGAGGAAGGACTGAAGGAAGGGAGGGAAGAAGGTAGGAAGGAGAAAGAAAAGAAGAAATAGAGGAAGGGAAGGTAAAAGAGAGAAAGAAAAAGAGCAAGAAAGAGAAAGAAAAAGAATGAAAGAGAAATAAAAAGAGAGAGGGGGAATGAAAGAAATGGAAGGAGGGAAGGAAGGAGAGAAAGAAAGAGGAAGAAAGAAAGCAAGAGAAAGAAAAAAAGAATGAAAGAGCAAGAGAGAAAGAGAGAAAGAAAGAAAAAGAAACGAAATAAAGAAAGAAAGAGGAAAGAAAGAGAATGAAAGAGAAATAAAAAGAGAGGGGGAATGAAAGAAATGGAAAGAGGGAAGGAAGGAGAGAAAGCAAGAGAAAGAAAGAAAGAAAGAGAAAGAAAAAAGAATGAAAGAGCAAGAGAGAAATAGAGAAAGAAAGAAAAAGAAATGAAAGAAATTGTGATTTTGACTATGCCGGCTCCTTCCCTACCCCGCTCAGCAAGAGGGAAGCGCCCAAGGCGCCGGGTTCTTCCCTTTCTCCCTCACCCGCATCCTTGCCGCGGTGACTCACCAGGAGAAGGCTGGAGACCCATGCGGCTCCTTGGGGGGCCTTGCGGAAGGCAGCGGCGGAAGCCCCCATGGCCGGCGCTGGGTGCGAGGAAGGATGCTTTCTGCGCGGGCGGAGACCGAGAGCTGAGAAGGGTGCGCCTTGCCCACCCTTGCCAGAAGAGCTGCCCATCTAGCAGTCCCGCTGCCCCATTGCCCGGCAGGGGATGATGGGCAAGGGACGCCTCGGGGAAGGAGGGCAGGGCGGGAAGGGAAGGAGGGGGCTGGCGGGGGTTTAGGAAAGGGGAGCCCGCCGGGCACGAGGGAATGCTGGCCGCGCGGGGTTCCGAGGCCAGCCTTGCAGCTCCTCGGCGGGAGGAGCCGAAAGCCACCGGGAGAGGACTGGGCTCAGCAGGAGAAGCACCGGGCCCCGGAGCCCCCCCCCCCATTATTCAATTGCCCCGGGCCCGTGACGCCACTCCCACTAGTACCAGTCTATTGGCAGCCCTGCTGATGGCACAAGTGAGTCTTCAGACTCTTGCAGAAGGAGAGGAGGGTGGGGGCAGTGCGAATCTCTGGGGGGAGCTGATTCCAGAGGGCTGGGGCTCTCACAGGAAAGGCTCTTCCCGTAGGCCCTGCCAAACAATATTGTCTAGTTGATAGTACCTGGAGAAGGCCGACTCTGTGGGACTTGACTAGTCACTGGGGCTCATGAAGCAGGAGGTGGTACCTTAAGTAACCTGGTTCGATGCCATATAGGGCTTTATACCATAACCAATACTTTGAATTGCATCTGGAAACCAATTGGTAGCAATGCAGCCTTTCTATTGAATATTCCCTTCTATTGAATATATATCTGAATATATATTCATTATACCATAATTTTTACTTAACAGTCTATATTTCAGGACCCTTTAATTGTCCGTATTAGAACCATATCTTTCAATGTCTTACAGAATTCTTTCTGTTAGAACTACTATCAACTTTTTTCCTATATGGCATCGATTTTGCCTGATCTCTCATGGTCAATCATGTGTGCTCCATCTCCACTCACATAATGAAATTCACATAATTTAGCATTTCACCGAATTAAGGTGCTTTTTATTTTTCATTTTACTCTTCCTAACCAATACCTCATTGGAAATTATGTATTACAGCTAGGAATTTCTTAAATTTCCTTCAAAGGATTTTTCATGCTTCAATCTATTTTGCTTTGATGGAGAAAGCTGACCCAACAAGAAACCCTAGCCTGCTTCTTTAATGTCAACAAACAAACAATTCCATATTTATATGCTTTCCTTCAGAAAGAGCTATTCTCCTCAAAGTTTCCCACAGAATTCTGTATCTGGTTCCCTACCATTGTCAGCAGTCAACAATTGAGCTTCATAATACGACTTAGTGTCTTAGTCAAAATCATGACCTTCATAAGATAACTCCATTCTGGACTGGAACTATAGCATAGTTGGGGGAACTATAGTACCCCCAAATTCCCAGCCAGAATTTTTAACTTTGTCTTATAGAAAGCTGATTCAGTGTTATCATTTTATATTTGTACAACTGCAATTGACAGATATTGTTAATACTTGCCACATTGAAATTATTTGGATATGAAAAGCACTTTTGTAGTGTTAAGTATTTAGTGATTGATCTAAAAAAGTAAATGACACAAGAGAAAAACTGAAGCAACCTGGTGTTGTGTAGAAGGAAATTACAATGAAAATCATTTGGCTATCAGCCAAAGCAGAAAACGAATCAATGTGCATAAATTATTTCATTGACCATTGCGTAATAGATCTCTATATATCACTTGCTTGTCAGCACAAGCACAAATCTTGAGACACATTAAAAATTTATAAATCATTCTGACATCATGTTTCATATATTATGCTTACCCATGAATATATCATCTAATAAATGTGTGTGGGTTTTTAAAGAACCACAATACTCCATTTGGTTATCTTGATCAGATCAACATTTCTAAATCTTCTGCAACTTAAATCTTCTCTCTCTCTACACATACAGAGAGAGAGAGAGATGCAAATACAGAATAGTATATGCAATAATAATAATAATAATAATAATAATAATGCATTAAACTTGTAAAGTTAAACTGTCAATGAATCTGGGAAGCTATAACTATTATATTAAATCACTTACCTTATTAAAATCAAATGTCTCAAACATTTGTTCAATGTATTCGTTTGATGGTGGACTCAGATTTTTCAATCCAAAAAACTGTTTAAATTCATGTAGAGTCAATTGTCCAGAGGGACACTCTGTCATAAATTTCTTGTACCACTGGTGGCACTCCGTAGCACTCAATTCTTCAACAGATTTGCCATCCATATTCCCCATATTTAAAGCTAAACAGGAACAGTGAGGTATTCTAAAAGTCCCCCCCCCCAGTCTTTATTAAATATTCATATAGAAGGGATCACTCAGAAGAAAACTAATAAAGTAGAAAAGAGGACAGAAGCTGTTAAGAATAAACTTCCTTAATGAGGGAAGGCAAGAAGCTCTTTGAGAGTTTTAAAATAGTGACAGCTTCTTCAAAGCAGCTTCTGATGTTTAAGTAGGCGCTAAAGACTTAACACTAAATAGCCAATGAGAGAAACGTCCTGTGATGGGTTACTGGTGTCATAGAAATTGAGACTAAGAATAGAACAATGTAGAATGAGAGAGTAGTGGATTACAAGGTACAGGAAAAGATGAAAATGGCCATAACCATAACTTTGAAAATAGCTTAATAATATATAATCCACTTTTGAGTATGTCAGACATGATTATAAGAAAATAAGAGTTTGAGAAAACAATTATGTTTTCTTCCACATAATCCTATTCCTATTACTTTCCTTGCTGAATTATAAAATTTTAAAAAGGCTTTTCAGTTTGGTAGCAGGCCTATTCAAATTAGCTTAAGCAATGCCCTCAACTGAGTTCTAAAGCTCATTGCCAGGTCAGATCATTCCCTGCTGAGGCTGGACTTTAATATACCAATCCTCCACCGCACAGGTTCCCCTGGTGCACCAATTGCGGCCCTACCTGGACCAGGAGGCTCTGCTCATGGCCACTCATGCCCTTATCAGCTCGCGGCTCAATTATTGCAACATGCTCCACATGGAACTACCTTTGAAAAGTATTGCATGAATTGTGGGGGTATCCGGGTACACCCACGTCACACCAACACTCTGAGCTTCATTGGCTTCCAATTGATCTCCGGTCACAATTCAAGGTGTTGGTTATCACCTATAAAACCCTACATGGCTTAGAGCTAGACTTATCTCGGGGACCATCTCCTGCCATATAGCTCCCAGCAACCGATTAGAGCCCATAGGATTGGCCTTCTTTGAGTCCCATCGACTAAGTAATGTCAGCTGGTGGGGCTGTATGGGAGGGCCTTCTCTGTGGTGGCACCAGCTCTCTGGAACCAACCACCCCTCAAGATCTGTACTGCCCCCCAGTAGTTAGTAGCTCTAGAAAGCCTTGAAAACCTGGCTTTGCTGGAAGACCTGGGGGCCATGAGCAATTGACCCTCTTTAGTTCCTGCCACAGTAAGATTGCATGAAATATGACTGTATTCATGGGATTTTAAACTGTTTTTATACTATTTTTTATTGTTGTAAGCCACCCAGAGTACTTCGGGAGTGGGCAGAATACAAAATAAATAAATAAACAAACAAATAAATAAATAAATAAATAAATAGCACAATAGACACAGTGCAAGAAACAATCCACTGGGCTATATTGAATAACTATACAATGAGGATGAAATAAATACAACAAACTAAGTAACATGTTATGCATAACCATGTCTTCTACTGAGATATGCCTATACCCGTGATAGCGAACCTATGGCATGGGTGCCACAGATGGCATGCAGAGCTATATCTGAGGACCCTCGAGGCTTGCCTTATGTTAGCTTCCACTGGACTTCTGGAGCAGCGTTTCCCAACCTTGGCAACTTGAAGATATTTGGACTTCAACTCCCAGAATTCCCCAGCCAGCAAATATCTTCAAGTTGCCAATGTTGGGAAACATTGTTCTGGAGGGCGGAGGAGGGGGAGGTCATTTTTACCTTTCCCAAGCTTCAGGAAAGGCTCTGTAGCCTGTGCATGGTGAAAAAAGACCCAATGGGCCTACTAGAAGTTTGGAAATGTACTTCTGGTTGAGCTGTTGGGCAGTTTTTCACCCTCCCCAGGTTTTAGAAGCTTTTTTGAAGCCTAGGGAGGGCAAAAAACATCCCAACGCACCTACCGGAAGTCCGAAGTGTTTAGTGAGCCTTGCATGCATGCAAGGGGGAAGGCAGCATGGGGGAGTTGTGTGCACATGCACGGGGTGGAGGGCATTGAATTATGCGTATGGGCATGCACACACTATTGCACTCACACGCACCCTTTTGGCACATGAGCAAAAAAAGTTCTCCATGACTGCCCTATACCATAGCATCACATAGTAATGGTACGGCTAAAGAAAAATGGTTAACGGCTTTCTTCATATACTAAGTACAGTGATAATAATAATTTAATAATTTATTAGATTTGTATGCCACCCCTCTCCGCAGACTTGGGGCGGCTCACAACAATAATAATAACAATGTGACAGTGTAACAAATCTAATATTTAAAAGAAAGCATCTAAAAACCCATCATTTAAAAACCATACAACACAAGCACACCATGCATAAAACTATATAAGCCTGGGGAGATGTCTCAATTTCCCCATGCCTGGCGATATAGGTGGGCAATTTACAAAAGACAAGGAGTTGGGAGCAGTTCTGATCTCTGGGGGGAATTCATTCCAGAGGGCCGGGGCTGCCACAGAGAAGGCTCTTCCCCTGGGGCCCACCAGACAACATTGTTTAGTCAACGGGACCCAGAGGCCAACTCTGTGGGACCTTATCGGCCGCTGGGATTCGTGCAGCAGAAGACGGTCCCGGAGGGATTTACGAACCCCTCTTCATACGAATACAAACCCGGTGCTTAAGATTTTTTGGCCAAACTATTTTCACCTTACAAACCTGAGCAGCCACTGCTAGGATGCCCCGCCTCCAGACTTCCGTTGTCAGACAAAGTGCGGGGATTCCCCTGAGGCTACTCTCACTGGGAAATCCCCCTCCGGACTTCTGTTGTCAGCCGAAGCGCGGGGATTCCCGAGGCTCCCCTCGCTGGGAAACCCCACCTCCAGACTTCCGTTATCAGCCGAAGCGCAGGGATTCCCCTGAGGTTCCCCTCATTGGGCTTCAAAGCAGCGCTGGCAAAAATGAAGGGTATCACTGTATATAATGAGCACACTGTATCTGCCCTTGTGGCAGCTTTTTTCTTTTGTTATCTTTTACTAAAAGCATTAAAGTTCTGTGCAGACAGTGGCTGCTCATGGGTATAAGTAAATTGAACTAGGAAATGTGGGTATATGTTTAAGCTCCTTTCTACAGATTTTTGTATTGGAAAGGATTCTCTAAGCACATTCAGCTAATTCAGCTCTGATGATCCAGAAATTCAGTCGTGGCAAGGTTTTTCACAAGTGGTTCATTTTGCTTCTTTTCTAGGACTGAGTGTAATTGGGCAAGTAATTCAACTTGTATTCACGGCTAAAGTGGGACTATAACTCATAGCCTCCCAGTTTATAGACTGATGCCTTAATCCCTACTCCGTACTGGCACTCTACATCCAGTATTGGGCTGTCCCCAATGTGCCTGGGATCACTGATCCGGTAGTAGAAACGGCAATGCGTGTGCACCTGCGCATCCCCACCATGCGGAAACAATTGGTGAAAATCACCGAAATGTCATGCAAGGACACTCGTATGTGTGAGATTTTGGTGATTTTGGCCTTTTTTGCTTCTGCGCATGCACGGAAGCAAAGAAACCAGTGAAAATTGCTGAAATCTCACCCATGCGAGTATCCTCATGTGAAATTTTGCCGATTTTCCATGTATGCGCAGAAGCAAAATCTCGTGTAGGGGGTGCGCGCATCCACCACCGCCCGTCCGAGCCCCTGCCGGCCTCTGAGACTGATCCGGTAGGGAAAGGTAAGTGCGACCCTTCACTGTCTATATCCAAGACAATTTAGATCTACTTATAGACAGATCAACTGCAGGTTTTTATGGTTATTAGTATTTCTGCATACTCTTTGCTTCCTGAACAAATTATCAGTGTTGTTTGTTTCAGATATCTTTTCCAATTTCTGTTTCCTCATTATGTAATAATTAACTTGAATGTAAATTAACCGTATAAACTATTGTCAAGATATCGTCTTGAGTAGGAAATTATATTATCAGACATATGATTCATGCTTCTTATTCTAAAGTTTCCAATACATAAGCAGCGAAGGGCTACAAAAGTTTTTACTACCACACTGTGGGCGTGGCTTATGCAGGATGCTCTGCATTTTCTTTCAACATTTTTCAGTGCAAATTAGGTGCTCTGGGGTGGAGCTCCCTTTTTGCTACCCTACTGCGTTACCCCTGTCCGGGCAGCAGCCCACCCCTGGATGTAACCCAATTGAGTTAACTCACTAAACAGGCCTTGTAATTTTTACATCTATAGGGGATTATCCTTATTAGATTCTGAATATCTATGGGAATGTTATACAGTTCTGTTACACAGATATTAAAGGGAGTATTGTGGAGGTTTTTCATTGTAATATGCTTGGCTAGACAAAAAAAATCTTAAATTTCTTTGGCTTTAGTTCTCCCCATTTCTCTGGGAATAATAAATATATATAGTAAACAAAGTAACAGAGAGAAAAGAATCTGCTCATTTGATCTTCATTTTGGTGTGTCTCTGGCTGGTGGGAGATCTACAGCTGTAGATATCAAAGCCAAAGTAATGCAGCTTTGATATCTTTCTTGTAGGACTTGATTTATTCCATCATGGTTGGTTTTAGAAGCTGTAAGGCAGAACTCTGTTGTTGTTGTTTTATTTGAAGCTCCCACAGCATCTCCTTTTAGACATGCTTGAAGGATGACAGAGTTCAGATTTTGAATCAGAATGCTGTTAGGAAAGTCTCAGGAGAAACATGTGGTTGTTTCAGACTTTTGAGCCTTCTGGAGCCAAACCTGGCTTTTTCTGCACAATAGTTCTCCATTTTGGAATATTTACTCTCTCGATATCCAGGACTTTCCTTCGATGGTCAGTGTCTCGACAATATCGATAGCCACAGGTTGGTTTTTGTAAAGTGTAAAATGGATTGTAGCAATTGGAGTAATTAGGGTTATAGAAGGCAAAGCTAAGATGCTCAGGCTTAAATCCTCCTGAATGTATGACTACAGGGACATATTCAGAAACTAAAGCCTGCTCCATCTTGTAGCCCAGAATTACAGGATGTTTCTTTTGGGGTTTGCCTGCAGGATCTGATGACTTGGGCAAAGCTGCAGCCCCTTTCTTCTCCTGTGCCATCCTGCCAGGCTTGACTTTAGACCTTGTCTTCATGGATAACTTGGTCTGTAAAGAGAAAAGCCAAGGGAGGGGGGACAGATTTACTCTCCCTTTTATATAAGCAAGAGGAGTAGCAATTGGCCAATTAATTGTCCCCAAATTCAAGGCTACATTATAATTCTGCAGCAGAATCCTGTGAATATTTATGTTAGCTTGAGTTCAGAGCAAGGGGGATGTTCAATTCAATTCAATTCAATTAATTAGATTTGTATGCCGCCCTTCTACAAAAACTCGGGGTGGCTCACAGAGTAAGTATAAAACAAAGCATATAGGACAAATCTAATACAGTATATTTTAAAACTACAACTAAAAACCCTATATAACACTCAGTCAGACAGTCCAATCACATCATACATCACATTTATTGGTCAGAGGGTCAAGGTCTAATTGCCCCAAGCCTGGCGACATAGATGAGTCTTAAGACTTTTGTGGAAGGTGATGAGGGTGGGGGGCAGTACGAATCTCTGGGGGGAGCTGGTTCCAGAAGGTCGGGGCCCCCACAGAGAAGGCTCTTCCTCTAGGCCCCGCCAGATGACATTGTCTGGTTGACAGGACCTGGAGAAAGCCAACTCTGTGGGACCTAACCGGCCACAGGGATGTTAATGATAACAAGCCACCCACCACCAAATTTTCCCCCCAAAGATTTTAAAAACCTATTTCTCCCCTAATGGAGAGGTATTTTAAATCTGAAACAAACTGATTAAAAGTACCCACGTGTAGGAAGTAAAAGAAAAGGCGGGTGAGAAAACCCACTTTGAGATGTAAAATAAAGATGAGATTTCCATCCATAAAAATACTGTCCAGTAGCTTGAATTCTGCTATGATGGAAACAAAAAGCCCAACTTTTTCTACAGATCTCTATAGGTCTGCAAGCACTATGTTTTTTTTTAAAAAAATTAAAATAACTTTCTTCTCTCCTACTTTTCCAATTAATTTTGAAAATGTTCTCCGTGGCAGAAGAGGCCATGCAGTCGTGCTCCCCTACTGGAGAAACAACAACGACAGTGAATCAAACCCTTCCCACCACAACAATAAACAATCTATCCTGCAAGCTTGTCTCTCGCTTTTGGTTTTGATTGCAAAATAACAGATCGGTGAAAAGACGCCTGGCAGCTCAGCAGTTCTAGGCAGAAAGTAAAAGATTGAAAGTAGGAATCAATGTGATTTTTTTAAAAACTCAAGCTGGTAGCCATGATACATGACTGAATCTCTGCTTGCTTTTATATGTCTTGTACATATTTTTGGCACAACCTTAAGCATAGCTCATAACATTATCTACTACAACATCCTACCTGTCAACAACTAATTTAGCTTCAACCACAACAATACACAAGCACATAACAGATACAAACTCAAAGTGAACCGCCCCAAACTTGACTGTAGAAAATACAACTTTAGCAACAGAGTGGTTAATGCCTGGAACTCACTACCTGACTCTGTGGTTTCATCACCAAACTCCCAAAGGTTCACCCTTAGACTGTCCACTGTTGACCTCACCCGATTCCTAAGAGATCAGTAAGGGATGTGCATAAGCGCACCAGCATGCCTATCGTCCCTGGCCAATTGTTCCCTCTTTTCGGTACCCATCTTATGTATATAAACAATGTTATATCTATGTATATTACAAATATGTACTTGACAAATAAATTAAATAAAAATAATATATACACAGTATAATGCCCAGAAAACTGTGCAGAGCTGCTATCACCCTGTCACAGCTGTATTTTGACTTTTTTGACCATACCCCACAGATTTGTAGGAATTTTCAGAAAGTGCTGCAGTTTGTCCAGATTATCCATTATTTCTTTGGGTTTTCTGTTAGCTTCTTTGCAATTTGAAGCTACTTTCCAAACACCAAAACTCTTGGGAGGCCCAGAGAAAAATCAGAGTTCTTCAGCAAGGAAAGTTCATCTTTTTTTCAGCAGTTTCCATGGATGAGCTGTTAGTCTTCTCTCCTGCTTCAAGAACCCTTAGCTAACTTGTGAGAAGTATGATAAGAAGTAATAATTTAAAAAAAGTAAAGCTGCAGGGAGAAAAATGCAGAGGAAAGACCTCACAAGATAGGACATGAAAAGAAGGGGCTATTTGCCCAGAAAATAAAAAATGGAAGCAAGTAAAAAAAATCAAGGAGGCAGTCTGGACAAAGACTTTTACATAGAGGAACCTATGGGTCATCCAGCAGCTCTTTTTAAGCCCATTTGATTTTAAACCATTTCAGCTTACAGGTCCTGACATTTGTCGAACAGAAGTTGGGTTGATCAGTACATCAAATTTGCAAGATGACACAGGAAAAGAGAATTCCTAGCATTTTTATGAAAACATTGCATCCTATTTGAGCTTTTCTGTGTCCTGTTAATATATATATGCCATCAATTGAGAAACATTGCTTTAAAGACTACTGTGATTTGGGTGTCTCGGGGACCTTGTTACCATCATGTCTTTCTGGACTATCTAAGTACAGTGGTCCCCCGATTATCACGAGGGTTCCGTTCCGCATGCGCAGATGGTGTTTTTACTTCCGCCGCAGCAGCGAGGAGCCGAAGATTGGGGTTTCCCCGCCGCCCACGCAAACTCCTCGCTGCTGCCGCGCCCGCCGCTTGTCCGCCACCTGCCTGCCCTTCGCCCGCCCTTCGCCCGCCCTTCGCCCGCCCACGCCGTTCGCTCGCGCCGCTTCCCAGCTGAGTCCTGAAGCGGACTTCCGCGTTTGGCTTCAGGACTCAGCTGGGAAGCGGCGCTGGGGTTTCCCCGCCGCCCACGCAAACTCCTCGCTGCTGCTGCGCCCACCGCTTGTCCACCCGCCGCTTGTCCGCCGCCTGCCTGCCCGCGCGCCCGCCCTTCGCCTGCCCACGCCGTTCGCTCGCGCCGCTTCCCAGCTGAGTCCTGAAGCGAACTTCCGCGTTTGGCTTCAGGACTCAGCTGGGAAGCGGCACTGGGGTTTCCCCGCCGCCCACGCAAACTCCTCGCTGCTGCCGCGCCCGCCGCTTGTCCGCCGCCTGCCTGCCCGCGCGCCCGCCCTTCGCCCGCCCACGCCGTTCGCTCGCGCCGCTTCCCAGCTGAGTCCTGAAGCAAACTTCCACGTTTGGCTTCAGGACTCAGCTGGGAAGCGGCACTGGGGTTTCCCCGCCGCCCACGCAAACTCCTCGCTGATGCCCGCCGCTCGCCCTCCCACCAGCAAGAGGGGGAAGACCCAGGGAAGCCGCCCAGCAGCTGATCTGCCCGGCGCCATCTACGCATGCATGGCCATAGAAAAAAGGGTGCACATGCGCAGATGGTGTTTTTACTTCCGGGTTGAAAAATCGCGATATAGCCTTTCGCAATGATCGGGATCGGGAAACTCGGGGGATCACTGTATATGCAGCATTGGAGCAAGTCATGTTCAGCCTGTGGTTTAATGCTGGACAGCATGTTTGTTCTTCTGACCATCTGTAGTAGTAATATCTATAGTTTAGACATTTATTGTTATGCCAAAATACAAAATATAAAGCAAGGATGAAGAGCATACTGAACAATTACTATTTATTTATTTATTAGATTTATTAGATTTGTATGCCGCCCCTCTCCGAAGACTATATTTTTGGGAGACTATATTTTCCTTTCTAAAAGAGGCTAAAAATTTGGGTGCATCTTATACTCTGAATGTAGCTTTTTTCAAAGCTTTTTTTATCCAGCCCTAAGTAGGTGCCAATGATGTTTCCAGCTCTTACCGGCTTGCAAGCTCTTTCATTGTTACTCTCTGTGAAGAACGTTTTCCAAACTCTATGCCTTTGCAGGGTTTTTTTTTAAATTGCTCTACTTGCTCCCAATGTTTCTTTTCAGCCCTAACCAGGTGCTAACAATGTTCCCATCTCTTACTGGCTTGCAAGCTCTTTCATTGTTACTCTCTCCAAATAAGGTTTTTTTAAAGCCCTAACCAGGGGATAAAATAATGTGCTGAAGCTGACCAGACTAAGGACACTAGACAGATGAATATCTGGTAAGCAGATTCTTTTCCCAACAACTACAGTACGTCTTATACTCCAGTGCGTCTTATACTCTGAAAAATAAGTTACCTCCAGCCTTTCTCAACAGCTTGATCTTTCTTGACACTGTGCTTTTTCCAATGCTAAGAAATCTCTTGTCACCTATGGCAGAAAAACTATACAGGCTTCAAATTTGCGGCCCCTGTTGTCAATACCTTAGTCTACATATTGCCTTTGCTCCCACTCACTACCAATACAGTGGAACCCCGACATAAGAGCTGCTCTACTTACGAGCAACTCGAGATAAGAGCTGGGAGGGGAGAGATATTTTTGTTCTACTTACAAGCCCAAATTCGAGATACGAGCGCCAAGGAGCTGTCTCCTGAAGCCGAACGCTAACTTCCGCGTTCGGCTTCAGGAGACAGCTGTGAAGCGGCGCGCGTGTTTTAAAAGGTTGCAGCCGGCCTGGGGGGCTCGGGGGGTGCTTGCAGCCGGCCTGGGGGGCTTGCCAGCACCCCCCCGAGCCCCCCAGGCCGGCTGCAACCTTTTAAAACACGCGCGCGGCTTCGCAGCTGTCTCCTGAAGCTGAACGCGGAAGTTAGCTCTTTTTCTTTCTCTCTTTTACCTTCCCTTCCTCTATTTCTTCTTTTCTTTCTCCTTCCCACCTTCTTCCCTCCCTCCCTTCACTCATTCCTCTTACTCTCCCCTTTCATAAGTTTCCTTGCTTCCTTCCTCTGTTCCTGTCCCTTCCCTCTTTCCTTCCTTCCTTCCCACCCTCCGTCCATTCATTTATCCCATTCCTCTCTTGATCGCTTAAAGCCGGTCCCTGGTTGCAAAAAGGGTTGGGGACCTCTGTCCTACAGGATTGGGTGGCAGAGAAGTTGAACATATGTAAATTTAAAAGTTTAAGAAAGTTTACAAGTTAAGTGAAAGAAACTTCATTATTCATTTATATGTACATGTACATTTCTTCATTAAAAACTTGTCTTTCTGCATAATTTAGACTAACTTTGTGAGTTTTTTGAGGGCTGGAACCAATTAAAATTATTTACATTAATTCCTATGGGGAAAAGTCGTTCGAGATAAGAGCTGCTCGACTTAAGAGCCCAGGTCCGGAACGAATTAAACTCGTATCTCGAGGTACCACTGTATTCTGATTTTTCCACCCAGAATTCACACGTTATTTGCAGATTATTGGAATAAAGGGGGGAGATGAAATATTTTGACACTGGTGGGTTCTAAATCCCATCACTACCAGTTCATGCATATGCAATGCTTCTGTGCATGCTCAGAAGCATCCCAGGTGAGTGCTCAGAGCCTCCCACCATTACTGTTTAGTTGAACCAGGCCGAATTGGAAGCAACTCACCACTGGAATGACCTAAGGAGACCTCATTCATGGAACTCAGGAAAAGACAATGTCATGGGGATTCAGCAGGGAAAAAAAGATGTTGCCAGGGGAAGTTTATGCCAGAGCACAGTGCAAGGAGAAAAAGAATCAACATTTATTTGCTTATGCAAACTCTCTGCATCTCTACTTATTTATTTTCTTCTGATGGGCTAGACAAGGAGAAATAAGCAGACTATTTGCAGGAAGGGGAATGAGTAGTAGATTGTTTGAGTTTTAGATTTATTTAATAAAAATGTGATGGTTGAAGGGCATTTTAAAGGGATTTTTTTTAAAAAAAAAATAGAAAAATGTCAAAAACGTTAGTCAGATGATGGTTAGGGTTAGGGTCAAAAACTTTAGTTAGGGATGGTTGCGCTTGAACAGACAAGCATGCATATATGTGCATCCCCACTTGCACAAGTAGCGGACAGGTGTGCCTACCACTTGCAGAAATTGAACTATGCACACGCATGTCTGTCGCTCATGCAAATGCAGATGTGTGCCCATTTGGCGTCCACTTCCAGAGTTCAGCTGTAAAGGGCTCAAGGCCCAGTGGTGGGTTGGGAACCACTACTCTAAGAGTTTTTGCCTTTTAAAAAGGCAATGAAAATAATTTGCAATCAGTTATCATTCATTTTATGAAAACTAATAAAAGGAGGCAGTAAGACTGCAAACCAGCTTTCTTCAAACCAGAAGTGAATCTTGCTAGTTCTGCCTTGGTTTCAGCCAGTCTTTTAACATCTTGGTATGACAACTATTTTTTATTGTTATATGATTCCAAATAAAATATTTTATTCTCCATACTTTCTCTCTACACTCCTAAAGACTGTTGAATGAAAAAAAAAGATTTATTCAGTAGTTAATTAAACTATTTGTTTGAGCATTCTAAACATGGATGGCCCTTGACGTTATTTTAAAACCTTATTAATGGTTTTCTACTTTCCATGACGCTCTGAGCTTGTTAGGCTGCACTAATTCAGCTCTCTAAATCTAGTTCTGTCCACTACCTTACAAAACCATTAATCCTCTAACAAGGGAAATTATCTAACAGCAGTAAATCCCTATGCAGCCAAGTAAATAGAGCAAGTTAACCTGGTTTTGTTTGGGTGTTTTCTGTATAGAGAAAATATACCTTTCATCAGCCACCCTTCACAGAAAAAGATTATTGTTGTTGTTGTTAAATAAAAGTTTTAAGGAACACAGATATTCTTATTAAAGAAGCAGCTCAGTTTTAATAGCATAACAGTCTAAATGCAGATTATTATTATGCATTAAATATATATAGTTGTGTTAAGCCCTGCTAAACTGAAACTAACCTTTAGATGACTCTAACTGTTAACCTTGTTAAACTGAAACTAACCTTTGCATGACCCTAACTGTTAACTCCAACTGTTTTGGAGGAAAACTTAAAAGCATTCATATTAGGGTGGGCTATTTCAAGGATTATGATAAATTAAGGCGCTGTGGATTCAGGATATAAATTATAGGCATTTGCCTATTGTTCCTCAATTCCAGATTTACTCAATAAATGCTGTTGTAGCTATGCTGGTTTGTTTCTTACCTACTGAAGCCCACTATGCAATAATTATAGTGTATGCCACTGTTTCTCAACCTCAGCAAGTTCAAGATGTGTAGACGTCAACTTTCAGAATATTCTCAGTTCTGAGAGTTGAAATCTACACATCATTAAGTTGCTGAGATTGAGAAGCATTGTTGTACACCAGTGTTTCCCAAATTTTGACATGTGTGTACCCCTTCTATAATTTTCATAACACTTAGTGCCCCTCATCAAAAAAAGAGAATGTATTTTAATAACAATCAAAATATTTTTCTTTTTTCTTTTTTTTTGGTACATACACAAAATAATAATAAATGAAAAATAAAATTATTCATAATAAAATATAAAAGTTGTATTATAAATAACATTTATTTGGATCAATGAGAAGGATGAAATTGTTTGTACTGAGATGACAGATCGTCATAATTTGGTTCCCCGGTTGTTAATTTTAATCTGAGATGCGGTTCCACGTCCAATAGTCTGTTCCTTTTTTTCCACTTAATGTCTACAAATGCTGAAAAAGCAACTTCACATAAATATGAAGTTGGAAAAGGCAAGGTGTGTTGTGGTTAGCTCTGACCCAGCTCCTGCCCCTCAGGTCCACAGAAAAACTTCTCCCCAGAACCAGTCCCACGTGCCCAAACGGTTGGAGGGCATTGCAGTACATGACACATTTGCAAGTGAAATCAATTTGTGGACTCAAGTGCCCAATCCCTTTTCATAGCCTTTATTATTATTTTTTTATTCTTTGGCCAATATACAATACATATGGAAGAGAGTAGGCATTAAGTAATACTGTATATATAAAGATAGAAGGAAAAAGAGGATATATATGATATAAGAAATAAGGAGAGAATATATATGATATATGTATGTATATATATGTAGATAGATAAATATATGTAATGCTGCTCTCAAATTTTTAACATGGTTGTAAGTGAATTCTGGCTTCCCCTGACTTTGTCAGAAGGTTGCAAAAGGTGATCACATGACCCTAGGATAAATATGAATCAGTTGCCAAGCATCTGAATTTTGATCACATGACCCCAGGGATGCAATGGTGATAAGTGTGAAAAACAGTCATGTCACCTTTTCCAGAGCCCTTGTATCTGTCAATGTTTATAAACTGTTGCAAGTAAAGGACCATCTGTATTCTCTTAATAGGATCTTTTAGAACGAAGCAACCCCAATTCGAGTACTCTGCTATTACACTTTTGGGATAGTTAGTAAACTTTGCACAATCTGGTCTCAGCATGTGGAGGACATTAGTGTTATATACTCGAGAACGAGAGGTTCTGGTCACCAAAGAACTTTATTTAACAACAGTAACAAGCAGAAAACAGTGGAAGCGAAGAATACCTTAGCCGCGCTCTGACAGCTCTTTTATATGAAGCTGTCAGGTGCGGCAACCGATCAGCGGTGCTAGAGCTCCCGCTCTGTATAGCAACCAATCAACTTCAATCCCGGCTATTGTTGGGGTTGCCATGGCGCAACAATTAGGAAAAGGTTTTTTTTTTTAATTTACAGTACTTTTTAAAAAAAACATGGACATGACGTAACATTCCAGTTTACACATCTCCATCCAGTTATTTCTCTTCCTAAATACAATTCTTTATCACTATATAAATATATCCCAATTTTATGTACAATACTAAATACATTTTTCCTTATTCACTAATATAAAAGTATATACTGTACATCTCCAACTTATCGCTAAATCATAACCCAACATTCCTCTTCGATTCCCACCAATAATATAATTTAACTGGATGATTTTTAACTGGATGGAATGGATAGGTTTTGACACAGCTGCCCTGTAAACTAGCTTCCGCATATATTTTTGTAATTGTTTTACATAAATACATGTTTATTTGTCAAACATACATGTTTACATGTTCATTTGTCAAACATTTATAGGATAGTAGTAGTTTGTATGAACATAAATAAAAAGTAAGGATAAAAGAGGACAATAGGATGGTAGGACAGGGACAGTAGGCACAGTGGTACACTTATGCATGCCCTTTGCAGACCTCTTAGAAATAGGAAGGGGTTAAAGTTTTTTGGGTTTGGGGAAGAAACCAGAGTCAGGTAGTGCATTCCAGGCACTGATCACTCTATTGCTGAAGTCCTATTTTCTGCAATCTAGTTTGGAGCAGTTTACGTTAAATTTGAAGTAGTCACCTTTAACAACTTTAAATATAGTCTAAATATGCCTTTAAATATACTATACTGCGGTATATTACAGTATTTGAAAATGGTTCCTAGGATCAAGCATTAATGATTAGATGCATTATTTAGATTAAAATGATCAAAAGACAGGATGCGAAGCTTGAGAACATATAGTCAATCATCACAGTCGAGTTTGGAGCGGTTTCCATTGTGTTTGAATATCATGATCAGACCATTGTTTGATTATTCAATCCAGACACTTTGACAAAGGAAGCTGCTTTTCCAGGTCACATGGCCAAAATCTGCAGTGATTGGAATTTTGCAGCACATCCACGAGTTAAGACAGCCCCACTGGATTCCTTGGATCCTGAACAAATGGAACGGGGGATTCCCTTCCTCGTGCTCCGCCCCACACTCTAAAGCCCAGACGGCTCCTTACCTTCGAGGGAATCCCTCCTTTCGGGTTCTCCTTTGGCGTTTGTCACGCTGCAATTCTTCTCCACGTGAGCACCGCGTCCCTCCTCCCTCCTCCTCCTCTTCCAGTCTTTCCTTAAGCTCCTGGAAAAAAGCGGCCGGCAGAGAGGAGGGAATAGGTGGGCGTTGCTGCCGGGCACATGATGACCAGAACCGTCCAGTGCCACTTCTTGAGTGCAGCTGCGGATGGCGCCGCGCTGCGCCGCCTGGTCCAGATCTGGGTCATTGTGACTGGGGAAAGGCGTCAGCTGGCGAGGCAGAGGTGGATTGTTTCCTGCAAAGGGAAAGCTAGTGGCTGGGAGTCGCTGGCTTCCCGCGGGGCTCGCGGGAAAGTCGAGAAGCAAGCGAGGCTTCGTAGGAACAAAACACCTGTCCTGTTATGGGAGCAGCCCATTGTCTGCTGGCCCAGAAAGCGAAGGCCGCGCCAGACAGAATCAGAAAGCAGTTGAGCAATTAAATGCCCCGCGCTCGCTCAGCGGTATTGTTTTAAAAATCCAGATTCTGAAGCCGAGCCTTGGTTCATCTTGGTTTCAAGAAGCAAGGAATTATTAGAAGAATTCTAACGGTGTCGGGAAAGCAGTTAGAAAGAATCGTATGGGCGGTAATAACATAATATTAAGATTTACTACACTGCTCAAAAAAAATAAAGGGAACACTTAAACAACACAATATGTAACTCCAAGTAATTGTGGTTGGTCTGTTACCTTAGAAATGCATGCTGTGATGTCTTTTCCGATCTTTTTGAATAGAATAGAATAGAATTTTATTGGCCAAGTGTGATTGGACACACAAGGAATTTGTCTTGGTGCATATGCTCTCAGCGTACATAAAAGAAAAAGATACATTTGTCAAGAATCATGTGGTACAACACTTAATGATTGTCATAGGGGTTAAATAAGCAATGAAGAAACAATCAATATTAATAAAAATCTTAGGATACAAGCAACAAGTTACAATACATAATAATAATTTTTCCTAGACTTCACTAGCACATTGTCAGAAGATTGTGCGATTCTCTTTTCTGGAATAATCTATTTTCCTTTATGTGGCGAATTGATTATTATTTTTGTTAGAACTCATTGTTAGGAATGGATGGCAACCTTTGCCTGTTGCATCTCCCCACCAAAGTTTTCCATAACTTTCATAACTACAGTTTACCCCCATCCCCACCCCTTTTACTGAAAAATTTGTTGTATTAATATATTAATTAACTTATCAATATACTGTACGTAATATGCTGTCCCTTCTGCCAAAGGTTCACAGAACCATATGCATATGCACACACACAAACACAGAGTTATCAAATCAAATCAAAATATTTATTATGGTCATAAATCAGGATAGACACCCATCACATATGCACACCCAATATATACTGCTAAAAAAAAAATAAAGGGAACACTTAAACAATATAACTCCAAGTAAATCAAACTTCTGTGAAATCAAACTGTCCACTTAGGAAGCAACACTGATTGACAATCAATTTCACATGCTGTTGTGCACATTCAACTTTGTACAGAACAAAGTATTCAATGAGAATATTTCATTCATTCAGATCTAATATGTTACTTGAGTGTTCCCTTTATTTTTTTGAGCAGTATATTTTTGTAGTACTGTTTTATAAAGTTGTCACCTTGATACGGCCATGAATGATTGCGAGTATGTATGTTTTGTAGGGATATTAATGTATTTTTATTGTGTTTTTACTGATTGTAGCTGGATTGTATATTATTTTTTTATTATTGTAAGCTGTCCAAAGTCCATTTGAAATTGTGTAGCTTATAAATGCTACACAACAAACAAAAAAACAAATAAAATGCCGCTGCTTATGTGCGTGCACCGGAAAGCCTGGAGTCTCAGTGGCGAGATGAACGGGGACAGAAATAGCTTACAGAAAGCAACAAATATTTTAATATTCTCCTCCAGCAAAAAGGCAAGTTCAGAAGGCTAATCTGGTGTCTTTCTTTTCATGGCTTGCAATTATTCCCCTCTTCCCCTTTCCCCTAGCCCCACTTTATAGATCACGATTTCTTTGTCTACATTTGAAAAAAAACCCATCACTTTGAAAGGAGATGGGCAGCAAATAGATCTTATAAATAAATTTTAGAGAAGTCATGATGTCAAATGAATTAACCACATTTATCTATTTGAAAATTTCTGGCTGCTCTTCCATTTATTATTTTTTGGAGGTGATCAAGCTAGTTGAGAGAGAGAACTCATCAAAACAACAATTAGATGCTCTTCTGAGCATTTGTCCTGCTTAGCAGAGTTCATCAATGTGTGAGGAATGAGAGGTTTGGTGTTCTGCTAACCTTGCAAAACTTGAGCCTAATTAAGACCCAGAAGGCATGACTGGTCAAAGTCCCCCAACTGGATTCTCTGCCTAATAGAGGTCTAGATTCAGTGGCCCTCAAACTTGGCAACTTTAAGACTTGTGGACATCAACTTCCAGAACTCTCCGGCCAGCTATGCTTTGCTGAATGGGGAATTCTGAGAGTTGAAGTCCACAAGTCTTAAAGTTGCCTAGTTGGAAGACATCTGGTCTAGAATCTAGGTCTCCCTATTCCTAGTCCAGCACCTTGTTTCTCAACCTTAGCAACTTTAAGATGTGTGGACTTCATCTTTCAGAATTTCGTGCTGGCTTGGGGATTTTGGGAGATGAGTTGCCACAGTTGCCACAGTTTAAAAACTCTGCTGTAACTACTACATCACACTGCTTCTCAGAGCAACAAGCTTCGAGAAAATTTCATTTAAGAAACTGCTAGTGCCCTGGGAGATGAATTGATGGGCAATGTAGCTTAAGACAACTGTATTAAACTGGTACAAATATATATATGAACCTAGCCTGTGAAAACAAAGTGTGAGAAAGAAACTCAAAATCATTTCACCTTGACTCTCTTTGTTATAGGAAGAAGATACAGAAGAGAACACTCTGTCAGGATTTCAAGATTGTGTTACTAAAGCCTGCCTCAATAAAGTATTTTCCGGTATATCTTGTGATAGCTCTAGCCTACCTCACCTGAATTCTTCTAGATATAGCAAGATTGTAGTTGTTAGTAGCCATACTGGCCAAGAATCCTGGAAACTGATCTATTAAGAGGCAAAAATATATTCTTATAGTTTTCATAACCTTATTCAGTAATTATCATATACAATTATCAATTAATCTGCTCCCAGCAAGTTTATATAAACTTAAGGGTAAAAGCTTGCCTCTTGATTTTGTCTCCCCATAACTCACAATTAAAAAATTCTGTGCATAATTGCGTGATTGTGGGTGAAATGTCATATCAATCAGTTTGTTCCTGCTTAGTTGTCTGTGACAGCTTATCATTCTTTAATATCTTTTCAAAGGGACTACACCCTTCTCAGGCATGCATCATTTAATGTTTATGCCTAGCTGAGTTTCATGTGAGTTAGCGGCATGAATAACTTGCGTCATGTCATAACAGATACTTACAGGAAAGGGAGTGCTGTGATTTTATTATATAACCTCCCTGTTCTATTTTTTATCCAATAAGCACATAATTGTCATTGCTGGGCATATTCATCGCTGACCATATTCAGATTTGTGAATATGTAAAAGTGTCTCTGCATAATTTGAACTATTGTCTTTTCATTAATCAAAGGGCACTCTGATTTCCAAGGCAATTATATACAGATCCAGAGATAACAAGTCATAATGATTTTGCTTCCTACCACACCTCTTTAAAAAATGTATTTTTTTCAAGTTACGTTCCGCTATTAAAACGCTGAGCATGGTGCAGGGCTACCTCCAAGCTCATCTTGTGTTCTTTCCTTCCCATAACGTCATTACACTTAACATTTATCACATAATGTCATCACAATATCACTCTTCAATTTCTTTCCTACCAATTATCATGGATGAAATGAGTTCTAATGTGGCAGCTAACAAGGAAAATTATCAGGCATTGAAGTCTGTTCAACCCTTTCTAGTGAAGTAACAATGAATCTTATTTATTTCAGGGTGTTTCCATTGCAAGGAATCATGAAAAGTACATACGAAGCTACCTTTGTTTCAACTTGTTAAAGCAGCTTTTTAAATGCCATTTCTGGTGGTATCCACTGACATTTGCATGTAGATCAACTTCAATGTGCTGGCAATGTAAAGCAAAGTGACTGAGTACACTAATCCCTCGATTTTCGCAGGGGATGCGTTCTAAGACCACCCATGAAAAATGAATTTCCGTGAAGTAGAGGAAAGAATTTTTGTAATGTATTTAATGAGTATTTGGACTTTTAAAACCCACTCTTTGCATTAAACAGTTATTCTATAATGTTTCTCAGCTAGAACTACATGTGATATCCTACCAGTTTCTTTAATAAAGTACAGTAGTACTGTAGAAGAATTTTATGAATTTTTAATGGATTTAAAATTTTCAATGGATTTAATGGCTTCAATCCCCCTTTAATCCCCCCGTGAAGTAGCGAAGTAAAAGATGAACCATGAAGTAGCGAGGGATTACCATATACTCAAAGTACCTCTACTGTCGTATCTCCAAATGTACTCTGTTATTGCAAAGCATTTCTAAAGATGGTTATCTCTTATTCAGGTTTTATGTGCCATTTCTAAAATGGTTGAGACTGAGATGAACAGGATTCCCCCTTCTGTGTTTACTTTTTATATGGCATGGAATGCACACAAATCAAATGGAGAGATCAGATGCTATTAATGTTAAATATCTCTTGGGTTTTTTAGAGCACTGCCCTCTTGTGGAAAAATAATCTGTCACATTATTTCTTCTCCAACATTACCTGTCTATATTTTTTTATTTTTGAACACATGTCATCATTACCACCATAAATGCTAATTCTACTATGGCATTCATTTCCCACCTTATATTCTGAGAAATATACTTCTATTTTGGGAAAATAATCCAAGTTTCTGTTTGAAATATTCTGATTTTTTTATTTTCTATAGGGTTTATTTGAAAATATATAAGGAGAATAACAAGCAGTTTTCAAGGGTACCCATACTCCTCCAGACTTCAAAGACTAAATCTAGAAAATTTACAACTACGTCATCTCCGAACTGATTTAACTGTGGTTCATAAAATCATACATCATAATGTACTCCCTGTCAGTGACTACTTCACCTTTACAACAACAACACAAGAGCATGTAATAGATACAAACTGAATGTAAATCGCTCCAAACTTGACTGCAGAAAATACGATTTCAGCAATAGAGTGGTCACCGCCTGGAACTCATTACCTGACTCTGTTGTTGCTTCCCCGACCCCAAAATATTCAACCTTACATTATCTACAATTGACCTCTTCACTTTTCTAAGAGGTCTGTAAGGGGTGTGCATAAGTGCACTTACGTGCCTAATGTCCCTGTCCTTCTGTCTTATTATCCTTTCTATTACTACATTCTACTTACGTTATGTTAATATGTACTATAATACTATACTTGACAAATAAATAAATAAATTAAATAAATAAATATGATTGCAGAGCATAAATTTCCCTGTCTTCATTCCACTACATTAGCAGGAAAAACCCTGTATTAGATTCTACCTTTATGAAGGATGTTAATGTACTAGAGCAGTGATGGGGAACCTTTTTTGTGCCAAGTGCTCAAAGCACCCCCAAAATGCAATGCGACCCCCCCCCCCATGCAGGGTTTCTTAGTTATTTTAATATTAGATTTGTCATATGCTGTTTTATTATTGTTGTTAGCTGCCTCGAGTCTACAGAGGGGGGCGGCATACAAATCTAATAAATAAATAAATAAATAATAAACAAACAAACACACATAATAAATAAATAAACAAATAAATAAATAAATAAATGTGCCCTGCCCCTCAAGCATATGCCCTGTCCCTCCACCCACTTTTTGGCTTCCAGATTGGTGCAGGAGACTTTCCAGTCCCAAAATGGGATTCAGAGTGCATGTGTGGCATTTTGGCTTCTAGGTTGCTGCAGGAGGCTTTCCAAGCCTGAAACAGGATACAGGTGTATACACAATGCCCCATGCCCCATTTTGGCTTTCTGGTTGGTGCAGGAGGCTTCCAAGCCCTAAAGGGGACCTAATATGGCACATGTACATCCCCCAAATGCAACGTGAGTGCCCCCCGTGCATGCGTGGCAGAGACCTGAAGACCAGCTGGTCAGCGGGAGATACGCATAGATACACGGTGGAGCTGGCGACAACTGACATGCCTGCAGAAAAAGCTCTGCGTGCCACTTGTGGCACACGTGCTATAGGTTTGCCATCATGATACTAGAAACTGGTTTACTGCAAAATGAAGTTTGGGGGAAAGATCTCTCTCTTTTTCTCTTGTTCTGTCTCAAAATAAAGATATAAAAAATACAGTGAAAATCTTCTAATCTGGGCAAACAACTGAAATGTCCTCCAACTGCCTTCAATCATCGACCCAAACTGAATCAACCATGACTTGTTTAGCACCAAATGCTACTTGGCACAGATCAAATGCAAAATTTATTTCCTAGAATTTGAGCGACATTTCCTGTAGCACTTTGTAGTTAACAAAATATCCACACAAATAACTTCTTCTATTGGGCAAAAGAGCTATAAGTCAGCCAAATGTCATCAGAAAACACTTCTGAGAATTACAGTATCAAAGAGACCATTCCTATTACTGCTTCAGGGTGGCAAACTTAAATGTCAGATTACTAACATTTATTTATCACCAGTGTGTCAATCATTTGACTACATTTTCTAGCTTAGGCTTCATACCATTCAATACTTTCCAGTTATGTTTTTATCTTGTACTGCAGCATTGTGAAACCGGCTGTTAGTACAAAACAAATATGTTTATTTTCACATTGTGATGTGGTTTTAGAGGAATATATTATTGTGCATGTTATATTTTTGTCTGTTGTTATGTTAAAGTGTTCATCCAAACAAAGCAGAAAAATGCAGGAAATGAATATTGCCATATTGAAGAAATAATCAGGGCTTCTGATAAAGCACAAACAGAACTAAATAGGTTCATTCCTGTTGCTGGAGCAAATTCTATTCTGGCATAAAACTGATTTGTCAAGCAGGATAGAAAGGCTGTTAATGTTTAGCTCTTGCAAGATTTCTAACAAAATTTAATATACATTTTAAACTAAATAGTGCTGGTAGTCTGTGCTGGTAGAGTTTTGTTTAGGACAGTCATGAGACAAAATTCCCTCTTGTTTTATCATCCTTCAAGATGGCCATTTTTATGTCTGTTCTTTGTTTGCATTACGGATACTACATCATTATTTTTCTGAGAAGTTCAGGTCAATGAATGTGCTTCTTCCTTCTCAACCACCAATTTATCTGCAAAACATTCCAATGAAATAGTTTAGACTTAAGACCAAGGTCAGACAACTGTGTCTCAAGACAAAATATTAAAGGGCAAAGATATCATATGGATAACAAATGTATGTAACGCCAAGGTTATTGTTTGCCCCGTTCTAATATATGGTGTTAAAGAAGCAGTTACTAGTCAATGATTCGGGCAAAAATGATGCCAAAAGTCAGGAATTGCCAAATAAATAGTTGGTTGGTTGGTCGCATCTCAGACATTAACACCCTTGAAAATGTCCAAAGATACTTCACCAGAAGAGCCCTTCACTCCTCCACTCGAAATAGAATACCCTATGAGACTAGACTTTCAATCCTGGGCCTAGAAAGTTTAGAACTAAGACGCCTTAAACAAGATCTAAGTATTGCCCACAAGATCATATGCTGCAACGTCCTGCCTGTCAGCGACTACTTCAGCTTCAACCACAACAACACAAGAGCATACAACAGATTTAAACTTAATATTAACCACTCCAAACTTGACTGTAAAAAATATGACTTCAGTAACCGAGTTGTCGAAGCGTGGAACTCATTACCAGACTCCATAGCGTCATCCCCAAACTCCCAACACTTTACCCTTAGATTATCTACGTTTGACCTATCCAGATTCCTAAGAGGTCAGTAAGGGGCGAGTACAAGTGCACTAGAGTGCCTTCCGTCCCCTGTCCTATTGCTCTCCTATATCTCTTATACCTTTCTTCTATTCCTATATCTCTTCTTCTATTATTTCATTGATATGTTCTATTGCTATATCTTCTTTTCTATTATTTCTTAGATATATTTTACTATGAGTATCTCCTCTATAACCTTCATCATGTATTTTACTATATGTATATAGATATATACCCACTAAAACCCTCATTGTGTATTGGACAAAAATAAATAAATAAAATAAAATAAGAATTTGTCAACCTAAAGAATCACAATGGCACTTAGACTTATATACAGCTTTACAGTGCTTTACAGTCCTCTCTAAGGAGTTTACAGTCTGGGTCCTCATTTTACTGACCTCAGAAGGATGGAAATCTGAATCAACTTTGAATCGCTCAAAATGGAACTCCTGGAGTGAACAGTAAGTTAGCCTGCAGTATTGTATTCTAATCACTGTGCCACCATGGCTCTTTTAGATGTGTTACATATAAATCTGGACTTTAACTTCCAGAATTCCCCAAGAAGTATGTTGGCTAAAAGATTCTGGGTGTTGAAGTCCACACGTCTTAACACTGGAAAGTTTGAGCTCTATCCACATAAAATGAGAACTGAAATTAGGCTTTGAAGTTTGGAAAGAAAAAAAGTTTAATGGGGCTGCTCCTTCTATGGACAGCAAACTACTTCAACTTCAGTCTTGTAAAAGCAAGGCAATTTGTGCCAAAGTACAGATCTGTAGGACAAAGAAATCAAATGTCCTCTTTGTAATGAACAGTATCTGGGAAAATTGCCGATGTCAGGGGAAACTCTCTGCCAGGAAACATGAAAATGTATAGAAATAAGTATAGGGAATGGCAGTTGGATTATTCTATGTTTATATTTTTATATCAAAAGTAGGCATACACCTCTTTGTAGGTCATAGTTACCATATTTTTCAGAGTTTAAGTGGCACTTTCCCCACAAAAAAGTGGGTGGAAATGTCTGCCTTATCGAGCGAATATTGCATTGACAGTGCCAATCAACTCTTCTAGAATGGGCCACGGCAGTGGTGAACAGGTGGTGGTGAAAGGCCATGGTGAATGCTTCATGGTGGTGAATGGGTGGTGGCAAATGGGCCACAGTGAATGAGCGGTAGCAAACAGGCAGCAGTGGTGAAGGGGTGGCAGCAAACAGGTTGGGGCAAATCGACCACAGCAAACGGGACAGATGAATACTGGATGGATGCTGGGAGGCAGAGGCAGATTTTGTCTCTTGTTTTCCTCCTCAAAAGCTGGGTATGTCTTATAGTGTCTTATAATCCAAAAAATATGGTAATTATATTTGTGGATAAAGAACTCAGTATTTTTAATTCTGTTGAATTATGACTGGAGAGCTTCTGGTGAATTATTCCTTTGTCAATCATCAATCACTCATTTCAATCAACTTTTCTCTCTCCATCCTTCTTCCTTTTTTTTAGAAGCAAAAGTTTAGAGTTGTGTTGATTGCCAGTACATGATTTTTCTATATTACTTAGATGAGTTGAATAGCTTCCCAAGGACCTTGCTTCGCTGTACAGATTATACAAGCAGTCCAGAGCAGCCTGTTTTTCCTCAAGGTTCTGTCAACGCAGATGAAGATTAAAAGGTGAAATTTTTGAGTTCAGTTTCATGATTTTATAGACACATTGTGACAGATATATATACAAATGGAATTGAAGCTGAATTGAAAAGGTTACTGTTCTCTTATATATGACTTGAGGATTGAATAGAGATATGGGTCAATCTTACTCCTAAATGAGCCTGCAAATACAATATTATATGCAATTGCCAATTTCTAGTGCCGACCAGAAAAAGACTTCCTCTGATAGGAAAGCCTGCTATTCAGTTCTCAGAGAAAAATGCTTCCTGTAAATGTTCAGATGTTCTAACTTCACTGCTACACATATTCTGAAGCTCTACTTTAGCATTACAAATGCTTCCTGATGACAGGCAAGCCTTAACTTGTTGAACCGCATCTTGTTTCAAATAGCTGACTATGGATAGAGCATGTCATGGGTGTTTTTGTGAGTTCATGTCTCTGGTTATTTATGATATACCGTGGTTTAAAGATTTGTAATAGTAACGGGCAAAGGAACGAACAATTTCTTCCCCACTAATGATTTATAATGTCTAATACTGTCATTCTGCATTCTATATAGTAAAGCAGCAATAATGAATGTATGCTTACTTTGCAATAGTGATGACTAGTTGATATCATAAAACGCTACTAATTGTTAGTGTGGAAATGCAATATGATTGCACAGACTTCTTGGTGGGGAAGCAAAGAAAGCCTGAAATGGTTGGGTATTTTAAAACAAAAGTTTTATTCTGAAAGGCTGCTCCTAGAATTTTCACCACCTAGTCTCAAAATGAAGTTACAATAAATAAGGAAGCACATATTAAAAGAGCAACTACATCAGAATTTTCTATTCTTAGACATAATCCAGCGTTTTACATAACTGAAAGCATGGAAATATAGGATTATCTTAAAGAACATGCTACCAAACAGATGACCTTGTACTAAATTGAGTTTGTCAAATCAAGACATGCCAGTGTCCCTTTGCATGTTGCTTCCTACCTTACTTAAATACCTCCTACATTGCACCACAAATGGATGAAAGAATTGTACATTCTATACCAGGGCTCCCCAAACTTGGCAACTTTAAGATTTGTGGACTTCAACTCGCAGAAATTCTGAGAGTTGAAGTCCATAAGTTTTAAAGTTGCCAAGTTTGAAGATCTCTGTTCTATGCCATGGTTGAAAACTGGAATAGGAATATGATGGGTGGAATGACTGATGTAGCCATGCATTCTAGCCTGAAATGAGGTTGGAGATAATTTCATAAGTAGTACCACTTCTTTTATCAGAACCTTCACAACATCCCAAACTTGGAAAAGGCCAACTGGGTGATTATTGTTTATTTGTTTACTTTATTTGGTTTATATGGTAATCAGGGCCCCTGGATGATTAACAAGACAATAAAAACAATGATCAACCAAAACTAAAACCAAAGCCATGTACAGTTTATGTACTAATGTGTTTATTTATTTATTTAGGAGATTTATATTGCTGCCTATTCTCACATATGTTCCGTATGCCACAAACTAAAATAATAATGGATTGGAAACTGGATAAGCCATTCAAGTGGTTGAATATGATTGCCTATGATTTTCACTCTCAATTTAACTATGCATATAGATGATGAAATAGATAGAGATGATGTCAATATAAATTATAGATAGAGATAGAGAAAAAGAGAGAGAGAGAGAGAGAGAGAGAGAGAGATGGACGGACGAACAGACGGATGAACAGATATTTGTTTGTTTGTTTGTTTGTTTGATTGATTGATTGATTGATTGATTGATTGATTGATTTTTATGCCGCCCTTCTCCTTAGACTCAGGGCGGCTTACAACATGTTAGCAATAGCACTTTTTAATAGAGCCAGCATATTACCCCCACAATCTGGGTCTATACAGTAGATATAGATAAACATAGATAGACATCACCCTGCCAACAAAAGTACATATAGTCAAGGGTATGGTTTTCCCAGTTGCAATGTATGCCTATTTATTTATTTATTTATTAGATTTGTATGCCACCCCTCTCCAAAGACCATAAGAAAGGCTGAGGACCAAAGAATTGAGGCCTTTGAACTATGGTACTGGAGAAGACTCCTGCAAGTCCCTTGGACTGCAAGGCAATCAAATGGGTCAGTCCTACAGGAGCTCAACCCTGACTGCTCTTTAGAAGATCAGATCCTGAAGATGAAACTCAAATACTTTGGCCACCTAATGAGAAGGAAGGGCTCACTGGAGAAGAGCCTAATGCTGAGAAAGATTGAGGGCAAAAGAAGAAGGGGACAACAAGGAATGAGGTGGTTGAATGAAGTCATTGAAGCAGTAGGCATGAGCTTAAATGGATGGTAGAGGATGGACAGGAAGACCTGGAGGAACATTGACCATGGGGTTGTGATGGGTCAGACACGACTTCGCAACTAACAACAACAACAACAGATATGATTAAGAGACAATATACAGTAGCTATTTACTGAAAAGGAAATATATGCAGAGTATAACTAAATTACCATGTGATATCTTCATGTAACATCAGAAATTAGAAGGTTTTAAAAGGTACCCTACCCTTTAGAGCCCTAACTAAACAGCATGCAATCAAAACAAATTTTGGAGCTGTTTTATATTTTCCTATTTTTTCCTCTTTCAAACTAAAAGAAATGATAGTATAAGCCAGTGATAGCGAACCTTTTTTCCCTCAGGTGCCAAAAGAGCATGCATGCTCACTATCAAACATGCCTAAGTGCCCACACCCATAATTCAATGCCTGAGGAGGGCGAAAACAGCTCCCCCCCCCAGAGATCCTTTGGAGGCCAGAAATGGCCTGTTTTCCAATTCTGGTGGGCCCAGTAGGCTTATGTTTCACCCTCCCCAGGCTCCAAAGGCTTCCCTGGAGCCAAGAGAAAGTAAAAACTTCTTCCACATCCCCCCAGAGGCTCTCTGGAAGCCAAAAACTCCCTCCCAGAGCCAATGTGTAAGCCAAAAATAAGCTGGATGAAACAGAAGTACATTGGAGCTGAACTAGGGCAACGGCTCGCATGCCAGCAGGTATGGCTCCACATGCCACCTGTGGCACCCATGCCATAAGTTCACCATCATTGGTATAAGCAATGTGAAAATTCCATACATGATCAGGAAAATACATAAAAGAAACATCTTCATAGTATAAGAGTTCCTAAAGAGGTGTAGAAACACCAACTTGAAAGTTCTTAAGGGAGAATGAGAGGATTAATAATGATATCTAATACATAGTAGCTTTATTCTAACAATCATGAGTAGTAGACATCCCTCTTGGTTCAACAAAAATAAATCCCCAAATAGCAGCATTATACCATTTGTATGGTAAAATAAAATAACTTACATCAGTAAGCAAGCCCCAAAGCTCCCCAGTAATGATAACACGAAAAGCTTTCTCCCTTTTTCCTAAATAATTCCTGCCCTAATACATGTTTCTACCAACCTTTAAAGATAGTACTCTTTTAAAAGGCACCTCCCCTTTCTGTTCCTTCCTTTCTCCTGTGTATATAATATAGCTTGCTAAACAGGTTTGATGAAACAGTGCAAATACCAGGCAATATGTCTTGCATATTTCTCATAGGTATTTATCCTGCACATTGCAAGCACATATCTTCTCTACTGTATATGAAAATTACTGAGACTACTTTTAACCTCATTGAATTGAGTGGGCTATATGTAGACTTGTATGAATCACAGTGTCATAAAAGTAAGGTTTGGAAGTTACCTTGATTATCTAGTTCAAGGGTGTCAAACTCGTGTTGACACATTGTCATCACGTGATGTATTACAACTTCCCCCCCACCTTTCCTAACCCAGGGTGTCATCAGCGTGTGATGCAATCAGCCCATGCACCACAAGTTTGATACCCTGCCCTGATCTAGTCTAACTCCTTGCCCACAGCAAAAATCCACTAGTATGGGTGGGCTGCCCAGACCGGGGGGGGGGGGGCACAGTGGGGTAGTAAAAATGGAGCTCCACCCCAGAGCACCCATTTTGCACTGAAAGATATTGGAAGAAAATGTAGGGTCCTGCATAAGCCACACCCACAGTGTGGTAGTAGAAATTTTGATAGCCCTTCACTGGGCGAACCTATGGCATGGGTGCCACAGGTGGCACGCGGAGCCGTATCTGCTGGCACACGAGCTGTTGCCCTAGCCCAGCTCAAACATGCATGTGTATGCTGGCCAGCTGATTTTTGGCTCGCACAGAGGCTCTGGGAGAGCATTTTTGGCTTCCAGAGAGCATTCAGGGGGAAGGGGGAGGGCGTTTTTACTCTCCCCCGGCTCCAGGGAAGCCTTTGGAGCCTGGGGAGGGCAAACCACAAGCCTACTGGGCTCACCAGAAGTTGGGAAACAGGCCATTTCCAGCCTCTGTGGGGGTGGGGGAAGCTGTTTTTGCACTCCCCATACATTGAATTAGGGATGTGAGCACTCGCGCTTGCGCAATAGCGTACACACATGCTTTTTTGGCACCCAAGGAAAAAAAGGTTCACTATCACTGGTATAGCATGTTTGATAGATAATAGATCCCAACTGTGATTTTTCAAAAGGTAACTGGGCTTTGTTTTTCTTTGAAGATGTTTTTCTTCTCATCCAAGAAGCTGAAAAAGCTTCTTTGATGAGAAATAAAATGTCTTCAAAGAAAAACAAAGGAAGTCCAGTTGCCTTTAAAAAAAATATTTGCGACAACCATGACCTGGATAATTGGGAATCTCCATAGACATTCTTGACAGATGACCATCCAAACTCTTAATTATCTTTAGCAATAGAGATTCCACTACTTTTTAAGGCAATCCGTTTCATTATTGAATAGGGATTTTCCCACTGGGAAATCTTTTCTAATGTCCAACCCAAATTTTATTCCTTTTAAATGTATTGTCCTGTGTTCTGGAACAATCCTGAACACTTCTGCCCCATATTACAGTCCTCCAGATTATTGAAGACAGTTATCCTATTTCAGTGATGGCAAACCTATGGCATGGGTGCCACAGGTGGCACGCAAAGCCCTATCTGCTGACACACGAGCCATTGGCCTAGCTCAGCTCCAATATGCATGTATGTGCCAACCAGCTGATTTTTGGCTCACACAGAAGCTCTGGAAGGCCGGTTGCGGCTTCCAGAGAGGCCCCGGGGGATGGGGAGGGTGTTTTTACCCTACCCCAGCTCCAGGGAAGCCTTTAGAGCCTGGGGAGGGTGAAACATGAGCCTATTGGACCCACTAGAATTTAGGAAACAGGCCATTTCTGGCTACAGAGGGCCTCCGGGAGTGGGGGGCAGGGGAAGTTGTTTTTGTCCTCTAGAGATATTGAAATATTTATTTTATTTATTTATTATTTATTTATTTATTTATTTTGTCCAATACACAATGAGGGTTTTAGTGGGTGTGTGTATATATATATATACACATAGTAAAATACATGATGAAGGTTATAGAGGACCTACTCATAGTAAAATATATCTAAGAAAGAATAGAAGAGAAGATATAGGAATATAACATATCAATGAAAGAATAGAAGAAGAGATATAGGAATAGAAGAAAGGTATAGGAGATATAGGAGAGCAATAGGACAGGGGACGGAAGGCATTCTAGTGCACTTGTACTCGCCCCTTACTGACCTCTTAGGAATCTGGATAGGTCAACCATAGATAATCTAAGGGTAAAGTGTTGGGGGTTTGGGGATGACACTATGGAATCCGGTAATGAGTTCCACACTTCGACAACTCGGTTACTGAAGTCATATTTTTTACAGTCAAGTTTGGAGCGGTTAATATTAAGTTTAAATCTGTTGTTTGCTCTTGTGCTGTTGTGGCTGAAGCTGAAGTAGTTGCCGACAGGCAGGACGTTGCAGCATATGATTTTGTGGGCAATACTTAGATCTTGTTTAAGGCGTCTTAGTTCTAAGCTTTCTAGGCCCAGGATTGAAAGTCTAGTCTCATAGGGCTTTGGACATTTTCAAGGGTGTTAATGTCTGAGATGCTTGGGCTTGGGCAACTGCACATGCATAATAGCATGCTCTTTCGGCACCCAAAGGAAAAAAAGGTTCGCCATCACTGCCCTATTCTTCAGGTTAAACATATTCAGTGCCTCCAATTATGTCTCATGATGTTCTCCTTGCAGTCATCCTTTCCTATTGATTGCCATCTCTTGGGATCAGCTTCACTTTGTTTGCCAAGGAAAAGCAATGCTGGAACTGAAATGCAGCTTGATGCATGCAACATAGAGGAATGATAGCTTTCCTTGATCATCACATGAGATTACCACTGATATATCATCACTTTTTTTCCCAGTTGCATCAGACTGTTGGTTCAAATTCAGCCTGTAAACCACTAGGATGTTGAAATTCATCTTACTGGTTTCTGTCCATTGTTTCAGCTTCTCAGGATCCTGTATTATAAATGGACCAGCAAGATAAATATTTAGAAGGAAGGAAGTAGAATGTTTGTACTCACAAAAACAGTTTCCTTCTTCACACCTCAGATGAATTGTTGTCATACTAGAGAAGCAATGCATAACAAAAACATTCAGATTCCCTGCATTTCTGAAGGCCAATAATGGAGAATTCAGAACAAGGAAGCTAATCCACAGAATGATTGCAATATGGGTATGAGAAGCTTTGGTGAAATTCCATTTGTGTACTGCAGCCTCACATACATATATAGCAAATTTCCTGCATGGTTGCATTTTGTATCTAAATACATAGATATCTGAAAAGTTTGCAATTACACCTGGTGTGTGCAAATAAATCAGAATCATATTCTGAATCATAGACTCTCCACGATTAACCTCTCCAGGTTCCTAAGAGGCCAGTAAGGGGCGTACATAAGTGCACTGGTGTGCCTTTCGTCCCCTGTCCAATTGTCTTTCCTTTCTCTCACTTATCATATATATTTTCTTTCTTTCATATATCCTCTCCTCTAAGTTCACTTTACCCTTATATATATTACTACATGTCTATTTTTCTTCCTGTGTATTTGTGTATTGGACAAATGAATAAATAAATAAATATTGATGTGCTGTATAATCATAATTAATCAAATGGACAAATCAATAATACACAGCCACATGAGGCAAAAATTATTCCCCATTGCCACCTCCTCAAACAAGCTGTTAGTTCCTCTTTCACTTCCTATTCTGGTGCCATAGATCCAAAGAAACCTAGAGTTTAATTTGCTAAGCCAATTTGTCAGAAAGCTGGAGATTCATCCAGGAAGAGCACAGCTGTTGAGGATGGTCACAAGAGATTCTTTTCATTAGTTATGACTTCTAGAATACTCCGACCCGGCACTTTGGCACCAATTCTGGATCACTTGTGCACCTGTCAACCACACCATTGTCACAAATGAGCAACCAAGTCAATTTACTTCCAGCTTGATTGCTGGGTGATGTGATTGCAATCACATGACTGCAGCTCCAGAGGAATTGCAAAATCCTGTTTTGAAACTAATAGTAGAATTTCTAAGTCTGTTTTCCCATTGGCAGGAGTGACTGCCTCGTCCTGCTTTCCTGGCTATTCTTTCCTGCAACTGCCAAACTGCTATCATACAAAAGTGAAGGAATGTCTTAAGTGTTTTCCTCTCTCATTGACTATTATGCTGCACTTCTTCAAAACAAGCGCATTTTGGGGGGGAAAGCTTTATATGTCACAGAATGCTGTAGACATAGAGAACATAGAATTTCTGGTTATATTTCCTTCATAAAATGGTAACCCACCAGTAAGATGCTACTTCTGTTAGATGAAGTCATGATGGGCTGAATGATCACACTTCAAAAGGGCTCCTTAAGGGCTCCATCTCAGCTTGGAGGCAAATATCAAGTAGAGTTATTAGGAACTTGGATGAAGTAGTTGAGGTTACAGTTATGCAGTTTGCAGATGATACAAAGCTAGATGACTTTAGATAAAAATGAGAAGCTTTCACAGGATACAGATAAGTTTTAGCAGTGACCAGCATAATTCCCTCTAAGCTGAGCAGTGAGCAATCGCTCACTTAAAAATCATCATCAACTCAGAGTTTTCCAAACCTGCCCAGAAGCTGAGAGGGAAAGAGTGAGAGGGAAGGAGAGAGAGAGGAAGAGAGGAAGAGAGGAAGAGAGGAAGAGAGAGAAACAGATAGAAAAAAGAGAGGAAGGAAAAGAGAAAGAAAAAGAATTGGAGTAAGGAAGAGAGAAAGAAAATCAAAATCTAGTTTAAAACTAGCTCAACTATTTAAGTGGCATTTTTATATTGATAGAGTTGCCCTATTATGAGCTCACTGTTATAGACAAACAGTACAGTATTTAATTTTGAAATTCTCTGAGGCAAAACAGGGTGGGATTTTTATTTGTTTGTTTGTTTGTTTGTTTGTTTGTTTGTTTGTTTGTTTATTTATTTATTTATTTATTTATTATTTCTGTGCCGCCCAGTCCCGAAGGGACTACCGCTCAGACAGTATACTTTTCCGCCCACCCCCCAAAAAAATTAGAGGGAACACTGGTGACCAGACATTAACAGGATACTATTTTAAGGAAAGAAATATAAAATTCTGGACCTGGGACGAACAAATGCAAGTATAGTTACGGGTATCCTTGTTTAATCCCAGAAGAGTTTGCACTTTGATGCAACAATTAAAAATATAAAATTTATCTGCAAGCATATTAACAAAAGCACAGAGCTTGGGTTCAGTCAGAGGCCTCAGTTAAAAAAAACTAACAGGGACAAATTGGAACAAGAAGGTATCAAAAGCTTTGCAAACAAATGCTATGAGAAATGATTAAAAGATTTGAGTGTGTTTAGCTTACAGAAAAGATTGAAGGGACATAACAGCCACCATAAGATACCCGAAGGGTTCTCACATAAGAACAGAACTAGCACATAACAATTATAAGGGAAAGGGTTCATGTTAGACATCAAAAAGTATTTCCTGATTATAAAGCTACTCCTTCACTTAGAACCATTAGCTTAGTGACAACTTGAAATTATAATGGCACTTTAAAAAGTGACTTATGACTATTTTCCACACAACCATTGCAACATCCTAATGGCCCATTGATCAAAATCCAGATGCTTGGCAACTGATATTTATTTATGATGGTTGCAGTGTCCTGAGGTCATGTGATCACCTTTTGTGAACTTCTGAGATGCAAAGTCAATGGGGTAGCTTGATTCCCTAAACAACTGTATTACTAACAACTGCAGTGTAAGAAAGGTCATAAAATGGAACAAAACTCACTTAACAGCTGTCTTGCTCAATTGTGATAAACCAGGGAGCACTTGTATATGTTGATTGCCAATAGAATAGGCTCTTTTGCTGGAGAGAGATCTTTAAACAATAGCTAGATGGTCATCTCTCAGAGATACTTAGTGGTTCCTGCTCTAGCAGGAGGTTGAACTAGATAATTTCTGAGGTCACTTCCAATTCTACAATTCTCTGATTCTGAAAAGAGAAGGACAGAAAAACAGTTACTAGATGCTGATTTTTGTACTCCCATTGTTCTGCTTGGTCATCTGGAGTTATTCTCAGCAACTACAGTCAGACAAGTCTAGGCTGTCATGAAATTGCTTCAGAGCTTGGGAAAGATTTAATGAATGACAACCAGACTGTGAATATGCCCTTGGAGTTTTTAAATTGTTTGTTTTTACTTAGCTTTTTAAATTATAGTTATTCTGTAAACTGCCAGCAGTTGTAATAGAGTAAGGCAGCCTGCAAATCCCTAAACAAACACATGTAAGTTTGTTTGATCTTAAGTTTGATCTGTGAATTCATAAAACATTATTCATTGAAATTACCTGTTATTCCCTATGCAAAGAAGTTTCTGAAGATTGGTCCAGTTGCAGAAATAGCAACTTTCAAAGACTGATTATCTGTTTCCAAATTCACAAATCTGAACAATGAAGAAATCCATGTATATCTGTATTTTTCAGACCTTTTCCCTCCCTAAAAGAGGTTGAAAATTCAGATGTGTTTTATACTCTGAATATAGCTTTTTTTTCAAAGCTCCCCCCCCCCAGCCCTAACTAGGTGCTAACAATCTTCTCAGCTCTTACCTTGCAGTTTTTTCATTATTATGCTTTGCAAACAATGTTTCCAGGGCTTTTCCCCCCCATTGCTCTAACTTGCTCCTAATGTTTCTTTCCAGACCTAACCAGGTGCTAATAATGTTCCCAGCTCTTAGCGGCTTGAAAGCTCTTTCACTCTTACTCTCTGTCAAGAATGTTTTCCAAACTCTGTCTTTATAGGTTTTTTTATTGCTCTACTTGCTCCGAATGTTTCTTTCCAGCCCTAACCAGGTGCTAACAATGTTCCCAGCTCTTACCGACTTGCAAACTCTTTCATTGTTATTCTTTGTGAAGAATGTTTACCAAGCCCCAAGTCTTTTCAGGGTTTTCTTCATTGCTCTACTTGCTCTGAATATTTCTTTCCAGGTGCTAATGATCCTAGCTCTTACTGGCTTGCAAGCTCTTTCATTGTTACTCTCTCTGAATAAGGTTTTTTTTAAGCCCTAACCAGGGGATAAAATAATGTGCTGAAGCTGACCAGACTAAGAATGCTAGCCAAACAAATATCTGGTAAGCAGATTCTTTCCCCTATTTTCTTCCCCAAAAACTAAGATGTGTTTTATACTCCGGTGCATCTTATATTCTGAAAAATACAGTAATTATTAGGTCTGGGACCATTTTGCTGGAAGATGTATAGATGATCTCTTTCCTTTTCTTAATTTCACAGCTGCTGCAGTGGCTTTTGTATTTGTCTAAATCAGGGGTGGGCAATTAATTTTGCCATGGGGCTGCATGAGAAATTGGGATGGTTTTAGAGGGCCGGACTAATATAATTAACTCACTTCCAGCCAATACTGTAAAGACTCAGACCCTGGCCTGACCTAAACACCCAGACCCACTCTACAGACCCCTTATTGTTTGCTTGACAGCAACACGGTACATCACAGTCACTGTGCTGAAGTGTTTGCGTGGTTTCTGTGCTCGGCCATTCTCGGTAGGTCAGGGTCCACTCCAGCGCGAGGATGAAAGAGCTCACTGCGTCTGCCAGGACTCCACTGGTTCCTGCTTTCCTCATGATTCATCAGGAACTGGAGGAGTACCATCAGATGTGGTGAGCTCTTTCATCCTCGCATTGGAGCGGACCCCAACTTCCGCAGGCTGGTCACAGATAGCAGACGGGCCGGTCAGAGACAACAGGCGGTCTGGATGCGGCCCATGGGCTGCCCCTTGCCCAGGTCTGGTGTAAATAGTGTTCTTCCACAGATTATCTTGTGAAAGGTTAAGTTACTTTGGTAATGGAGCACTTGCTTAGTGTGGACCGGGTTCTGGCTTACCTCGCTTCTGGTTTGCTTCCTCATGTGTAGGGCCATGCACAGTGTTAAAAACAAAATGGCAGCACCTATGATGCCACCAAGACAGCAGGTTCAGGGGCGTGGCAAGCCTGTTTCTCTGATTTGTTAATATATTTGTCCATCAAACTTAAATATACTTTCAAGATGATTCTTGCAGTTGGAACAATGCTTAAAATGAAATTTACATTCTGATTAACAGTTCAGTCAGGTTTACCAAGAAATAATGTCCAGTTGAATATAAATTGAGCTTAAACCCCCCCAAATTCTAAGTTTTTCAAGTAGTTCTGGAAAATTATGGTTGTAAGAAAAAGTTGTAAGCATATCAAACATTTCTTAACATTGCATCTTAAACAGCAGGTAATGTTTCATAAATATTTAATGTTTCAGGAAATTAATGCTTTAGCTTGTTAATTTTCTAAAGTATGCAGCATGACAGCATATTTTAGTTAACAGATGTCTTTTATATTGATGTGCTTTCTGCTGATGAAGTGAAGTGGAAGGAAATTGACCTCGCTGCATAAATATGTTTTGTTCTTTAAAAACTATAACATCCATCCTTTACTTTTTTTAAAAAAAAATTTTTTTATTGAATTATAAATTTAAAAGACAAATAATACAAAGGAAAAAAACAAAAATAAACACAACAAATACATAACGACAATGAACAAAAACATAAAAATTTTTAAAAAATATACATCCCTTACTTGATGTATCAATATTTACATTTTACCCATAGGGTATTCTTATGGCTATTTCTATCAACATATTAATTATATTGGTTATCTATATTATATCTAATATTGTTCAACTTTCATTGCCTTTCTCTTATTATTTCCCAATTATTCCATTTAATGCAAATTCTATATTCCATCAAATACCATTTTTAAAACAAAATTATTCTTTAAACAAAATAAGTTTCTATACTTTTATATTTGGTTACTATACTCTAATGTTGTATTTTCCTCATTTCTAACCATTCATAAAATACTGTATACAGCATTCCAAATTTTATAATATTCCAAATCTTCTCCATCCCTCTCAATTCCTAGCAAATAGATGGAAGAAATTGAGGTAGTGACAGATTTTTGGGGCGGGGGGCCTCCAAGATCAACACAGATGGGGAGTGCAGCCAAGAAATTAAAAGATGCTTGCTCCTAGGTATATACGTACGTACGTACATATCTATCTATCTATCTATCTATCTATCTATCTATCTATCTATCTATCTATCTATCTATCTATCTTTCTATCTATCTATCTATCTATCTATCTATCTATCTATCTATCTATCTATCTATCTATATCTGAATTTGTATGCTACCCAACTCCCAAGGGACTCTGGGTGGCTCACAACCAAAAAAGTAGGAAAGCTATGGCAAATCTAGACAGCATGCTAAAAAGCATCACCCTGCCAACAAAACTGCCTATAGTCAAGGCCATGGTTTTCCCAGTTGCAAGGTATGACTCTGAAAGTTGGACCATAAGAAAGGTTGATTGCCAAAGAACCAAGGCCTTTGAACTATGGTGCCTTGCAGTCCCTTGGACTGCAAGGCAATCAAACAGGTATTCCTATACAGGTATCAAACAGGTATCTTCTTTTAAATAGCAGAGAATAACTATACTTCCAGCAAGCCACCTCAATTTTAAAGATCTGTAAAAGTAAAATTGAAATGTAACAGTGTCCTGTTTAGTATTAAGATAAGGCAGCTGAGTTAAACCTTGACTTAATCATGTTTGGAATAGATCTATTTAAATAATTGGGAGGGGTTAGTGTGACTACATTTAAGAAAACCTTTTTGGCATTAATATACTGCCATAACGTATATTTCTCCAATTATTTGCTATTTCTACGGGTCAGGCACACATGCACAGAAATACACAGCAAACAGTGTATATCATCTGTACTGTTTGCTGTTTGCTGGGAGGCAAATTGCTGGGAGGCAGAGGCAGAATTTGTTCCCTTGTTTTCCTACCCCAAAACTAAGGTGGGTCTTATACTCTGAAAAATATGGCAGTAGTAGTGCAGACTTAGTAAATAGTTTGACATTGTTGAAGTGTTGAGGGAATTATTTGTTTAGCAGAGTGATGGTGTTGGGGGAGAGGAACTGTTCTTGTGACTAGTTGTCTTGATGTACAGTGCTCTGTAGTGATGTTTTGAGGGTAGGAATTGAAACGATTTATGCCCAGGATGCGAGGGGTCAGTAAATATTTTCACAGCACCCTTTTTGACTCATGCACTACACAGGTCCTCAATGGAAGGCAGGTGGGTAGCAATTGTTTTTTCTGCAGTTCTAATTATCCTCTGAAGTCTCTGTCTATCTTGTTGGGTTGTAGAATCAAACCAGACAGTTATAGAGGTGCAGATGATAGATTCTGTTCTGTTCTGTTCTATTCTATTCTATTCTATTCTCATGCCATGTGATGCTTTGGAATGTTTGGAGGTGCTCATGTAAGCACCTGTCTAAAGCTCTTTGAAGCAACTGTTCCTCTCCCCTTGACTGTGATTATTTTCTGCAGCTGCACCCTGCTCTCACAAAATCACATATTTGCTTTAGGTCACTCCTACAAATAATACAGATGCTTGTGTACCCTGAAGTACCTGCTTTGGCAGCTCTAGCATATATTATATTTATCACTTTTCCTTTCAATGAATTTGGTGATAACTTTTGGATGGCACAGGATGGCCACATTCCAGATTTTCAGAGGCTCCTGAAGATCTTAAGACCTCTGCTTCTGAAATTCTGCTAGAGCTGAATTCTCCTGCATACTTAAAAAAGAAAATACAGCCATTTCCCCTTTTAAAAATGCACATTTGTATTTTTGCTTCTGAACCATTAACAAACAGACAAGGTTACAAAGTTAAATAAACATTGACCTGGCAGACTGGAGAATCTGTTGCTAACAAATATATACATGTTTACTTGGTTTTACTCTGAACATCTGGACCGTGTGGTTGTCTTTTTGCAGTTTTCTGGGGAAGCACTGTAAAGCTTATAGTCATATTTGGGACGTGGCACTGCCCTGGGGAAGACCTTCATCTGCTCAGAGGTAAAGAACTGTTTTGGGCTTAACAATGACTTATTGTAGCAGCAAGGAAAGAATGTGACGGAAGGAGTGCTGTGGGGTGTGGCCAGGCAGCAGCAGCCAGCCCTCTACCTGCTCAGGTGATTTAGTTTTAAAGCAGCTGAAAAGAGAGTTCCTCAGACTAACACCTGCTGGAGCTCTGTGTGCTAGGTGGTAACCCAGCAAACTGGAAGTATGTTTTGCTGAACGGAGGAGCTGAGAAATATTAGGGAAAGCAGAAATAAGGATGAAGAAGCATAATTCGGTTCAGGGGACCTTTAGCCGGCTCTTTGGGAAAAAGCATGCCTCCAACAATTCCACCAGCTCCCTCTATGCCACCAACCCTCCTTGGATCTTCGCACAAGAGATCAACTCTGACAGCCTGAAAACCTCAGGTCAGTATATGGCTTCTTTGAGTTTCCAAGGCAAGGTGGGAAGGCAAAGGAGAACTGATTTATACTTTACCTGCCGACTTTCACCTGAACGGGCTCTGTGCTGTAGAACTGATCCAGCCATCAGAGCTTTTACCGGGGTGGCAGCGGTGCGCATGTTTTATTTGTACTCCAAGAGATCTATATTAAGCAACAATTCAGCTATAAATCTACACTAAGTATTTGCTAAGAATGACTGGATGAAATGGGAGCATGTTGTAACCTGTAAAACCAAGCTAGCAGCCTGGATCCTTGCACCCGTCTCAAATAATTAAACATAAAAATGAGTACAGCAGATTCCAATTGCAGCTCCTGTTTAAAGAGCAGGACCAGAAGTTGATTTCCTGAGTCAATTTAATAAAATGTTTGTCGTTTGGTATGGAATTAGAATTGTTCTGATTGCAGCCATCAGGAGGCCTTTAGATGGATATGTGCTAGTGGCCTCTGGTAATGACAGAAAAAGACTTGTTCTGTAGGTGGTAATTCTCTCTTGTAGCCTGTAATTGTGGTACAATAGCCTTCAGGCTCAGATGGGTGGGTACTAACTCTGAATTTACTTGGAATGCAGAGTCCATAATATAGAATTAATCTGGCAAATTTAAGATCTCTTCCACCAAGGTGCAACACTTATTTGCTTCAACTAGGGATTATCCAGGTGAATTGAATGCAAATGGAATAAATGGAAACTGCATATTAAAATTCTTCATAAGTGGTGTCTTTAAAGGTTACCAAATTATACAACTTGTGCCCATATGTTAGCTGCAAAGATAAACTGTTTTGCTTCCATAGCATATATACTGTATTTAACTATCGAGGAGTGTTGCTTCTTGTTTAGGGCTTCTGGTTCTGAGGTGCAAAAATTTGGACAATCACCAGATGGCAGCAAAGAGTTAGAGGCTTCTTTGCCACTTTCCTGATTTTTGCAGCCCAGAATCCTATTTTTTTTATTTTTGTCAAAAAAAAAAAGAGAGAAAGAAATTAAAAGAAATGGAAAACTTTATCCTTAGACTTGTTCCTAATTAACTAAAATAGAGCTTGCTAATTTAACACTTAAAACTATTTCAGTTTGAGATAGTATCTGTTGGCATTTGATCTATTCTAGGTATGACCATTATACATACATATTTTGAGATGTCCCAATTACATTCAGATATCCTGGTGGGCTGGTAAGCTGTCAAGATTTGAATAGGTGTGCATATTTTGACTGAAGAGTCAAAGAAGTAAATCTACAAAGCACACCTTTGTTACCATTCTCACATTCCCTATTGGTAGTTCTTACTCCTGTCCCTATAGACTTTCAACACTCGGTCGTAAGGTATAAATATGATAATATGTCGGTAAAAATGAAAACACAGTTGAATCATGAGAGGCTTCACCATAACCTATAAATTTGAACAGCGTAGGCCAGTTTTGGCAAACCTTTTTTTCCCTTGGGTGCCGAAAAAGTATGGGCATGTGTTATCGAACATGCGCGAGTGCCCACACCCATAATTCAATGCCTGGGGAGAATGAAAACAGCTTCCCAGCCCCCCCCCCCCCCGAGGCCTCTGGATGCTGGAAATGTCCTGTTTTCCAACTTCTGATGGGCCCAGTAGGCTCGTGTTTCGTCCTCCCCAGGTTCCAAAGGCTTCCCTGGAGCCAGGGGAGGGTAAAATGCCCTCCCCCACCCACCAGGAGGCTCTCTGGAAGCCAAAAATGCCCTCCCAGAGGCTCTGTGTGAGCCAAAAATCAGCTGGCCAGAATACACATGCATGTTGATGCTGACCTAGGGCAACCGTTCGCGTGCCAGCAGATATGGCTTTGCGTGCCATAGGTTCGCCATCACTGGCCTAGGAAATACAATTTCCAAGAAGGATTTCCAATGGCTTACCATGCAGCAGCCTAATTATAGAATTTGTCCTGGAAAAAATATTTAGAGGGCTCTGCTTCCTTCTTACACTTAATTTTTAGCCCAGGGTCCACTTTACTGTGTCATTCCAAAATAAGCTCAAGAAGAAATGAGGAAGAGTGGATCAATGTTTGTTTTCATTCTTGGCTATATAAATATCTAAAACTGGTTCCATGCTCCGTAATATGCACAAAGCTGAGCAATCTGTCCCCTACACCAGTGTTTCCCAACCTTGGCAACTTGAAGATATTTGGACTTCAACTCTTAGAATTCCCCAGCCAGCGAATGCTGGCTGGGGAATTCTGGGAGTTGAAGTCCAGGTATCTTCAAGTTGCCAAGGTTGGGAAACACTGCCCTACACAACATATTTCTATCTTGTGTCAAGATAATTCAGGCTACGCGATATCAAATCTTCCTTGTGCAAGGGAGATGAGCAGAATGATATGAACTTATCAATGCATATGTCAATGCACTGTTTTTCACAAAATGGAATTATAGCTGACATAGGGAAATGAGATTTTAAAAGGAAGTATCTAGGATGTGGCTCAATGTAAGCAAAATTGCTAATGTGATTTTATGTTCATATCAAGGGATGGAATAAACAGGGGAGTCCTAAAAGAATTATTTTACTTTAGGTTTTTGTGTAAATATTTATGAGAGAGTTTTTGCTCACAAGATTTCTAGTTGTTTACCTAAGACTGCGTTGATCTTAAAACAGAAGTGAACATTTTATTTTATTTATATTTTTTGAGCAAGTCTATGTGCACTGAGCAAGGTTGGAGTTGACAAAGGGAATCAAATTTAATGTCTCCTTCCTCTCTATCACATACAAAAATGCACAAAACATGCAGCTTGAGCTTTCTCTTTAGGGAGCTGAGGCAATAATACTTAGATGGGAGAATAAATTTTACTTTTGAGTCCTATAAAGTCATTCATAGAAAATTGATGTCAGAGTTTGCCCTTTAGGTTTGGGGAGAATTTTTGTTTTGTTTTCTTATTTGTTGTTTTCAATTGTTTTTATTTTTATTTATTTTTTAAAATTTTGTCAGATGATGTTTATCCCAAGAATGTTTAAACTCAATTATTTATGACCTACTACATCTGCTGGAAGTTGGTTCCAAGTTTCCACTATTCCTTCTGAGAGCAATACTTTCTAACAATATTTTGAACTTCCCTCCTGTCAGCCTCAGAGTATGTCATGGTCATCTACAGATATGTATGCGATACATAGACTGTCATGTATGACTTCAGCAGATCTGCTACTTTAGCTATATTAGTCCAATAGTGTTGGTAATGATCTTTAAAGCCCTACATGGCATTGGGCCAGAATACATCCGGAACCGCCTTCTACTGCACAAATCCCAGCGGCCGATAAGGTCCCACAGAGTTGGCCTTCTCCGGGTCCCGTCGACCAAACAATGTCATTTGGCAGGCCCCAGGGGAAGAGCCTTCTCTGTGACGGCCCTGGCCCTCTGGAACCAACTCCCCCCAGAGATTAGAATGGCCCCCACCCTTCTTGTCTTTCGCAAATTACTTAAGACACACCTTTGTCACCAGACATGGAGGAGTTAAGTTATCCTTTCCCCCTAGGCTATTACAAGTTATGAATGGTATGTTTGTGTGTATGTTTGGTTTTTTATAATAAGGGTTTTTTACTTGTTTTTATTAATTGGATTGTTCATGTTGTTTTACCACTGTTGTTAGCCGCCCCGAATCTGTGGAGAGGGGCGGCATACAAATCCAATAAATAATAATAATAATAATAATAATAATAATAATAATAATAATAATAATAATAATAGTAGTGATATAGAGATAAAATTCAGTTGGTTGTTTTTCAATAATTGTCTCTGTATTCTTTTACTGCTAACATTGGACTGCACATCCTTTGAAAGAGAATATGTTATTGCTATATTTATATGATCCCCTTTCCCAATCTGCATACTTTATTTGTCACATTTCCTCAGCCAGTTCATATACCACTGAAGACATTTGCTCTGTAAGATATAACATTGCTGTGGTCAATCCATACTAGTGATTAGCATGGAGTATTGTGAAAAATCACATCCAAAGCTTTGGTGCTTTCTTTAAAAAAGCTAGCTATTTGAGGTAAATGAATTGCTAAACATAACATAGCAGATGCTCTATGCCTATATGTTAAACAGCTCCTTGAACGAAATGTTTACAACATTTTTATGCTGCATGAACTAAAAAAATAGTTGAATTCAGCTTGAACCTCACCTTAGTTTTGCATAAATGAATTGCAAAGTAAACATAAGTTACCCAACTTGGAATAGGTGTGGACTCGTGGGTGTCACTGACTCAAAGATTTCTGGATCTAGTCTCTGGCCCTTCCCTCTCTCCTATACTTCCCTTAAAGCTATGGATGTACTCAGCATAAAATACAGCTACACCTCTCATGTGTAATGCAGAAAAATGACACAACAGTGTTCTACTGAAAAATATCCCTTACCTATCAAATTAATTATATAGTGATTAGGAAGATGTTGTCACTTTTGCAAATGCAACCCAATCATCAAGAATGTTCAATTTTGTAAAAAAAAGTTCCCTGCAAGTTCTCAACAGATTTAACTTTTCTTCCGTCTCACCTCTAAGAAACTAGTTGAAATATAGTCAAGTTTATCACGGATGAATTATTTCCACAAAAGTTTCTGGGATATAAAACATTCTGTTGATTGGTACAATGTGTCTCAAGTAGTCAACTTTGACATGTTTGGACTTCAGTTTCTAGAATTCTGCCAGCATGCTTACTGGGAAATTTTAAAAGTTGACAAACTTCTTAAAGATGTCAAGTTTGAGAAACACTAATTTAGTGTTTAATTTTTAACCTTGACAGCACACTGAGGGGAAAATTGGGTTTTCATTTTACAGTTTAACTTCAGTAGTATAATAATCCAGAATGTTTTGAAATGACTTGAATAAATATTGTAAGAATAACTGAGAAATCCTCTTAACTACAGAATTCTACTTTCCTTTTGTATTCCAAGTCAAATGAACCCTGAAACGAGCCATTTAGACAGCTTTGAATTTATATGCAGGGTACATCTATCTCCTAATACTCATCTTCACTTGTGGGAGTTATTGATTCCTTATTTACTGCTTTCATTCTTCATAATGCTTAGAGTTGGAGGTTACAATTAGAGAGTTCTTTGGAAGATGTTGATAACCTATGGGATACAAACATAAGAATTCAAGATTGTTTCCCAAACAAATACTGCTATCAATTAATCTAGAGCACTAGGCATATTCATTTATTTACTTTTATTTAAAAAAACACATGCACAGCATTTTCAATGCCAATCACAACCAGAGGATTACCTAATTAATGACAGATCTCAAAGTGTAGCATGGCTAGGAATTCTGAGAGCTGCCTACATTTGTTTCCAACATACCTTGTTTTACCTTTTAGCAAAACCTGATATAAACTATATCATACTAAGAGTTAGTAGAGGCACTAGTCCATTCTGATACATTTGTATGAAATGAGATGATGCAATTCAATATTGTTGACTAAAAATAAGCAAATAATGTCTTAAATTAGATTTTTGCCTTTAAACGTTTTTCTGAGTCTGGTGCAATAATTATTTTTTGTAATAAGAGGAAGAGTTACCAACTGATGGTCATAAATACAGATTATTCCACCTTCACAAAGAGGTCAATTTCCACCTTTTAACTTTAAAAAAAGTATAAACAGATGGACAAAGATTTTACTGCGTATAAATGAGCATCTCCTTGGAATTTATTGGAATTCTTTTGTTATATAACATATTAAATAAATTATCTTTTGCAGTCCTTATAATAAATACTATTAATTAGAGCTTTGGGGTTCTTGTTCTTTGACTTAAATGTTTCCTGGCTAAATTGTAAAGAGAATAGTCTACCATATGATTAAATTCATATGAAAGAGGCATATCTTTGTCATTCCAATATTTCATCTCAACCTCAAGAAGATGACTTAAAAATCTCTTCAAAAGGCTGTGAATCCTTGCTTTAAATAAATATTAATTGACTTGGATTAATTGTGCTGTCACATTCCTGGTACATTAATCACCTAATAGCTTCATGTGCTTATTAATGTTAAAGATACCACTTTGGGTGAGAGATTTACAGACTATCTACAACCTCTAAGGTGTACATAATGTCCAAAACCAAAAAATAAATAACTTGACATATCTCATGTTATTTCATTTGAATAATCAACTGACTAACAATGTGGAATTTTGCCATGCCAATATTGCTGTCAAATTCTGTACACATCATAATCCTTGTTTTACTGGAGCATTTTAATCCAATCTCTCAGATTTTTGGCCTTATTATTCTTTGCTACTTGATAAGGAAGAGATCTCCCTGACATTCTTATTTAAATTATTATAACAAGGGGATATGTTTAGTTTAGCAAATCATAGGAGCAAATCAGCCTTCCTCAACCTGGTGACTTGCAAATGTGTTTTGTAATCAACATGCACAACTACTGTATCTTGGTTCAATAGAAGTTGTTGTCCAGTTCACCTCTAAGATACCAGATTGAGAATGACTTATATCTTTATGTGTGGGAAATTTCATTCCTTTTATTTTTCTTTCTTCAACCTCTAATTCCAAATTCCCATTTCAAATCACCTTTATATTTGCCAGGTTTTATTTGCATTCCTAGAATGAAAAAGCCATAGATAGAGAAAGCATTAGGGTTGCTCTCTTTCCAAAGTTTTTCTATTCAGAATTTAATTTAATTTAATTTAACTTTTAAGCCGCCCAACTCTTTGCAAACTCTGGGCGGCGTACAGCCATAAATAATATAGTACAAGATAAAAACCATAAACAACATAATAAAGCAGTAATAATGTAAAACATTTAAAAAGGACCCCAAAATACAACATTCATTCAAGAAATATTCATATCTCTTGGGTTGGACTAGTTGTTGAGCGGCCCACAGGCCTGCCGGCAGAACCATGTTTTCACAGCCTTTCGGAAGCCCAGGATGGTGGGGGCAGTACGAGTCTCTGAGGGTAGTTGGTTCCATAAAGCCGGGACCACCACAGAGAAGGCCCTCCCACGTGGCCCCGCCAATTGGCACTGTTTAACCAACAGGACCTGGAGAAGGGCGACCCTGTGTGTTCTAGTCCCTGTGGGTTCTAGCATTCCTCTCAGAGAGAGTAAAACCAGATATTAAGAATCATTATATGTATCATTGTATTATATCTTTGGCAACCTTGTTTATAAATATATGTATATATATTTGTTCACTTGAGCGTAAAGCCAGAAGTACCAGCCTGAAGATGACGAGAGGGACCTTGTCAAAACATTGCCAGGATTCTATCAACTTTACACAGAAAAAGACCAGAATATGCCAAGATCTACACATATATATTGTCAAAATATATATCTAGCCCGAAATAGATCTATAGTAGTCTCCATTCCTTTTCATTATCAGCAAAAATATGTTACATACATACATATTCCACATGTTTGTTTAATTGCCTGTTCATTAAATACAATCACGTTACATTCTTTATATATTGATCTGGCATCCTTTGGTTCTCCCACTGCCCCCATAATTTGTGAAAGCATTGCAATTTTCAAGATCATATGTACTCAGAGTTAACCCTTTTAAAAAAAAATTGCACAATTTGCATAGAAGCTGTCTTCCAGTAAAGGAACAAACCTGCATTCAACAGCTGGTTACTTTAAGACCAGTTAAACAGAGATGAGAACAGATTGGTAAATATAATTTGTGCCTGGCTTCCTCAAGCACTATAAAGCTAGTGGTGGTTAATAAGTTGCAATAGAGAAGCAATATAGAAGTTATCTGACTAGAATCTATGTGGAAAGGGAAGATTGAGCGATAGGTGAAGTGAGGAAAAAGTCAGCTCTCATGGGGTGTGGATTGTTACATCAGGGAAACCTTTTGATTATGCAAGGAAAAGATAAGGAATGCCTTGTAGTGTATTCCATGTACATAGTAAACTTAATGCACTTAGTAAACTGAGTTTGACTCTAGTCTTAGATGTAGGCTGGACAATACATATATTGCATTGTTACAGGCAAGTCCATTTCCTTCACATTCAGTTCTCCCTTCTTCAAATGTAATGGCTATTGATGGTGGTCCCACCTTACAGGGCAATCCTATGCTTGTTTGCTTATCAAGAAACCTCATCACAAGCCTTAATAATATGATACAGGTAACAATAATTAATAATAATTTATTAGATTTGTATGCCACCCCTCTCTGTAGACTCGGAGCGGCTCACAACAAAATAATAACAGTATAACAAATCTAATATTAAAAACATCTCAAAAACCCAACATTAAAACCATACAACACAATCATACCATGCGTAAACTATATAAACCTGGGGCTATCTTAGTTCCCCCATGCCTGGCAACAAAGATGGGTCTTTAGTAACTTATAAAAGGCAAGGAGGGTGGGAGCAATTCTAATCTCTGGGGGGAGTTGATTCCAAAGGGCTGGGGCCGCCATAGAGAAGGCTCTTCCCCTGGGGCCGATGGGACCCGGAGAAGGCCAACTGTGTGAGACCTTATCGGTTGCTGGGATTTGTGTGGCGGAAGACGGTTCCAGAGGTATTCTGGTCCGATGCCACGTAGGGCTTTATAGGTCATTACCAACACTTTGAATTGTAACCGGAAACTAATTGGCAGCCAGTGCAGGCTGGGGAGTGTTGGAGAGATGTGGGCAAATCTGGGTAGCCCCACGATAGCTCTCGCGGCCGCATTTTGCACGTTCTGGAGTTTCCGAATACTCTTCAAAGGTAGCCCCATGTAGAGAGCGTTGCAGTAGTCGAACCTCGAGGTGATGAGATAACCCTGAAGAATCCTCAAAGTACGACCACAACTGGGCCCAAAATTTCTATTGATAAATGAGACAATCATTAAGTGTGTTTTGCCCCATTATGTGTGTTTTGCCCCTTCCTTACTATTAAGTTAGTAACATAGTTGTTTAAGTGAATCTGGCCTCCCCACTTATTTTGTTCATCAGAAGGTCGCTAAAGGTGATCACAGGACCCCCGGACACAGCAACCATCATAAATATGCCAGGCATCTGAATTTTGATTACCTGACTGGGGATGCTACAAGGGTCATAAGCAGGGGTGGGCTATTGCCTGGATGGGAAGGAATGCAGTGGGGTAGCAAAAATGGAGCTCCACCCCAGAGCACCCAATTTGCGCTGAAAGAGGTTGAAAGAAAATTCAGGGTGTCCTGCATAAGCCACGCGCACATTGTGGTAGTAAAATTTTTGGTAGCCCTTCACTGGTTGTAAGCAGGAACAAAGATCATAAGTCATTTTTTTCAATGTTGTTGTAACTTTGAACTTCACTAAATGAACTGACGTAAGTTGAAGATTACATGCATTTCCTTCAGTACAGTTTCCCTCTTACACTGTTCTTACTGCTGTGTTTTTTTTAACCCTAGAGAATCATAAAGACTCATTCTAGGATTTATTTTCTGGACCGGTAAAATTAGCGCTGCTAATTTAGACAAGCCAGCAACTACATATGATTTATTAGGCACACCTTGGTTGTAAGCTATGAGAAATACGGTAGATATCCAAATGAAAACTTGCTGTGGTTTTAGAAAATTTCCAAAAATAAATAAAGGATGTGATGAACTGCAATTTCAGAATGTGTTGAAAGTATCATAAAACCAACTCATTCCATGTCAGTTTGGGTTGACTGAATTTTTAGAATGCAGTCGTTTTGGACAACTATTTTGAAAACGTTTCTATTTTCAACCACCCTGAGTCAGTTGAGAAGGGCAGCATATAAATAAATATAAATGTACAAACAAATATTCTTTCTCAAACGTCTTGTGTTATTTTTCGTGCCACTGAAGCCTTCTCAATTTTTCATCTAGCACTGATTGTCTGATCCATATCAATAACTACTTAAATCCCAATATTTCCTGATATTAGGTGCAAGTTGAAAAATAGCAATCCCAGAATTCCCTGTATAGAATAGCCACCCTGAGAATTCACCTTTAGAAAATATTAGACAATTTGTGACCCTTTGGATCATTGTTTCAGAGATAAATAAGGCTAGGACCAACCCACCCCAGCTGCCCGGAGTCCTTTGGGAGTTGGGCGGCATATAAATTAGATAAATAAATAAATCCCTCTTAGATTCCATCAATCTTCTACACTGAGGAGATATTTGCATAATAGGCTGAACTTAATAAAATACTTATTTTAATTCTGCATGTATGGGTCTGGTTGTTCACGCCTGACACAATTGGACAACTTGGGACCCCTTGGGTCTTTATTTCAGACATATTTCCTGACCACATTTCTCAATGCCTTCAATAATGGCAAGGCATTACTGTAGTTTCTTTTGGTCTTGGAAAGCTACTAAATATTCCGGGAAATAGTCAGAGATGTATCTGCACCAGCCTGCCTACCATCCCTGTCCTAATGTTTCCCTCTTATTAGTACCCATTTCATATATAAAAACAGTGTTATATCTATGTATATTATTAATACATATGTATATGTATATCTATGTATACTATTAATACAAACAAACAAACAAACAAATAAATAAATAAAAATAAAAATAGTCCAGTGTAGTCAAATATCAGGAGTTGTCCACAGGAAATGTTTTATGACATTTTGTGTTATGTCATTAAAAGCTTCATGATAATTTTATGTCATGAAATGTTTTACAATAATCTTATGCCATAAAATGTTTTCTGATAATCTTATAAATTTCAATTCCATGGGAATCACCCTATGATACACCATTTCCCTCTGTTAAATTTTGCAGACAGAAGAATTTTAGTAGTATATAGATGATTATCAGGTATCAATAGCCTGTTAGAACAACTGACACTTCACTCTTTTTCTCTTACCATTACAGTATCTATATTTCCTACCCTCTTCCTACCATTTCATTATTCCTTATTATTCTTAGAAATTGGTATTTATTTTGATTGGAAAAAATCTTAAATACTTTGCATTTCTGCTCTTTTGAGTCTATTCTGGTAGCTTGTCCTTCCTATGAAATACTAAACTTAGTTTTGGATTGTAAGAAAACACTGGAACAGTCGAAGTTAAGATATCAGTTAAATGAAATTAAAATATATATTACTCATTGGAAAAGAATAATATTTACACAAGAAATACTGTGTCAATTGTGCTACAAATTGCTTGCTGGTTTTCAAATCTTATTTTGGCTTTCTAGATGGAAAATTGGTTCAAGAATTCATAAGTTAAAAGGAGAGATGAATCTAGTGTGTATGATCTTTATTGACAAGACAATCCAGAAGAACAGGTGTTTGAAGAATTCAGATGTATACTCATTTGCAGGAGAGGCGGAGTAACGACACGGACACAAGAGCTGGATTTAAAACTGGGTCATTTTTATTAATTAAATTTGCTTAATTTATTTAAATAAATTAGCATAATTAGCACAATTAACTATAACCCTAACAAGGACCCGCAGGGTCGAACAATTGCTTCAGGGGAGGAAAATGACGTCAGAAAAACTTCCAGGGCAACTTATGGGTGTAGCTCCATGCTAATCCAGGTGAGGGACCACTCCCTCACCTGAGACATTGCCATGCACTTGCATGTGGGAGGTCCCGCCGGCTAACCCCTACAAGGGGAATTAAATGGGCGGGACCCAAAGACAGGTTCCCCCCAATTGCTCAGGTCGCTCACACCACAAGCCTTTGGAGAGAACCTGTCAATCATCCCCAAAGATGCCCAACGGAGAACACGCAGTTGCTAAACCACCACCCAGTTTTCCGCCCCTAACTGCCTACCCAAATGACCAAAGGTAAGCCAATTAACCTAAACAGGGGCAAAGCATCCCCTAACCGCTTATCCGTCTCCACAGTGTGGAATAGGCGAAAAAATGATCTTAGCAAATGCCAAGACCGCCAAAAATTCCTATTCGGACCCATAGGGCGACCCTCAGTGGCACATGGCAAGATAGGGAGGGCGGGTGGGTGTTTGCTTTCTGACGAGTCCGGAGTGAAAGACAGATTTCGAGCCTGCCAGCCCTTTTATAGGGCTGGCAGGCTCCTCCCTGGACTCGTCATCGGGTAGGCCAAAGCCACCCGAAATTTCGGCCGAGATCTCGCGAAGCCTCGTGAGATCTCGGCCCCTTTCCAAGATGGCGGCTACGCCGGTAGCCATGTCCCCCGGCCCTCCTGCAAAACGCGCCAGGGGATGAAGACCACCAGCAGGTATGTTATAAAAGAAATACTCAGATATGTATTCCAATAAGCAATACATTTCTTTCAGCTCTTTCCTAATTAGAAAGGGAATTAATGAACTACATCTGCTAAACAACCCCCCCACCACATATGGTAGAGACAACTATTTGTTTCAGCCTCTTTTGTATGTGTGTAAAAGTGTGTCCAAATCATAACTTTTCCAATTTATAACATGACCCAGATGCCTAAAATGGGCAGAGCTTAAAATGGTGCAGTAGTGATTTAATTTTCTCTGGCAAAAATAAGAGCAAACAGATTTGCTGGTGGGTGGAGAAGAAGAGAAAGCACACCTATGCAGAAGCCCTTTATGTAATGAAATTATATTTAATTCCTTGTCTATTTTTGACTTTGAATCAGTAATGGAATGGCAGTGGGCAATGGTTTTCTTTTACTGCTGATCATGCATAATCTATATGTCTCCCTTCTTTTAATGTGCTTTAATATTTACTTTCTTTGCAGCAACTTCCTGCAGAGCTTTCCAACTGAGGTGGGGCTTATAGATTTTGAGTGTGTCTGCTGATCATACTTGTTAATTCATGCTGTTCACCTGAGAAGGTTGTTAAATTAAATTATGGGCTATATTAACTATTAGAAAATACAGCTCAGAGATTATGTGGCAAGAATGTGAGGCTGGAAGCTAAGATGTCCAGGGGTTCTGATTCGAGAATTTTCAACATGGCCAAAATTTCTTTCCTGCTGTTTCAATAGGCCTTTAGTTGTGTTTAGATCCTAATTGTCATTGCAAAAAACATCTGAAAAAAATGTGAGGTCTGGGGAATAAATATGGTCTAATCCAGTGGTCTCCAGCCTTGGCAACTTTAAGACTTGTGGATATCAACTCCCAGAATTCCTCAGTCAGCAAAGCTTAAAAGTTGCCAAGGTTGGAGACCCCTGGTCTAATCTCTATTGTTGTCTTTCTGAATATGGTTTTTTCAGTAATTTTCAATGTTCATGATGATGCTAGCAACAAGGTGATAATGTTCCCCAAACATTCCCTTTCTATGAAACAATAATTCATATCACACAGCTGTGTATACTAAATTGAAGTATGCTTCAATAAACTATAAGTCTGCGGACAGGTAGTAAAAGAGAAAGAGCAAAAGGGCCTGTCTTTCAGGAAACTGGTAAAATACAAGAAGTTTGTCTTTGGCGTTACGTTGGTTCAGGACAGTCTACGCCATTCGTCCTTATCTGTTAGGCCCAAACCCAGGAATAACATGGCCATTCTTCAAAGCTTAGTTCTTTCTTGTTTAACACTGCAGACAAAACCTTGCCAGATAAAGGACTCTGCTATCTTCCCCTGTTGGTTATTGAAACAGATGTCCAATGTCTATGTTGGTTGAGGCAGACAGGATTCCCTTGAGTACCATTTGTTGGGGGTCAAGGGAGGGTTTTGCCTTCTTGTTCTGCTCAAGATCCCCATGTACAATTGGTGGGCCACTATGTGACACAGAATGCTGGACTTGATGGGCTTTGGCCCGATTCATCATGGCCCTTCTTATGCTCTTATGTTCTTATCTACAATATACTTTGTGAATTGTTAGGAAGGCTTCATCCTCTTTCTCACATGATATCTGAACTGAGTTATCCCTTACTCCTCCCCTACTCTTCTGAAATACACTGCACCTCTCCTGGGAGTCCAACTTACTATAATCCATCACATTTTCTTAATTCCCATTTCACCGATCCCCATTCTTTGTTGCTCTATGTAATTTTATTTTCCTCCATGGATATTTTGGCTAGAGAAAAATAGATAAATTTGAGAGTTTTAAAAAAGGAAAGAATAATGGAATATTCTGGTTTCTACAATCTTTCTTCCATTCTGCTAAGCTCTCCCTTGTGATTTCCTTCCCTTCTCCCTCAAGAATCATGAGCGTGCCCCATTCCAGGGGCATGTCATTCCCTACTGAGCTATTTTGGGATGCCACCCCAAGGGCAGTTTTTCTGAATATTTATCAGGTGATAGAGATTTCTACAAATCTCAGATTCATATCATGTCTTCAAAGTGGGCTGGGTCAAAACACAGACACAACAAAGTTTCCAGGAATGTTATTTTATTGTTGCTGTGTATAAATAACAGAATCTTGTCCAAGATTCTCTCTGTCTCATCTTATTCTAAACAAGAGTAAGACGGGGTTATTTTGAGTTTCACACTTCTGTCTCTCTCTGGTCTTTCCAAGATCCTTTTTAATGGCTTGCTTATATCTTTCCTGAGGTCAGATTTAAATTCATTTATATTTTCCAATGATTGTTCTAGGAAGGTATGCAGAAAGATAATGAATAAGGATGGCTTCTCCAAATCTTCAATATATTTATATTATCCAATTAGCACTATTAGTTTGGATATGGAACAAAGTGTAAAACAAAAGGAGAGATACTAAAATTTTGGTTGATGATATTTGATAGGCTAAACAAACTGGATCAAGTAGTTGCTATCCAGATATACTAAACCTCCATCATCTAGCCTAATTTTCTTAACCTCAGCAAGTTTAAGATGATGGCTAGGGAATTCTGGGCAGTCGAAGTGTCTGTCTTAAAATTGCTGAAGTTTAAAAACTTTGATCTAGAAATCCAACCCAATATGATCAAAGACTATGCTTATGTGGCATTCTAGAAGCCATAATTCCAACCCACTTCGTCTTCAGAGGTACCAGATTGTAAAAGTTTTATTTCAATCAGCATTTAATATATAATTTAATTTAAATGATAATTATGTTTCTAATTAAACATGTATATGATTTCAGTGTCTTTTTATGGGGCTATTGGAAAAACAGATTATGTTAATTCATTATAAGCTATGCAATTTAATACATATTAATTTGAAAGTATTATTTACTTCAATGAAAGTCCTAATTACGCACATGTAAAATTGTAGCCAAATAATTAATTAAGGTATCCCAATTTTAAAAATGCATTAATAGAACTTCTAGTAAAATAGTAGGTGGCAAACCTAACTTTAAAAAATTCATTTCCTTGTTGGTTTTGCAGACAAATGAATTTGTCTTCTAAAGTAGTACCTACTACTATTTATGTGTTAGGATCATTTGAAAAAAAATGCATATATTAAAGTACACAGAACCTTAACTATTCAGAAATAGGCTTGATTTACTCGTTTGCAAATATAGAAACATGTAACTGAATTAATCTATTAAAAGGCTAAATCACATATATTAAGGCTATAAATCTTTATAGATTTTCTTGGGAATAAAGCCTGATGCCTACTTGTAGACTTACATAAAATTATAGTTCCTCTAGTTAAAGTTCCTTGAGTAATTTAAGAAATTTAAATCTCTATTTATTCTGTCAAATAGCCAGCCAATTCTGAACTCCAGTTGAGAACTTTAAGATGAGATACTACAATAGATGTAATTATTGTTTTTTAAATCAATAATTCAGGAGGAGAAGACCCTTTAAAATGAAAACCAAGGAACTAATGGCTAAATGTTTCGGCAGAATATTAAAGACAAGTCTATTCTTTGATATGCTGTTATGTTTTTATGATTGTGAATAGTCTCCGTCCTAGTACCAAAACATGACTATCTCTGGTCTGCACCCACTGAGTTGCTTGCTATACTGCTAAATGTTTTGTATATCTAACCTTTAGTTGGGTGAAATAGTGCTTCATATGGCAAAACCTTTTCAATTAAGGTACCTAAATGAACTAACTTATACAATACATCCAAAATCTAGGATCCATAACTCTTCGGTAATTGAAATTTGGCAATTTTTTGTAAAGCATATAATGACATAAAAATATCGTAAAGCATTTTGTGACATAATATAAGTGTCATAAAACATTTCCGCTGGTTAACCCCTGTTAGTTGACTGTGCTATCCAGTTCAACTTGGGCTACTTTCAAGGCAGATGCATCTCGGAATATCTCTCTTATATTTTAAGAACCTTTTAGGTCCATTAGAAGCTGTGCCATTGTTGAAGGCATTGAGAAATTTGGTCAGGAAATATGTCTGAAATAATGATCCAAGGGGTCACAGGTTGTCTAGTTGTGTTAGGCATGAACAACTAGACCCGTACATGCAGAATTCAGCTAAGTATTTATTAAATTCTGCCTATTATACAAGAATCTCCTCAGTGGAGGAATTTGATGGAACCTAAGGGGGATAGGCTGACTGGTCCTAGCCCTTTTCTGGTTATGCAGGGATTCCAGGCTAATTCCTTGCTTGATCCCTCCTCTCCACAGGCTGGGTGCTTCCCAACAAGTTGCTTCTTATTCCCAAGAAATAGAAACCATTTCATCTATTTGCCCAGTTCATGTTCAAATTGGTCTTCATGGGATATTATTATTATTGGGATAATGCATTTATTTTATCCAACTAAAGAGTGAGCATTTCCAGAAATGTATATGTATTGTTGCTGTGACTATGAAAGATTGCCTTCTAATTTTTATTGTTCCCCAATGCCTTACTTAGTAAAAAATGAAACATCAAGATAAAGACCAGGTCTCTTTCAGTGAAATCTCATCCTTTGAATGCACTGAATCCATATCTATGATCTTGCTTGATGTTTCTTTCAAAGACACTAGACAAAAAGCACTATGGTGGATGCAGGTTGTAAACTTGCAAAACTGAACATCAATGCTTTGTCCCTTAGTGCTCTGAGCATAATTAAAGTTCTATTGAGGTGATAAAAGCAGCTAAAGCACTTGGGTATGAGAACAGAGTCCTTGTCTTTGGGATTCTGCACTACCAATGGAAGGACATAAAGAAAACGCTGAAGCTTGGGTTTGAGGAATGTAGTCAATAGCATGTTGTTATTTTTTCTTTGACACCCCAGTTTGATTGGTTGATCTGTCAAAATTTGTCAGATAAGGTCATGGGTAAAAAGAGTCTGAGTTATCAAAGTATCCACTTTAGATGGAAATCTGATAAGAATAGAAAAGCATGTTTTCACCACACTTGAAAAAGCTTTCTTGATTTCATTCTTTTTTCTGTTGCCACTAGGGATTCATTTGCACTCTGTACTGCAAATGGCCTTAAACTGAAAGTCTTATAGCTAAAAACATCTATTTTCATTTTTTCAACCTTTTTGCTTATTCTGTACCTCTGTTTTTATATCCTCTTTCCTGCTAGGACACTCTGAAAAACTCAAATTTGCATATGTTCTTGCTATTTCTATTAATCATATTCGATATATCCTCCAGCAACATTTGGGCTTTTTTCTCATAAACCAACAAGACTTACAATGGTTTTCCCGAAACATTGGATACTTTGAAATTGTAATGCAGTGTCTGATGCTTCTGATTGGGATACAATTGCAAATGCTCATATTCTCAGCCAGCCAGCTAGCTAGGTAAAATTGTAAATAAGGGTGTGTTATTTTGATAGGGATATATTGATTTGCATCTTTTTTAACTCACAAATCTTTATTGGTGCTTTTAAGGAAGTAACCAACTTTGATTATATTTTCTCTCACAAGGATTAGTTTGTAAATAATATGGTTTGATCTTTAAGAAAGGGCTGAGTATCAGAATAAGCAGGGATGAAATGCTCTTGGTTCACTTATGTCTATCAGTCATGGGAGAGCCAGTCGTGAAAGGAGAGTGAGGCTCTGCCCACCCACCTGGACACCACCATTTGGGTTATTTTACCCTCTGCGCATGCACAAAATGCTTTGTGCATTGTTCCACACCATAGTCCAAGAGTAAGTCTTTACAGTCTTTTCTTTGGATCAGGAGTTGAGCTCATAGTTAACCAAGTCATCTTTTAATTCCCACGGAAGGAAGCAAGGCTGAGAGTAAAAAGATTGACATATTTGCTGGTTCATCTTTTATCATATTGTTATAATCATGGAGAAGCTTCCGAGTACATGTTGAGGTTATATTTGATGGCAAGCTTAGGTTGCATCTTTAGAAGGATTCTAATGGTTTTTAGATTCTATGCATAAAATAATCTGAGTGGTTTCCAAGTGTTTGTGAAACCAAGTTGACCTCTAATGTGCTTCTATTTTTAATACCTGTTAGTTAAGGCTGCTGTCAAATGAATCTGATATATCTCATGGATAAATATTATTACAAACTAACAGAGGTGGTAGGTTTGGTTTGCTAGATGAAAAAATACAGAGTACAATAATTTATGAAGTTTATAAAGTTCATCTCATGTTCTGCCGGCATGTCTCAACTGCCCGTAATTACAGGGCAATTAGTCCAGGAAGACACACACCACACGATAAAAGGAAAACTCAAAAGTTTTTATAAACAGAAAAACAGAAACAGCTCCCTTTTTAAATGTCAAAGGGATTTTCTGGTACACACAAGGCACAGGTTAAATGCAGTCCAATTGCTCACCCAATAACTGGGAAATTGAGTCCAATTCTAAAGTCCAGAGAGTCCACACAGGCAATCCTGAACAGCAAAAACCAGGATCTTGACGAAACAATGAATCAGATAAACTGCCATGAGGCTAAAACACCAGGCTGCACTTTTATCTGTAGCACTAATTACAGCAGCCCCACCCAACCACAGGTGGCCTCATTTTCTCTTGTAATAATCCTTCAGTTGTTGTCTCCTATGCATCACTCTACGTATGCGTGGATGTGTCATTAATTCTTGTTCAGAATCCAGGGATGATACAGATCTCCTCCTGGGCTGTCTGCCAAACTCCCCTCTTCCCTGTCACTCACGCTTCCTTGGTCAGAGGAGACTTTGTCGGCAGATTCCACTGGGAGAAAAACAGGCCTGCGGCATGTGGATATCTCCCCCACATCTACCTGCACATTCCTTGGGGCAGGAGCTGGGCCAGAGCTAACCACAACATCTCAGAAACAACATTTGGTCTTCATTCCTTTGCTTATTTATTATCTCCTTTGTATTGTTTTAGGTGAAGTGGATGGCATTTATTTTGGTGGTAATCGCTTTGGGTCAGTGACAGATTCCGGAACAGCCACGCTTAAACCACGTCCAAGAGTCCGCCCTCTGCTCACTTTCTTGCCTCTGGTGAGTATTTGCTACACATTACATGCTGTTGGATGGTATCCATCCATTTTTACAATCTTATTGTTCTTGCAAAGGAAGATAGAGTTCAAATTTATTTGTTTCAGTTTAAAACTTTCAGCTTAATATAGCTGCTTTGAAAATAAAATGAGGATTTTATAGGAGGAGAAGAAGGAAGTGAGAAAATTCCAAAGCTTTCATATATCAAACAGATGTTTATAAGTGAGATTGTATATACTGATTTATGTGAATGAAGGGAATAATCACAATCATCATTAAATGTAAGTTGATGTTATGAAAACTGAAAAAGGCTTCAGGTCTCATATTACATACATGCTGAAAATCGCAACTTCAAATGGAAATATTTTTTGCATACAGCATGGAAATATATTGATTTAGAACCAGAACAGGTATATCATTAATAAAGAGAGTTGGAAAATTATTTCTTTTTCCAACAGTAGTTGGGGTGAGACACTTTTCATCAAGACTAAAGGGGACACAGCCTATTTCCTGAGGTTTTTATTCTGCTCAGGGTAGTATTGTGCTTATTCTATGTATTCATGCAATTAATTTCTCAGTTTGGCTTGCCTTTAAAGTATTAGAAAGATCTTTGGGTATGACTTTAGTAGATGTTGCAACCTCTTTGGATTGCAAGAAGATTTTTCAAACCGGAATGCATGAAAACAACTATTTTGAGCATCAATTATATAGCTATGAGTTTGCATGACTGGACTAGCATCTTTTTTGCAAATATCATGAAAATTATTGCAGAACATATGGTTCATAGGAATGTTGAAGGGATCGTTATTAGATACATCACTACTTGATAATCTAGTTTTCAAAATAAATCAGATAAATGATGAAAGCTATGGAAAGAAAAAAACTCTGACTCTAGGGAGATAATCAAGTGATTTTGAGTTGCATTGCTTTCAGCATATTTAGTTTTGCTGGAAAACAATTACTATTAGGTAGATAAGCCTCGAAACAACTTGGACCAACACATTTAAATTTGGAAACAAGCAGAGATGAAGCAGACATGTTCTGATACTGTGAATGTTAAGGGTGCATATATTTATAGAGTTTTTAAAAAAATATATTTTTCCCCAAGAGAGATTTTTGACAGATTTCCCTTTTCAAATTAGACTGGCACAGTATCTGATCTCCATTTTGTGACAGATCTATGTATCTATGTAATAAACACCCTATTAACCTTGTCACAAATATCCCTCAGTTACTATTCTTAAAGAACATACAGTATCTGTCCTTCATTTCACTTCCTACTAACCATTGAAGTGACTTATCTTCATCATAGTTCTTTGGATGTTAAGGTAGTGTTCTTCTTTTCCTGATAATAAGCCTTGTAGTATGAGCGAATTTGGCCTTGGTGGATTGTCTAAGGGAACTTGGGATGTTCAATATGGAGACAAAAAAGATAAGGAAAGACAAGATAGCCATGTTCAGAACCATAAAGGGAAACTTCAAGATATTATTTAAATGTAAAGAAAAACTTACTAAGAAAAATGTATCTGTGAAGGTTGTTGGTTTTTAAGAAAAGGCTGGACAGTTTTCTTCCATGGCTGGTTTATTTGATATTCCTGCACATGATAGAGGTTGATCCTTCTGGTTCCTTCATTGACAATATTGCTCAATGTTATAATCAAATTTGTCTACCTTTCATTGGCTAATTTAGGCTATTGGATGTACTCTATGCCTGCTGTCCATTCCTTGGACAATTTTTTGCAGGACCATTTTGATTTTGGTAGCAAGAGGGTCTGCTCCATTTTCTCTGGACTCAAAAGCTATCTCTCCTCACTCCTCCAGGCAGTCCTGCAGATAGAGTAGCATATAGAGTGGGAAGCAGGAGAGAAGGGGAACTGATATTTTCCATCAATAGACATCTGATGGCATGGCAGTCTGGTGGTGAAAGAGTTTGCTGCATGCAGCTGAATAGCACTGTTGGGCTACCATGAAATGGAAGATCCTGTTTCATTACATGGTTTGCATTGCACCCATCAGACTGTTTTAGACCCAAGTTATGCAGTCTCTCTCCCTGAAGTGGGAAAGCCCCTTCCCACTATAGCTACAACCCCAGATCTGCAGGATGGGTTGGGCACCCTGGTAAAGCAGTTGACAAGGGAGAGTTGCAAAGGGTGAGGGGAAGAGTTCCACTTGCCCTCATAACTTCCACCTCTCTCCCTATAACATTTAGGCTTATCCTTTTGGAGAAAGATGTAGTGCTATTTCAAAATAAAGCTATTCACAAGTCAATTTGATCTTTGTCTAAAAGGAGCCTGAGTATCAGCTGCACACCTGTACAAAACACTTAAGTAAAACCAGAGCAAGCCTTAACAAGTCTAAACACCTGTCAAAGCTCATTTTCTGTTCAGATACAATTAGTGATGAGCGAACCCAATGGTGTTCTGGTTCGGCAAGTTCGGACAAATTTCACACAAAGTTTGGCTGAACCTGAACCCAAACCCGAACGGTCTGTGGCACCAAAGCTCAACCCCCAGAATCCCATCGTTTTTTCTTTTAACTGATTTTTTATTTTTATTTATTTATTTTATGAAAAAGGACACCGCAGTGGCGCCGCAAGCAAAGGGAGGTCCTTTCACGTAAAAATAAAAAATAATATTTTTATGTGAAAAGACCTCCCTTTGAAGGAGCTGGGGAATCCCTCCCATGAAGAGATTCCGTGGACGGAGCTTTGACATCACGTATACCAGCAGGTTGCTAAGGACGCCAAGGAGATCACTTCCTGGATTCTATGGAATCCAGGAAGTGATCACCTTGGCATCCTTAGCAACCTGCCTGTATATGTGATGTCAAAGCTCCGTCCCCAGAATTTCTTCGTGGGATTCCCCAGCTCCTTTTGTGCCTCCCTCCCAGCCTCCCGACCGGCCGATAGCTCCCCGGTGTTCGCCTTCCTCTGCTGCCACCGGCGCCTGGCTTCTTCTCCTCTTTTCAGCAGATGACAGCCGGGCGGTGGCTTTCAAGGTGTTTGCTATGAATGCCGAACCGAAGCATGAATTTTTTAAAAAATTCGCGTTCGGGTCCAGCATGCCAAACACCACAAAATTCAGTACGGACCCAAATTGTGTGGGTTCGGTTCACCCAACACTAGATACAATCCATGTCAAAGAAAATGATTGGTGAATGCCCACCCTCACCTCCAGCTGATGAGATTTGTTGGAAAACTAAACAGGAGCAGGAGAATCCACTAGTTGCTTTCTTTAATTTTTTTCCATATTAAAACTATAAGGACTGCATCCTCCCTTGATTCATTACTGAAGCAAAATATGAGTCAAAATTGAAAGTAGTGCAAAGTTTGCAACCATACTTTATTCCCAGCTGAAGGATTCAAGGCATGACAGATGTAACATCATTATTGGATGATGGATGATCTCTGGCGGGCCCTGGATAGGGGACATTCCTCTATCCTGGTGCTCCTTGACCATCACCCATGGTATCCTTCTGCAACGACTGGAGGGATTGGGAGTGGTTCTCCTCCTATTCCTCCTGTCGTTCGCAGTTGGTGTTAGTGGGGGGGCAGAGGTCTACCCCTCAGCCTCTCCTTTGTGGGTGCCGCAGGGATCTGTCCTCTCCCTCTTGCTATTTAAAATCTACATGAAGCCCCTGGGTGAAATCATCCGCTGGCAGGGGGTGGGGAATCATCAGTACGCTGATGATACCCAGTTATACATCTCCACCCCATGCCAATTTAGTGAAGCAGTGGATGTGATGTGCCGGTGCCTGGAAGCTGTAAGGGTCTGGATGCGAGCCGACAGGCTCAAGTTCAACCCAGACAAGATCAAGTGGCTGTGGGCATTTCCTCCTAAGGACTATTTGATCTGTCCGTCCATTGTGCTGGAGGGAGAAACATTGACCCCCCTCAGATAGGGTCCGCAATTTGGGTGTTCTCCTGGATCCACAGCTGAGCTTTGATCACCACCTCTCAGCTGTGGGCAGGGGCACCTTTACCCAGGTTCATCTGGTTTACCAGTTGCGGCCCTACTTGGACCAGGAGGCTCTATGCACAGTCGCTCAGGCCCTCATCACTTCCCGTCTTGATTATTGCAATACGCTCTACATGGGGCTATCCTTAAAGTGTTTGGAGACTCCAAATTGTCCAGAATGCAGATGCACAAGCTGTCATGGGTGTACCTCGGTACCCCCATATAATACCTACGCTCTGCGAGCTGCACTGGCTTCCTATTAGTCTCTGGACATAATTCAAGGTGTTGGTTATTAACTATAATACCCTATATGGCTCAGGACCAGATTATTTTCAGGACCATCTCTTGCCATATACCTCCCAGAGACCTATAATAGCACACAGAGTTGGCCTCCTCCAGGTCCTGTCAGCCAAGCAATGCAGGCTGGTGGGACCATGGGGGAGGGCCTTCTCTGTTGCCGCCCCAGCTATATGGAATCAATTCCCCCTTGATGTCCGTACTGTTCCCACCCTATTGGCTTTCCGTAAGGCCACGAAAACCTGGCTTTGCTGACAGATCTGGGGGCCATGAACCAACAACACTATGGCCAAATTGTATGAATGTTTAGTATGCATGTTGGGTTTGTTTATCATGTTCATTAAGGTTTTTAACTAATGGTTTTATAATTTATTTTCATATTTGACTTCTTTTTATTGTTTGTATTTTATACTGTTGTATAATACTAATAATGATAGATATAACTATCAGAATATCGTTATTCTCAGTGAAGGGCTACCAAAATTTTTACTACCACACTTTGGGTGTGGCTTATGCAGGATACCCTGCATTTTTTTCATCTTTCAGTGCAAATTGGGTACTCTGGAGTGCAGCTCCATTTTTGCTACCCCATTGTGTCCGCCCCCATCCAGGCAGCAGCTCACCCCTGGGTATTCTAGGAACAACGCTATCTAGAAAGAAAATCTAGTGGAAGGTAGTGATACAGATCACCTGTACATTGAGTTAAAAGAAATGACCTGGTTCACATACATAATTAATTTAATCAACAACATTTCCTGGTTTGTACATAACCACACTAAAAACTTGTTCTGGCAATATCAATTTTTCTACTATGACTGCATGATATTACCACCACCCCCTTTTTGCATTGCTTGTAAATTATAGACTTGAACCATCCTTTGCTCTACCTAAAGCAATGTGTTCTTCTTTATTCATCATCCAAGAGAAGCCTCAAGACACTATAAATCTGTTGGGCTTTGTCAATTATTATGTGGGAGAAAATGAGATGACAGTTGTTGATCAGGAAGAGAGGAATCAGCAATATGAACAATGGATTACATGTCAATATCATTTTCTGCCAACTCAAGGATAAATATTGCCAGCAACAGAGAAAAAGCTTAATTGCAGGTTTCAGACTTTACGGACTTTCATACACAGACTATACTTTTGTGCCTAACCCTATGTCCAGAACAGCTTGAAAATTTTGCAATGTTCACATAACACATTGTGTCCAAACAAATCAATTACCGTATATTATTGCTTAGCATGGTGGTCTGGTTTGCAAAATACAGATATGCAGATTGGAAGTGACTGGTCCTCATTAACCATAAGGATGGAGGTACTTAAGGGAATGCGAGGTATGTGCACAAATGATGCAAATTATGTTAGTGAGGCAAATTATAGAATTTGCATTTGAATGATGAAGTTACAATATCTGTGTGACTTTATATTCTACAAATGATCAGGCTCCAATTATCATACTTCACACACATTATACAAAGTCTTAGCTGTCTGCAGAATTCCATAATGCTGAGAAATGTGCAAGGAAAAAAGAATGCCTGGCCCGGATTTGCCGCAGGGTCAGGGAGACACGGCCCTTCGGCGTAGCCGCCGTCTTGGGGGCCGAGATCTCGTGAGATTTCGCGAGATCTCAGCCATTTTGGGAGCATCGGCCATAGCCGATGACATCGTCGGGGGCGGAGCCTGCCAGCCCTATAAAAAGGGCTGTGCAGGCCAACAAGTGGGTGGAATAGATGGGCTCAATTAGTTAAGGGAGCATAATGAAAGCAACATAAAAGACCTGAAGGACAATGCTGGGGACAGATTCTCCTATAAAATATTTATCTATATGTTGTCTAGGAATTGACACCTTGCTCTAATTGTTGACACCAATAAACTCCTGAATTTACCTACTCTCAGATTTTACAGGCTCTGAACTTTAGTCACACAGCTTCTTTCCTTTCTTCTCAAATGTTTACTGGACAATTAGGCATTAAATAAGAGAGGAGATACTTGCTTGCCTTACTTGTAGCTTCTGGTTCATGGTGTCTATTCTTTTCTGCTCTAATTTCTGTGCCCCTTATCCAGTGAAATTTACAATCAAATGTTACTAACAGAGAAACAGCATTTGGAATATTTGCAGGAGCTTCTTTCTTGGGGTTCAGGAATAGCAGGAAAAATTTTTTCCCCTTTTTTAATTACTAATTTTTCAGAGAATTGCTTTTCCATCTGAAAATGTGTGCATGCTTCAGAACTACCCATGGATATGTGTAGAGTGAATCAAAAAAGTCAAAATGATAGCTGTAAATACATGATCAAAGTCCTGCCTACTTTTTATTGTTGTTGCAAGCTTTCAGCTATGGGGTCATAGCTATTATTTTGACTGCTTTTACACATATACATATAGAAACATAGAAACATAGAAGACTGACGGCAGAAAAAGACCTCATGGTCCATCTAGTCTGCCCTTATATTATTTCCTGTATTTTATCTTACAATGGATATATGTTTATCCCAGGCATGTTTAGATTCAGTTACTGTGGATTTACCAACCACGTCTGCTGGAAGTTTGTTCCAAGGATCTACTACTCTTTCAGTAAAATAATATTTTCTCATGTTGCCTTTGATCTTTCCCCCAACTAACTTCAGATTACACAACATATACACAACAGATGCTCCCTGAATTGGTGTCTTGCAATAAATGCAACTAAGAGCAGGATTATGAAGAGGAAATGGCTCATAATAAATACTTTTTATTAATTAATTAATTTATTAATTAGATTTCCCTGCCTCCCTTCTCGAGGCGACTCAGAGCAGCATACAACATTAAATATAACAATATATAATAAATCTAAGAACTATAAAAATATGAAAATTTACTAAAACATTTTAAAAGACTCCATGTACACTCACACACATTCATGCAATCCAATCATTTCTCGTATCGGCCAGAGACAGTCTCATCTCTCACGGCCCCCATTCCTGCCAGGAAAGGTAGGTTTTTAAAGCTTTACAAAAGACCAGGAGGGAGGGGGCAGTACATATTTCCGGAGGGCGTTCGTTCCAGAGGGCCGGGGCCACCACAGAGAAGGCTCTTTGTATTTTTGCATTCTTCTCTGCTGTTTCTTCTACTCAAAAATATTTGCTTACTTTTATGTTTAAAAAATTGGCACTACACATATTTACCTCTTGATTCATGTAATTCTACAAGAGGAAGTGTACAGTGTTTTCTTTGTGATGTTGCTTAGAAAATATGAAAATATTCTTATCTCTTTCCTTATGCATTTGCTTTGTATGTCGTATGCATAGCACATGAGCAGCTTTCTAGACTGAGGTGTGGATGTATCTGGGACTACCCTCTTATTTTAAACAGGTCTGACTGGGCGTTAGTTTTGGCTTTACCTTTATTATTAGTCAATGGAAATTAAAAAATACAGATTTGAATGAGTCAACAACAAATTAGTTATTTTCTCTTCTCAGTGTCTATTTCTTCTTTACATAAAGCTTATATTAATTCAGTTTGCTATACATGGGGTATCCTTTGAAGTCTGTTCCAAGATTTTGTTTAGAACACAGCAGGAATAATATTAAACTATTAAAAATAAATAAACAAACTTGCACCAGCTGCCAATTATTTTCTAGTCATAGTTCAGAGTCATAACTTGCCTTTTAAAACTTTGAATAGTTTTATTCAAAGTTATTATTTTATTCAAAGTTATTATTGGCTATTGAAGGTTTTTCCTGGGCTTTATATATGCAAAGGAGCAAAGTTTCATGCATTGTGGTTCCATATGTAAAGTCTCTTCTTAAAATATGTTTGTTGGTTTCCAATTTTTTTTCTCTGCAAAAATGTTTTTCAATCTTGGCAGCTTTAAGACGTGTGGATTTCAATTCCCAGAATTCTCCAACCAGGTGTTTTTTTTGTATATTTTTAATTTTATACCCAAATATACATCACTTAACTAAGCAAAGAAACTGCAAAGGAAGCTATGACAGGAATTTGCTTACTAAAACAAGGAATTATCTAGGGGAAATTAGTATGTCTCAGCAGACAGGAGATGCCTTTGAAATGTTCTTTGGTAAGAAAACCCAAAAATCACAGCTCTACCCAACTTGACATCATCACAGAGAAAAGAGGTCACATTGGGTAGAACTGTAATTTATGTGTTTAGTTGGCATGTTTACATGTGTTAAGACTTTCACTTCTATTTTCCATTTATTTAATAATTTTTATTTATTTATTTATTTTGTCCAATACACAATGAGAGTTTTAGTGGGTATACACACACACACACACACACACACACACAGTAAAATACATGATGAAGGTTATAGAGGAGATACTCATAGTAAAATATATCTATGAAAGAATAGAAAAGAAGATATAGTAATAGAACATATCAATGAAAGAATAGAAGAAGAGATATAGAAATAGAAGAAAGGAATAGGAGATATAGGAGAGCAATAGGACAGGGGACGGAAGGCACTCTAGTGCACTTGTACTCGCCCCTTACAGGAAACTAGGACACAGAGATCTAATCCTCCCCTAGGTATTAAAGCTGGTTGGATGACTTTGGCCCAGTCATTTTCTCTCAGATCAATCTATTAAAAATCTAAAAAATTCTAAAACCCCATTTTCTTAAAAACACAATCATCCAACTCAATTTAACCATTGGTGACCAAAGTTAGTTCTTAACACTCACAGCTCACCATGCCTGCCGGCAAAGGTGAGTTTTAGGGCCTTGCAAATACAATTTGCAAAATACAATTCATGATCATATTCAGATTTAGATTTTCAGACTTATTAAATGCTACATGTAAATAGACTGACATATCTCCAACAATTGTTTTGTAATTTAAAAAGTTTAGTCTCTCTCTCTCTCTCTCTCTCTCTCTCTCTCTCTCTCTCTCTCTCTCTCTCTCTCTCTCTCTCTGTGTGTGTGTGTGTGTGTGTGTGTGTGTGTTTAAAGCAAAACTCCCTGAAGGTTAATGTGCTTGATCTATTTTCTTTGGGCTTTCCTGCGCAATTACTTTTTCATTAGAAGTACACCAAGAACAGGAAAAGAGCTGATAAGAAAAGAGATTGACACTTCCTCTATCCTGTACAATGCACTTTTGTGCCCCCCAATTCATCAGAATCTGGTCCCTCCCAACTACTCCCCCCAAAAGAAAAATCCAAGGAGAAGAGATCAGTATGGCTTCATAATATATATTCTTACCCAACACAAAGATAAGCTCTTAAATGATGAGTAAATTTAATTTACTCCATTACTATGAAGAACATAAGTCTCAGCCCATGTTTTTCTTGGAAATGACTGGTCTTGAGACTTTTTCCTTATGCAGGCCTTAACCCATGTACAGTTCTACCCCAGAAAGGAATGAAGGTTTGACCTTGAATGTAGGAGTGAGTCAATATTTGAAATTTCAAAGGACTTGTGTACACCCAACATTGGACTAAAGCCCATTTATATGATTGTACAGTACTCTGATAATACCCAATAAGAATGAAGCTTTCTGGCCCCACCCTGGGCCAAACTTGGCATCTGCCTTACTGGCTCACAGTTTATAATCTAAGAAACCTATTATAAATTTGGAAGCATTTATTATTGTTTAGCTTTGTGTTCAAATTAGACCATTATAATTGATTAAACCCTGGTTTAAAGACATGGCTTTGTGCTTTACCAAAAAAAAAAGTATTTTTACTTCTAGCTGTGGGCTTCTTTCTTTTTTCTCTAAAAAAAGAGAAAAGTTCAAAGTAATTATGAAAAAAATGTATTATTTATATAATAAGTTTTTTCATGTGTGCTATTACTTACAGCCCCCGCCCCAGTTAACAATCTAGCAGCTAAAGCCATAGCTTCAAAACCATTAGTACAAATCAAATGTCATAACTATCAATTATTACATGAGCATCAATGTAGCCAGAGTGATCTCCTTTAGGATAAACAGGATGAAATCATGATGTTGGAGCTTGCCAAAAAAGGCCCTTTCCCTCATATCCTTTCAGAGCCTCATCAAATGCAATGATGAATGTCCTATATTATCAGGGATACAAATCCAACCTCCAACACTAGCATTATGAAAAGATGACTGATACATTCAAATGGCTGATTTAGATTCCACAAACCTGAAATACTGGTTTTGCTGACCTTTTTTATTTTTTCCAACCTGACAGAGTGTTGGAAATAAATTATGATCTGTCTGCCTGCCCATCTTTTGTCATCAGTAGGATGATAGAACAAAGAAGGATGAAATATAATGCAGCAGGAGAGGCCAGCTAAAGAAAGATAGAGTTCCAAAGTAGGTTGGATTAAATCAAGGAATGGTAGAGAATTTCGCCGCCCCCCTAAATCAGTGTTTCCCAACCTTGGCAACTTGAAGATATTTGGACTTCAATTCCCAGAATTGGGAATTCTGGGAGTTGAAGTCCAAATATCTTCAAGTTGCCAAGGTTGGGAAACACTGCCCTAAATCATCCTCTGGGAGAGGCAATTGGACAGTAGCTTGTAATACTTTCAAAATTAAACAATCTGTATCTTGGCATATGACCCAAAGACTACCAGGGATGGATTCTAACTTACCTCACTGCCAATTCACTTCCTCCCACACATGCGCGGTGCTGAAAACCAAGTTTTTGCACATCGCAAAAGTAAAAAAGAGCTGCTGCATGTGTGCAGAAGTCAAATCAAGACTGCGGCACCTATGGCATCACCATTAGAACCAATTTGGGAGCATGGCCAACCAGCAATCTCTCCCAGTTTGGTGACTGGGGAAAATTCCTGCTATCAGTCCAAACCAGAAGCAACCCACCTCTGAAAAGGACCATATATAGTCTACTTTGTACAAATATACGATACTGTATAGAGACAAAGACAGCAGAAATGAACCCAAGTTTATTAGACCCATGTACCAGAATATATGCAGAAATGTCACACAAGCGTGCAAGCATGTCTGCAAACCAGTAATAAAGGGTTTTAAAACCCACTGCTGCTCTTAACAAAGGTACCCTAATCACTATGTAATAGTTGTATCAGATTTGTGCTGAAAATAGGAACATTTATTTATTTATTTATTTATTTATGTGTTTATGTGTTTGTTTATTTATTTATTTATTTATCTATCTATCTATCTATCTATCTATCTATCTATCTATCTATTTATTTATTTATTTATTAGATTTGTATGCCGCCCCTCTCCGCAGTCTCGGGGCGGCTAACAACAACAATAAAAAACAGCATGTAACAATCCAATCCAATACTAAAATAACTTAAAAAAACCTAATTATAAAAACCAAACATACAGACAGACATACCATGCATAAATTGTAAAGGCCTAGGGGGAAAGAATATCTCAGTTCCCCCAGGCCTGATGGCAGAGGTGGGTTTTAAGAAGTTTACGAAAGGCAAGGAGGGTGGGGGCAATTCTAATTTCTGGGGGGAGTTGGTTCCAAAGGGCCGGGGCCGCCACAGAGAAGGCTCTTCCCCTGGGTCCCGCCAAATGACATTGTTTAGTTGACGGGACCCAGAGAAGGCCCACTCTGTGGGACCTAACTGGTCACTGGGATTTGTGCAGCAGAAGGCGGTCCCTGAGATAATTTATTAAAAACTATCTGCAATTTGCAAAAAGTGGGGCTGAACTTACCAAGTACAATTAGCATAGAAGAAAAGTGTGAGTTATGAGAGCTATGGTTTGCTGTTTTCCAAGGCTGCATCTGTATGACAAGATTATTATCCAGCTTTCTAAACCCACAAATGAGCATAGAAATTCTTCAATGGATAAATACTATATAGGCAGGCAAAGGTTCCCTGTCACTACCACTACTGGAACAGTTCCATGTGCAGCTCCATGTCCTTGACATATGCGTGTGTGCATGAACATTGAGATTTGGCTTCTGTGCATGTGCAAGAAACTAACTCTCATGTGAGGATGTTCTCTCATAAGAGATTTCACCTATTTTTTTGGGGGGGGGTTGTTTCGAGGAAGCAAAAAATGACGAAAATTGGCAAAATCTCATCTGAGCATCCTCGCACAAGATTTGGTTTCCTGTGCATGTGCAGAAGCCAAATCTCATGCGGGCGCAGGCACGCATGCATCGGGGGTGTGGAATTGTATACGCAATTTCATTTTTTCCTACCAGGATGCCATATTGGGCTGTACCTGCTGCAACTACTGTGTATAAGTTAGAAGCTGTTAAAAGCTGGAGCGATCTCCTAGTCACTCACAAGAGTTGATTATTACATTTTCTGAAAATTTACGAGCTGAACTGAAGCATCAAGATTGGTGCACCAATCAGCTGTTCAGTGGCTGAATGGGATGGTGCTGGCAAGGGAGGTAGCATTATCAATAAATGTTGGATATTTTTTGCCAGGCAGCTGCAGCAAACACTCCCGTTGCATCAACCTCCTTCCTCCCCATTCTATAAGATGCACAGACATTTCCAGCCACATCTGGGGGGGTGGGGTTGGGGGGGGAGTGCATCTTATAGAGTGAAAAACATGGTAATTAAAATAAAATATGTATCTGCCCTACACATCACAGAGTAGACACCGCATAGGCCTAAATGCTACTTTTATTATAGTGGTTGTATTAACACAATCTTGCAAATCCAAATATGCTTCCCTTCCTCCTTCTTTTATTTTCATGTTAACTGGGAGAAAGTGCCTGTTTGAGATTTTCTCTAAAATTGTTTCTTTGTGTGGGCTTAGACCACATTCATCTGATCATTGCCTTTGCAATGGATCTTCCCTCTGTCTGTCAAACTCTCTACAATATGGTTAGTACTCTCCACTCTTAAATAGAGTACTTTTCTCTTTTCTCACCTAGAGGTGGTAGGTATAAAAAACATCAAAATAGCAACCGTGACTGTGGAACTGATGTTACCATCTTAAATGTTTAAACCGCCTCACCCTCCACTGAAGGCTAATACTTGTGTCTTGTTAAAAATATAATTTGGTAACAACCTGTGAAATTTATCAAGTCTTTTGGAGCATTCACAAACTTTTTGTGCCTCAAGCTCAAAGCCTCTTTTATTTTTGCACTTAATTCTGATATAGACTAGAGCAGAAGAGTCCTAAATGTTTTGCCATTGCTCCTTTTAGTGTAATCTTAACTTACATGCCTTCCCTAAAAAATCCAAACAACAAAATGAATACAAATCAACAATGAAAACAATATAATGGAATTTTGGGAAAGGTGGAATTTTTTTTTTGTAATATAACTACCGTAAAAGGTTCTTCACACTTCCCCTAGATGTTTATTGTAATCAATTTATTGATTTCCCCCTCCACATTTTTAACTATTTGCCCTTCATCATTTTGAGTTGAGTGTTTTCATGTTGTGCTAAGTTCAGAAGACTTTGGCCTTTCGTTTTAGATAGCAAATACTCATTAAAAAGCCCAGGTTTTGTTTAATCATTATCCAACCTTGTATTCAGAACAGTGTAGTAAATGTTCAGCCAGAAAAAACCACCAAATTCCAGTAAGATGTTTCATTTCCTAGTTACTCCTTAAAGCAATTGTCAACCTTTTTCGTCGCAGCATATCTGCAGCTTATTGGTCCCTTTCCGGCACCTGTAGGTGACAGTAGAATGTTTTAAAATTATTGTTATTATTATTATTTATTAGATTTGTATGCAGCCCCTCTCCAAGGACTCGGAGCAGCTCACAACAGAATACAATGTCACAAATCCAATATATTTAAAAAACACATTAAAAACCCATTATTAAAACCATACAACTCAGACAAACCATACACAATTCTACCATAGCCTTAGCATAGCCTAGGGGCAACTCAGTTATCCCATGCCTGGCAACATAGGTGGGTTTTGAGTAGCTTATGAAAGGCAAGGTCAGTGGGGGTGGTTCTAATCTCTGGGGGGAGTTGACTCCAGAGGGCTGGGGCTGCCACAGAGAAGGCTCTTCCCCTGGGTCCCACCAGATGACATTGCTTAATCGACAAGACCCAGAGAAGGCCGACTCTGTGGGACCTTATCGGATGCTGGGATTCGTGCGGCAGAAGATGGTCCCGAAGGTATTCTGGCCCTGTGCAATGTAGGGCTTTATAGGTCATTACCAACACTTTGAATTGTGACCAGAAACTGATCGGCAACCAGTGCAGGTCATGGAGTGTTGCCAAGATGTGGGCAAATCTGGGAAGCCCACGATGTTGTTAATGCACTTCATGGATTTTCTGAATCAATTCAGATTAACAATAGTCAAGATATGAACAAAGGAGTAGATCACATCGCTTTAATCCTTTCTTATGAACTATGGCTAAAGTTGAAGGTTCCTAGCGAATTACATTGTTTCACTCCAAAAGTAGGAATCTAGAGTTCTAAGGAATCTAGTACTAGAATAACACTAGGATAACAATACCAATTTAGCAGCGATCCCATTTGGTGTAGTAGTACAGTAGTAATATGTATAATAGTAGTTTTTGAATGCTTACCTAGAAAGCAGGAGACTGCGAATGTTTGCCTTTCCTTATACATGAAAGAAGGCTGGGTGACTTTGAGCCTCTCTGTTCTTATAAGGAAAATAGGAGGCAGGAATATTCAGTAGGTTTGCTGCACTGAGTTGGATATATATTAAAAAGATGGGATAAAAATCTAAACGTCATCATCAGTATTATCATAATAGTGAATGTGAGCCTTATTTTATAATTTGTGTCTGTCATATTAAAGGCTTTTCTATATCTATTTCTACAAGGGGGAGGGGGTGGATAAAGCATTATTTCTTTACATTTCCTTTCTTTTTCTTTGCTATAGTTTTATTTTATTTTCTATTTTTCTTTCTATATTACTGATTTCCTCCTCTTTAGCACTTTCAATTTTTTAATAATTTGCATTAGATTTTAATATGTTAACTCTAAGGTTGAATACAACCATTATAAAAAAACAAAATGAAACCTTTTCTTACCACTCAATAAAACCTTAAATACAGTTATGAGAAGACGTTTTCACTTCTAGTAGAGCTTAGCAATAGACAACATCTAGCCACAATAGTTAATAGATGGCAGGTTAATGAGGCAGAATAAAACTAATTATAAATGAGTGTGAGTGCTCCATTTTTAGACTTCTGTTCCTGTATGGTGGAGGATCATATTCTTTATTTTCCTAGATAACTTTAAAAAGAAATAGGAAAAAGTGAAGACTCTCTTAAATCAGTTTTGACTCCTAATAAATACATGCAAGTGAATTTCACTGTCTCCTTCTCTTCCTTTAAAAAACCCCACAACTTTGGAAGAAAGCCTGTAGTTCTAGGATTTTCTTATGGACTCTCTTACTTTAGTTTTTACTGTTCCAAATCAAACATAACTTTTGGGAATCAACCAATGTTGAATTGATGCTGCCATTTGATATAATCAGCGGTGGGCTATGAGCTGGAACACTAAATTGCGCTCGCTGCCGCGGCTCGTAAGTGCTTGTGGGGCCAGCGCGATTTTGCTGCTGCACCTGTGAAGGTAGCAAAATTGCGCATGGAGTCACAGAGGCACCCTTGTTTCGGCATGCACGGAAGCAAAAAAAAACCCTCACCTCCATGGGTGCAGCTGCAAAATCGCACTGGTCCCTCAAGAACTTACAAGCCGCGGCAGCGAGCACAGTTTAGCCTTCCGGCTCGTAGCCCACCCCTGGGTATAATTTTGTAAATAGCTAAGTGAATACTCATGTTGATCATTTGGATTTACCAAAATATATGGGCCATTTTGTTTCATGGTTAGGTGGGAATTGAGACATAATATAAGCATTAGAGTCAGAGAGGGTTGGTCTCTGATGTAGGTCAGTTGGATTTGGGTGAAGCTGAAATATAGTGGTGCTACTGTAAATAACTCTGAGTTTACTTAGGGACATTAAAAATGTAAGGTTGACTCAGCTCTAATTTAGATGTTGAAAGAACAGCAGAAGCACCAACTGATATTTTGTGGGATAATTTCAAGAGTAAGTTCCACGTTGGGGAGGGACAAATAGACTTTTGTTCTGAGGCTAGGTTGTGGCAGAAGCCTGTTTCACCATTCTAAGTTATTAAGAGACATTTCAACTGTCAGTAATATTAGCTGAAGTTTAAAACATGCAGCAGTGAGCATCTAAAATGCTCCCAAGCTGCCATTTCATAGCCATTGAATCTATATCTTCAGGCTTAGAGTCACAGTATGAACTGTAAACCTGCTACTAATGTTAACTATAACTAGAAGTACAGTGTAAACTTAAAAATGATAATTCAGCCTCAAGCCCATTTGCCCATTATCTCTGTAATCTGTCTGCCTCACCTATTTCCTCTTTGTTAATTCTTATCCTGGCAAAATACCCTAAACTCATTTCAACCTTCCTTCATATTAGTATTATTATAGTTGGCTACACAGTCAGACAAATGTTTAGACTGGCACTCCTCTCCAAGGACCTAGGATAGGCAGATTGTGGTTTAATGGTGCTAAAAATATCATCACAGGATGTAAGGTGTTCCAAACAAAGCTGCCTTTTGCAATTGACTGATGGCAATTTTTGTTAGTGTAATGGTATTCTAGATATTTTGGAATTGTATGCAAAGCTTCTATTCGTGGTAGTACTATCCAGACTTTATGTCTTTCTTCTCAACAATTGTTAATATGTTAAGCATGGAGTGTTATGTGCCAGATGCTTCTCATTATTGCTGTGATAATAAATAAAAATTATAGTTTGCTGGCTTTAAAAGATGGGAAAGTTTAAATCCCAACTATTTGCAAGGTGTGCTTGAATTTTGCAATACTTTAAAGAAAAATGTTGTCAGTGGTGCTTGTCTTTCAATCTGGCTTTCAATACAATAATACTGTATAACGTTTTGCATAATGCAAAATGTTATACAGTATTATTATATTGAAAGCCAGGCTGTCAACGACACAGTCCACACCATTGTTCCTTTGAATACCATTTGCTTAAGAATATGATGGACCAGGACAAAAGAAGGGCAAACTTCAAATGGATTCAAAGGCTTGGATATCCTTAAACTGAATGATCTCTTTCCCTTGATTTGTATATCCAAACCATGACATACATTGTTGAAATGTTCAGATTTCAAAAACTGTTTAATATGTGACACCAGGGAATGGTAACTGAAAATGCTAGTCTAGAGTCTGTTGAATCAATAGAAATAATTGCATTATTTCTTGAATTCTGTCCAAAATATTGTTGTACAGTATCCAGTTTCACTTTCTATGAGATGGGTGATAATTGGATTAATGAATGGATGAATAAATATCCTTAACCATCATATTTGAATGGCTATGAGACAGCATTACCAGGCAGACTTTGTATTTGAGGATTTCAAGTCAAGATGAAATGCAAACATATTTTTTCTGCATTTTCTATATTGGTTCAATAATTATTTGTGTGGAAGCTTCCTGAAGTCTACCTAGTTATAAAAGTTGAGGAGAGTTAAAACATTGTACTTGGTGGATTCCATTAATGTGAGTTAGAAATGAAGCAGAGTAGATTTATCAACTGAATTTTGCATTTTCATTTTAAATAATATTTATCTGGTTCTTGAACAATGATATAAGCAATTTATCAATATTGCAGGGAAAATATTTTGGAATATTTGGAAAAATATTTTAAAAACAGAATAAATAATAGTTTGTGTGTGTGTTTGTATATATGGGGGTGCATGTTCGCATTTACACATGTGTGTATTTATTAGATTTGTCTAATGTTTATCACTTTTTATATAATGTTAAAGTCCATCTCTAAATCTTTTCAGGATGCTCAAGAAGCACATGGGGTAGCTGTACCAACACCTTCTGTTCCAGACAGCTTTGAGGACAAGCTAACTGCAGGTAAAATTATAATTGAGATGGATGCTCACCGTATCTGTTATCTGCATATTATTAGCTATCGTTCATTATCTTATTTCACAGTGAAATCATAAATTTTGCTTTGGCATCAGTATATAATCTTGCAACATTAGCACAATGTTGCTGTTTTTGTGGGGTTCCTGAACTTTTGTCAAACTGTATAACTGTATCATTCACATTTAGGACTGAAACAAAAGGCAACATGTATTTATATGTTGACCATATTTTATGGAAATAGTCTTTAGGTGGCATAAGTAGGGAAACCATCTATCAGGAGAACAGAAAGATCATTTCTTATTTCAGGGTCTATTATTTCTCTGAAGGTAAGTCAGCCATGTGGTGGCTATAGACATTATGGCAACTCTGATTACGTTTAAGTATGACCTTGAAAAAGCATTTTTTTTAAAAGTAATTGTTTTCAGCTTACTGTTATTTTTGATTTGTTACTGCTTTTATTTGTTTGTTGATACTAGTAAAAGAGAAACATTAGGAAATGGGACGGAAGACACTCTGGTGCACGTATGCACACCCCTTATTGACCTCTTAGGAATCGGGAGAGCTCAACAGTGCATAGTCAGGGTAAAATTTTGGGGGTCAGGTGATGATATTACAGAGGCTGGTAGTGAGTTCCATGCATATTGCTGTAATTATATTGCTGTAATTTATGCTGTCTTGTTGTAGTTTTAGATGCTACCATGGATGTTTTACATCAATATTTTATAGCTTATGCAGGAGAACATTGAAGACCTGGCTCCATTGCCACCTCTGTCCAGGTACCCACAGAACAGTGTGCTGGACATGTGGCTTATCTGCACTCTCATTTGGATTGCAAAATTCCAAAAATTTTAAGAGGTTTGCAAGCTGGCTCCAGCACACTACTGAATCTGCAAGCCACCAAAATGAGAGTGATATCTGAAGCTTTGCAGAAGTTTGCCACTAGATCTTACATGGATATTTCAAATTGTTCTTTTATAGTCTATATCCATGATGGTGAACCTATGGCACGTGTGCCAGAGGAGGCATCCAATGCCTCTCTATGGGCATGCCAGTGTCACCCCAGTACATCTCTGTCGGCCAGCTGGTCTTTGTGTCTATGCCAGGCATGAGCAGGAGATGTGCAGGGGCCCATGCATGCATGCATGAGGGTGGGGGTACATGCATGGAAATCATGCATATGTGGGGGCAGGGTGCATGCACGAGGCCACACGTGCATTGCATTTTTGGGGTGCAGGTGTGTGCATGCGCTTTGGGCACTTAGTTCAGAAAAGGATAGCCATTGCTGGTCTATATAGTAGTATGCTGTAGTATGTTGAAGAAGTGGCTCCATTGCTCCCTTTGCCCTAGGGTGGGACCATGGATGGAAGTGGGATGTCTTACGTGGAGGAGCAGATGGAAGGATTTTCAGCTAGGAGAGCCGGGAGTCTGGAGCTGGGAGGGAAGTGTAGAGAAGGTCAATTCATTAGTTTATTGATAGTGACAGCGTGGAATTTTTTGATGGGAGACAGAGGGAGGTCCACTTGTTGGGAAGGCCCTCCTCGTGTTTAGTACTGATGATGGGTTCTAGCTATCTGAGTTCCAGCCGAGGCCTGGTCAGCACACCTACAGATTTTTTTACTGTTGCTGCTTAATACCAGATTGAGTAATAATAAAGCTTCCTTAGTTGTGATCTTATCAGGACAACCTGGCAAGTGTTACCAAAACCTGCCTGAGGCCTTAAGGGGGGAGTTCCCCTTTCTGAAATGTTCAGCTGGGTTCAGGTTATAGCACCAGGCAGGGGAAGAGGGAAAGTAGTTATCATTTTGGGAATTTCTTGCCCTTCGGAGGTGCTGTCCCAAATTATCAGATGTTAGACCCTTATATTTTTTTGAAGATATGCTTGTGGGATCGTTGGGATTGTTCTTACTGTAACAGTCTCCATGTGGTATAGCAATTCCCCTACATAAATAAATAATCTGTATATTTAATTACTACGTGACATTATCTGCTTTAAAAAAGAACTGATTGGGTTTGAGCCAAGAAGGATCCGAATATCAGTATTTCAATTTATATCCTAGCTTTTGGCTAGGATAATCAGTCAAGAAGAATCCTATTACTACCTATATTCCGTAACTGATAATAGCTAATATCTTACTAGATTTCTTATTTTTAAAAATCTGAATTTAAATTTAGTGACCAATATGCAGCATAACAATGCTCAGTTACGTTTGGCATACCTATTGCACAGGATCCCAGTAATTTAAAGAAATGTCTTTAACCATCACCATCCCCTTTAAAGCTAAGTACAATCTTCCTCTAGCCAGAATTTAGAATTGCATCAAACTTACAAAACTGCTTCTCTGTCATATACAGTGACGGGCTACCAAATTTTTTACTACCACACTGTGGGCGTGGCTTATGCAGGACGCCCTGCATTTTCTTTCAACATCTTTCAGTGCAAATTGGGTGTTCTGGGTCGGAGCTCCATTTTCACTACCCCACTGTGTTCCCCCACATCTGGGCAGTAGCCCACCCCTGGTCACATGTAATGTTTGTCTGATTGATTGATTACATGTCATAAAATCAGTGTCAACTCTTAATTAACATAAAATTCTTTGGTCACATGTTTTTTTAACTAGGGTCTTTAGTGCAGAGCCATTATCCATGCATTTGGGACCTGAGTTTTGCTCAACACATCACTAAGGAAGATCACTTTAAAGACAACCAAGAGTTTTAATGTGCTACCTGATAACGTTTCAATACCCCCGCATTCTTTCATTTTACTTTTAAATAAACACTTACTATTTATCTTTAAGATTATGAACTCAGTTTTATTTTTCTGGCTTTCCTATTCTGATACCTTTCAAAACATTTACTACAAATGGAAAATATTTAGCATTGCTAGCAGGAAGACTTGGCACAGAGTTGAGGGGAGCTATCATTAACTTAAATGAGCCTCTTAAAAGCAAGTTCAGCTAGTTTCTGCAGTCAGGTAGCCATGGCAATTAGCAAACTTTTAAAAACATATACAGTTACTTCCTTGTTAATGAGCAGATCTACTTTGCCATAGTTTCTGTTTGCTGAGAATCAGAAAAAAAATGTATTTTGTTTGTTCTTCTTTGTAGCAACTCCTTATAGGCTTTCCAGCCTCTAAAGTTCTATTATCTGTACCATCTCTAGAAGGAACATTTCCTGGATACCAAATAAGTGGAGTGCTGTATGTAGTTTCATAGAACAGCTACTAAAATTAATTATGCCGTGCCTTTTAAATATTTTTTGTAGATAATTCAAGCAGCATTATCTGTCCCGTTTACGTTGGTAGACTAATATATCTGACTTGGTTTGCCATTGAATTGAACTGATCTGAATTGATTTGGGGTTGTGTTGTATACCTTTTCTGTTGTGTGTGTGTGGGGGGGGATCCTTTTCTTATTTTTTTCTCTCCTCAAAACTAATGATATTAGCCCGTAAGATCTCTAGATGGGACCAAATCTTTTCATCATTAGTACATTATTTTGTGCTGTCTCTCTGACTCTCTCTGTCTCTCTCTCTCCCTCCATCCCTCCCTCCCTTTTCCTCCCTCCCTCTCCCTCTCTCTTTCCCTCCTCCCTTTGACTTGAAAGGTACAGAAGATATAGAAGATTGCACATTGTTAACACTTATTTTTATTTGGAATTTAATATTACAGCAAGAAATTGAACTAATTTTAATTAAACAAGGTTCTCTTAATAGCATAACTTTTGTAGGCTGTTAATCTTTGGCACTATGGATACAGACTCACACACTCTGACAGATTCAGATATTAGTAATAAAAAACATACAATCCCATAAAGAGAGTGCTGCTTGTCTCTCTGGTGGGATGCTGTTCCAGAGGATAGGGACCAGTTCAGAGAAACATCCTCAGCTCCATAAGAGGACAATATTTAACAAAAGGGACCAGGAACATACTCACGCTGCTGGAACATATCAGGTAGGCAGAAATAATTGGAGATAGAGGGATCTTTTATCCATATCCTATGTCATAAATGACTTTAAAAGTAATAACCAATATTTTGAATTGCACCCAGAAGCCACCTGGCAGCAAACAACATGCTGAAAGGCTGATATTATTGCTTTCACTGTTGCAGTTTGTACGAATAGCTTGTACTAATAGGTGTTATGCCGGGCTTCACGTTACAAGCCCCCAATTAAGTCCAAAGGAGAAATTCAAACACACACGTTTGTAAAGTAAACAAAGTTGGTTTATGAAAAGGAAAATACTGTCCAAAATGCACTTTTAATCAGCCAAAGTGCTCTCCCACACACAACAAGCCATGAATGCTGTGAAAAACATAAAACAAAAGCAAAACAGATAAAAAGCAGCTGTCAAGACATCACAGTCACCACCACCCCTTCAAGAGTCCAAGCTGTCGGAAGCTGTTGGCAGTAAAACTGGCCTCTGATAATGTGAGGATTCTCCCACATCAACCCCCACAGCAGGAGTTGAGCCCAAAGTCAACCACAACGATAGGTGTATGATTTCCTGCCTAAGCAGGGGGTTAGACTAGAAGACCTAAAAGGTCCCTTCCAACTCTGTTATTCTATTCTATTCTATTCTATTCTTTGAGATGGTTTTAAGGTCAGCTGCATGTAGAACACATTGCAATGATCTAGATATGGAGATTCCAAGCTCTCCTCAGACCCAGCCTTCTAACTCCAGGCCTCAATGTCTCCCCTTTTAGTACTTTTTCCTAGCAGAATATAAAGCGGGTAGATGTCTTCTATTACCACGCTTTGAGTGAGTCTTCTAATACTTAATCATTATAGGCTATTAAAACACAGTTCAGCAGATGGGGAAACTGAACATTTCTCTGGCCCATACTATTGTCCCTGTCATTATGAAATTCTACCAATAAAATTATATTCCTTTCCCATAGAAAAATAACTGAGAAGTATTTTTGAGAGGGAAAGATGCATTTCCATATCATCTCTCTGCTTTATATAACTATATTGAGTTGCATTAATGTCTGTGGTGTATCCTTTAAAGCAGTGATGACAAACCTATGGCACAGGTGCCAGAGGTGGCACACAGAGTCATATCTGCTGGCACAGGAGCCGTTGCCCTAGCTCAGCTCCAAGATGCATGTGTGTGGGGGACAGCTGATTTTTGGCTCACATAGAGGCTCTGGAAGTGCATTTTTGGCTTCCAGAGATCCTCCAGGAGGCGTTTTTACCCTCCCCCGGCTCCTAGGAAACCTTTGGAGCCTGGGGAGAGTGAAACACGAGCCTACTGGGCCCACCAGAAGTTGGGAAACAGGCCATTTCCGACCTCCAGAGAGCCCCTAGGGGGTGGGGGAAGCTGTTTTTTCCCTCCCCAGGCATTGCATTATGGTGTGGACACTTATGCATGTGCAATAGTGAGCATCCATGCTCTTTTGGTACCTGAGGAAAAAAAGGTTCACCATCACTGCTTTGGAGCAAAGTTGAACATGGTGTTAAATTTCATGTATATGTACAGTATATAAATAATATACAGTGTTCCCTTGATTTTCGTGGGTTTGAACTTCGCGAATAGCCTATACCACGGTTTTTCAAAAAATATTAATTAAAAAATACTTCACGGTTTTTTTCCTATACCACGGTTTTTCCCACCCAATGACGTCATATGTCATCGCAAAACTAATAATTTTTGCAAATAAATAACAACAAAAATAATTGTTAATAAATAATTATGTTTATAAATATCACTAAGTGTCTTATTCAATGGTGAGTACCAGTAATAATGGTGAATAAATGGTTATTAAGGGAATGGGAAATGGTAATTTAGGGGTTTAAAGTGTTAAGGGATGGCTTGTGATACTGTCCATAGCCAAAAATGGTGTATTTACTTCCGCATCTCTACTTTGCGGAAATTCGACTTCCGCGGGCAGTCTCGGAACACATCCCCTGCTGAAATCGAGGGAACACTGTATAGATATTTTGGGGTATTTAATAAAAATAATCTAGTAGGAAAAAACATAATTACTAAGCCATCAGAAGCAGGGGAGAAACTTAAACTTTCCTTCTTGCTGCTATCCAAAATAAATTGTGTCATCTGATGGGCTTCTTATCTGTAATCACAAAGTATTGCTTCCCCTGGAGCAGAACATCTTTGCTTTTAGCTTGGCTCTTATGTAATGGCAGCTTCCCCAGCATAAGTTTCTACAGAAGTTTAGGGATGCAGCTCAAAGTTCACTACCCAGAATGTCCTCTGGTCATGTTGGCATTTTGCCTTCTACATTTTGCAATCTTCATTCATTTGTGGGAAGACAGGTTACAGAAATCTACTCTCCTGCATCAACAGATTAACAGAGTTGGAACCTCCCACCCAAGCAGGAGACCCAGGGGTGGTCTGCTGCCCGGACGGGGGGGGGGATGGGGACGCAGTGAGGTAGCAAAAATGGAGTCCCACTGCAGAGCACCCAATTTGCACTAAAAGATGTTGAAAGAAAATGCATAAGCCACGCCCACAGTGTGGTAGTAAAATTTTGGTAGCTCTTCACTGAGGTGATCCTACATCTGCCTATACCTAGGATCGAACTCACAACTTCCTGACTGTGAGGCAAGAGCTACACCTCTAGGCCACAGCAGCTGGGTTATCAAAAGGAACAGATTCAATTGCAAATTATAGATGTCTCCTATTACAGGAATAGACATTTTTTATTGTTTAATAGAGATTCCAGTCACCATGGGAGCACACACTGCTCTCTTAAGTATGATAGAAATATTTGATGTGGTTGCTGCAGTAGTGATTATGTCCTTTCATAATTTGCATCTTGGAGACCAAATGAACTTCCTCTAAACAACTTCCCACTTGTTAAATTTTTAAAAAAGCATTGTTGACTGAAATTTCCATTTCCATCAGTTAACTTACTGCAGCATCTTAAAGAAAATAAATTGAAAACCAAAAATTGAAAGCATTATAAATGGATTTGTACTTGTTGTTTTTCTGGAGTTTTTGTGACTGAGGTAGGGAACTATTTTCTCTTATTCCCTTCAAAAACCTTTTGAATGTATTTCTCGATATGGTCCAACAGAAAATATTCATTTAGATAAATGTACTTTTTCCAACGTAAAATGAGAGCAATTCAATATATTTATATATGCATGTGTTTTCTTCCTAGGTTCACAAATCAATGGCAGTTATAGAAAGTACAATTCAGTAATTGATTTGAGGACAAAACCATTTGGTGATGATTATTTGGATGATAACTACATTCCGCCACCACCTTCAATTCCTCCTCCTTTACCACCACCACCACTTTCAGTTGATTTAACACCAGTTTCACCTTCTGTAGTAGTTCCACCTCCATCTTCCATGGTAGCTCCACCTCCACCACCAATGACTCCTCCACCTCCACCACCAATGACTCCTCCACCTCCACCACCAATGACTCCTCCACCTCCACCTCCACCAGCATTGCCAGCTCCATGTCTTTCAGCTATGGTTCCACCTTCATTCTCATATTCCGATGTGTCTTCTCCCAGTACTCCATCTCCACCGGACTTCATTCCTCCCCCTCCTCCTCCTCTTCCTCCTCCAGAATTTATGGATACTGCAGTATGTTCTATTCCTCCAGTTTTATTACCAGTTCATACACAACTCTTCTCAAATGGTAGGTCCAAATGGAAATCAGAGACTTCTCTCAATTCTCCAGCAATACCTATTTACAAGGAGACACAGTTACCGCAATCCAGTCCAGAGCCTCATCTTACTTTCCCTAAATCATTAAAAGTACCCCCTCCAACTCCCATGAGAACATCATCTATTTCTTCAGGAGAAAAAGACTCCAGTCCCAAAGAATATTTTCCTAGAGTGGCACCTGGCAGTCAAAATCCTCTGTTACCTACTGTACAATCTGGTACCATAGTTTATTCAGAGGCAGAAGCTAGAGCCAAAACTACTATGGAAAAGCATTCTACTTTAATCACAGAATCTGAAACATCAGAATCCAAATGTTGCGCACAGAAGAAAAAACAGAGCTTATCTTGGTCCACTGAAGAAAGAACAGAATTTTCCTCTCCAGATCATGCATCATCTGATGAGGATGTTTGGAAAGAACATTGCAATTTAGATAAGTTGAAGAATGAACTGTCAACCCTACTGTCCTCAACTTGCAGAAAGGAAGACCGACCAACTGAAAGAATTACAGTTTCTAAAGCTAAAGGCACAGATATTAATAGCAATAATGTTACTACAGATGAATTAAAACTAGTTAAGCATGATGTGAAAAAAACACGCTTATCACAAGGAGCGGAGAATGAGAAGAAAGAAAAGAAATGTGCCAATAATTCTCCAGCCAAACCTTTCACCAAAGATGCTTTCTCAACTACAGACAAATTTTCCACCACTCAAGCAAATTGTGCTATGAAACTGAAAGAGGAGTTGGAAGCTTTATTGTCTCCAGTCAAGGAAGGAGGCCCACCTTTGGCAGTTGCAAACCTGAAACATAATCCAGAAACAAGAAAACAAGTTACTCTTCAGTTTCCCAGCAATAAGGTCAATAATGGTGAGTTAAAACTTTCATCAGCAAAACTGGAAGATACAGAGAAAGAACCAACAATGCATAGTGCTTCCGTCCACGCATGCAAGTCACCAGTTTCATCTTTAAAACCTAAAAGTGAACATTTTGCTCCAGTTGCATCTTCCCCTTTTAATTCTGAGACTACCTTAGTCACACAAACCGCTTCTCCTATCAAGGATCCCTCTGTACAATATAACACTCCTAGGTCGAGATTAGTCCCTCTTGACAGTCTTGTCTCTGCAATTTCTTCCCAAGCTACACATGATGGACCTGACAGCCCAACTAATAATGAAAATCAAAGAGATTCTACTGGAAACATGCCCTCAACAACATCCAGATTATCTAGGAACGCAGAGCAATTGAGCAGTGATATTCTGTTTCATCCTGTTACAGGAGAAAAAGTAGAGAAAGGCTCTCCAATGGCTCTTCTCCTGGCTGCACAACTGCGGGCCAGTAGAGTCAAGAGTTCCACTCCTGTCTCTCCAAGTAATAGTTCTTTATTGGAGAAGCCTCAACTCAAGTTGAGCAATAGCAGCCAATCAGAGAATGGGTTATCCAGCATTTATTACAGCAATTCAAAACCTAACACTATCAAAGTTATCCCAAAGTCCCCACACAAGGACTCTGAAAGTAAGCCGTGTAATGGATCAAGTGCATCCAACAACAATATTAGGCGTTTGTCAGGACAAAGTGAATATATGCCACAAATGTTCTCCAGTGCTACTGAACAATGCAGGAGTACAGTAAAATTCAGGGAGATAAATGAGTCTCAGAGTCCTTCATCAAATGGTTCTTCTGTTTTGCCTCAAAACTCAAATTTCAGTCACTCGAGGCAGCAAGGTCCACTGAGCACATCCGAAAGTCCTTTTCATTTTTTCCCTCCACCTCAAAACCATACAGTTAAGAATGATCAGGTGGAAGAAGGATTCAATTATGAAATAATTCCTCCACCGCCACAATTCAGCAATGATACCTCTGAAATCCAAAGGTTTCCTACAGATACTCAGATCTCAGATATGCAACTTAACTTCAACAACCCAAGCTATAACAATGGCAACAGTTACTCTCTGACATCAGCAGTCCAAAGGCCAAGTGACTATAGTCACCATTATCCAGGTGGCAGCTCTACCTCCAATTACCTTAGTAGCTATTCCAATAGCCGCCCCCTGATTAAAAAACGCCTTTATGTATCAGAGACGGATGACTTATATAGTAGGGCAGCTATGTCTGCTCGCAGTATGAGCACACCTAGCTCCTATGGCTACAACTCTTCAGCTGTGGAAGGGATTCATCGAGCAAATTTTTCTCACAGAAATGTCTCCAATGGTACACAGAGTCGACGGGTATCCTTGGAACTACCTGGAAAAATTATAACTTACAATACTTCTGTCAATGATGTCCAGTATAAAAGCCAAAATGGAAACTATTCCAACAATGCGTCTGGCAGGTATGTTTCATTTGTCATAAATAGAAGAGTTGTAATGTAAGTAGAGGCTACATGGAAATATTATGGCCAGATATCAGCATGCAGGTTGACATTATACAGTTACTTTTGTCCACTATAATTTATTTATTTATTTATTTATTTATTTATTTATTTATTCAACTTTTATGCCGCCCTTCTCCTTAGACTCAGGGCGGCTTACAACATGTTAGCAATAGCACTTGTGAACAGAACCAGCATATTGTCCCCACAATCCGGGTCCTCATTTTACCCACCTCCGAAGGATGGAAGGCTGAGTCAACCTTGAGCCGGTGATGAGATTTGAACCGCTGACCTTCAGATCTACAGTCAGCTTCAGTGGCCTGCAGTACAGCATTCTACCTGCTGCGCCACCCCGGCTTCTCTTCTGTTCCCCCACTCCTTTTTAGAGTTACAATGCTCTATGTCAGTAATGGCGAACCTATGGCACGGGTGCCATAAGTGGCATGCAGAGCCATATCTGCTGGCACGTGAGCTGTTGCCCTAGCTCAGCTCCAATGTGCATGTGTGTGCTGGCCAGCTGATTTTCGGCTTGCCTGAAGGCTCTGGGAGGCATTTTCAGCTTCCGGGGAGTCTCCTGGGGGAGGGCATTTTTGCTTCTGGAGCCTGGGGAGGGTGAAGAATGAGCCTACCAGGCCCACCAGCGTTTGACAAATGGGCTGTTTCAGGCCTCCAGAGGGTCTCCGGGGGAGGGGGACAGGAGAGCCCATTTTCGCCATCCCTAGGCATTGAATTATGGGTGTGGGCACTCATGCATGCACGATACACACACTTTTGGCACCCGAGGAAAAAAAGGTTCACCATCACTGCTCTAGGTAGAGTATTTTCCATTAAAAATCAAATTATTATTCAGTCAGGTGACCCAATGATTACCGCTTCAGCCAAACGCCTGCTTCCTCCACATTTGTTCCTACATCTAAGATCACTGTCAAAATCACCAAGAGTTCAGCTGAGAGGAAAATACTATATTGCTAGTAGGTGGCTGTTTGATCTGTGCAGCTGTTCATTTCAGCTGCACAGGGCGGCATACAAGTCTAAATAGTAGTAGTAGTAGTAGTAGTAGTAGTAGTAGTAGTAGTAGTAGTAATAATAATATTCATAGAGAAGACATGGGTAACAATAAACTTATGTAATTCAACAGAATTAGATTAGATTAGATTAGATTTATTGGATTTATATGCCCTCTCCGCAAACTCGGGGTGGCTCACAACAAGGTAAAAACAATACATAATAACAAATTCAATACCCACCAATCCAATTACAATGTTAAGCTAAAAAATTCATAAAAAACAACCCCAGAATATTAAAAAACAAGCACACAATCAATCTAACACCAGAACAACATGGGTAAGGGGGAGATGTTTCAGTTCCCCCATGCCTGACGGCAGAGGTGGGTTTTAAGGAGTTTGCGAAAGGCAAGGAGGATGGGGGCAATCCTAATCTCAGGGGGGAGCTGGTTCCAGAGGATCAGAGCCGCCACAGAGAAGGCTCTTCCCCTGGGTCCCGCCAGACGACATTGTTTAGTCGACGGGACCCGGAGAAGGCCCACTCTGTGGGACCGAACCGGTCGCTGGGATTCGTGCGGCAGAAGGCAGTCTCGTAGATACCCTGGTCCGGTGCCATGAAGGGCTTTATAGGTGATGACCAACACTTTGAATTTTTGAAAGAGAAGCAAAAATATTCAAAACATCCAGATTATTATTTAAATTGGCAAAATAACTGTATTAGAATTTAGCTGAGAAAGCCATTATATCCCCCCAAAAAATCTGTATATTCACTGTTCGTGCTTCTGGTAATCAAAGGCTATCTCACTAACAAAATCTCAAATATGGTAACATTGATTTGAAAACTTCAACATTTTTACTTTGTACTTAGAATGAAATATACCTTTTAATTTAATCACAGGCTTTTATTTATTGCTAAGAATTTCTATTGAACTAATGATATTTTTTCTATTGAACTAATGATATTTTTTATATTTCTTCTGTTTAGGCCTTTCCATGTTAATCCACAATTTGGAACTCTAAACACATTTACTGTCAGGCCTGGAACAAGACAACCCATTTCTTATTCCTACCAAGGCCTTCATTAAGACCTTTCTGTCAGAAGTTCTGCATCTGCTCATAATTTGGGCCAAGCTTGTTACTACTCAACCTGGACCTCATTCTTCGTTGTGTATTATAAATTGCCTTTGTATAGCTCTATACAAGGCCTGTATTTTTTTGTAAACATATTAGTTTTAAGTTATTCAGACAATGTTATGAAGATTAATGAAGCTATCTTTGTAACAAGCTTCTTTGCATAATGTAAAAATAGCTAGAGTATGTAAGTGTCATCATTTTCAACCTTTTTTGGGCCGCGACACATTTTTTACATTTACAAAATCCTGGGGCACACCGCCAACTAAAATGACACAAAATGACACCCTAATGCAGTACATATTATACATATAGTTAATAATATAGTTTCTAAATGTATTTATACTCACTTAGTGTGAAACCTGGGCCTGTGTCAATGAACACAAAAGGGATATTCTGGCAGGAATGGTAGTTTGGGGACCCATGTTTAATTTTCCCACGGCACACCTGACCATGTCTCATGGCACACTGGTTGAAAAACACTGTTCTAGGGCACATTTGACTAATAAGTGTTTGCTTTGAAAGGATGGGCATGGAGTAAATTTTACCTTACTGCCACCAGCTTTACAAACATGCATTGGCCATTCAGGAAAAGCAAGCAAAAGAGGAAGAATGTAACAGAAAGGTGAAGCAGAGAATCCAAGATCCATGATGAAGAATGTAGTTCAACAACTCACTCGTGGCTACTCTAGATCAGCCATGCATGGCTTAGAAAGCCAGCTGTTAGCTAGGAGAAAATGGCACAGCTGTGGGCAAAGAAAGAAAGAGTTCAGAGGAATAAAGGATGAGCAAGGGAGAAGGATTTTGTGATACTTGCAGTTTCAATAGTGCAGGCACCAAAGAATATTGATAGGAGCTTTTGTCTATGGAGATTCTCATTCATCCAGGCTACGGTTATCCCAAGAAGCAACTGGACTGTCTGGGTTTTGTTTTTGTTTTTTTAAAAAAATGTTTCTCATCCTAGAAAAATTACTTTTGGGGTGACAGGAGCTTTTCTGAGCAATGCAACTCTAAATTGTATCTACTAATTCTTTTTATCACATCATTGTTAGAATCCTAAATAGGAAAAAAAAATGAGAAACCCAGGGGCCCTTATCAAATAGTCTTAGATCTTGCAAAGTATATGATGCTGAACTTCTTCAAAATCATTTTTAGACAGTCATTTAAGTTTTGCATTTTCTACATGTAGTAATAAAAATGATAGCCATTCTAAAGACACAAATGTAATTATTACAGTCCCCTTTAAAAACACACAGCTGAATTAATTTGGGAGCCATTTGTAATTAAAAACTACAAGATTTCAATGAACCAAACAACATATTGATAACCTGACTATTTGTTGCTGCATTGTTTTAGTTTTTAAAAATGCAATCCTTCTGCCTGCAACCTTGTTTTTCTGTGGTTTCTTATTTTGGTTTAGAACTTAAAAATATTTAATGAATATGAGAGGTATTTAGTAGAACAGGTGCCAGCATCTATACAAATTAAACCCAATTATATCTCTGTAATTGAAGGGGAAAGCAACGCATGCTTAAAGGTCACCTTGAAAATGTCAAATATGTTTGGAGGTAAATCTTATTCAATGGGATTTACTGCCTACGTAGAGGAAAACAGCTGTAATCCATTTTACCTTGTACTAGTTATACATGAGAGTTACAGGTAGTCTTTGAATTACAACCATTTGTTGAGCAATTGTTAAAAATTACAGCACTGGAAAAGTGAATTACAAATGGTCCTCATGTTTTGACTGTTGCAGCATCCCTGTGGTCATGTGGTCAAAATTCACCTGCTTGACCGTGGCATGTGTTTATGTTGGTTGCAGCATCTCGGGCTCATGTTATTGACATCTGGGATTTCTCCAGATGACAAGCAAATCAATGGGAAAAGCTGATTGGCTTAATGGTCACGTGATTCAACAACAACTTCAACTTCAACAACATGGGCAAGAAGATCATAAAATTGGACACAGCTCATTTAACAGCTGCCTTATTTAACAATACAAATTCTGCTTCCAGTTGTGATTGTACTTAATGAGTTACCTGTAGTCCAATTGTCTATGAATTTAGTGCTAATTTTTAGAACTGAGTGGGAAAATGGCCTTCTCAATGTATTTCTGTAAATATTACAAAGGAAGAAGAGTATAGTCATTATTTTGATATATTTAATAGATAACTTCAAGTTATAGAGCGTCCACAAAAGAGACCTAACACAAGATGGATCAAGAACGTCAGCAAAGTAACATTGCGGACCCAGTTGGCAAAATAAAGCTGAGGACAGTATTGGTTGGAAACAGGCAGAAGAGGCCTTCGTCATGCAGTGGATAGACAATAGCTATAAATGATGATGATGATGATGATGATGATGATGATGATGATGATGATATTATAAAGCATGTACTGTACAATCATGCTGAGTTTGCCTTGCAGCACATTCATTATTAGAAAAAATATTATTTTGGCATGGTGTAATTTGACTTCAGGTTAAATCTAAGGAGGGATGTTTCCCATTTAAAACAATCAAATGTTTCCAAACATTTAGGTCAAAAATGGCTTAAATAGGTATAGTTTGCAAACCATCTTCTATATTGTATTTATTCATTCTATTTACATATTACTTTATTTCTTGCTTGTATGTATGTATGTATGTATGTATGTATGTATGTATGTATGTATGTATGTATGTAAGTGTGTATATATAGGCCCACACCTATAATGTGGGCAATGAGCAAATTGAGCAGCATTATATAAGATCAACTATGTATTCAATGGGGATTCTAAGCTAGGCAATTTTAGTAGTTTTAAATAAATTTTAAACATTCTGAAGATCGCGATGGCTGTTGCCTCTTCATTTATAAATATATCTGGAATTCACATTTTTATGACAATTTTATATATATTCATTATCAGCAAAAATATGTTACACAAACACACACACACACACACACATATGTGAGGTCTTGGCATATTCGGGTTTCTTCCTGTGAAAGTTTCAGAGATTTCTGGCGATGTTTCAACGAGGTCACACTCGTCATCTTCAGGCTGGTGCTTATGTCCTTGTGCTAAGGCGAAAAGGGAACACTCAAGAAACACATCCTAGATCCGAATGAATGAAATATTCTCACTGAATATTTCATTTGCACAACTATTCCATTTGCACAACAGCATGTGAAGTTGACGGTCAATCAGTGTTGCTTCCTATGTGGACAGTTTGATTTTACAGAGGTTTGATTTACTTGAAATTATATTCTGTTTTTTAAGTGTTCCCGTTATTTTTTTGAGCAGTGTATGTATGTGTAAATGTGTATATATATATGTATAATATGAATCTATTTTGAACAGAATATGGCTGGGATGAAAGTAAGTAAAAGGAAAGGAAGTAAATTGTTAGTTATTTCATTTGGGGGGTTTTTCCTCCCCCCCCCCTGTATTTTTACTGCCAGGATAGCAAGACATACTTCCGTGATTTTTCTGCCTCATGTGTAAGGGGAACTACCCTGTCATGATTAAGTATTTATTAGTTGCTCTGCTTCAGGCAAGGGAACAATTTGGACTAGCCCTGATTATAACCTTTGATACTAAGATAAACTGATTGGGAGGAGGGAAATTATTATTATTATTTTTATTATTTATTGGATTTGTATGCCGCCCCTCTCTGCAGACTTGGGGTGGCTAACAACAGTGGTAAAACAACATGAACAATCCAATTAATAAAAACAACTAAAAAACCCTTATTATAAAAAACCAAACATACCCACAAACATACCATGCATAACTTGTAATAGCCTAGGGGGAAAGGATAACTTAACTCCCCCGTGCCTGGCGACAAAGGTGGGTCTTAAGTAATTTGCGAAAGACAAGGAGGGTGGGGGCCGTTCTAATCTCTGGGGGGAGTTGGTTCCAGAGGGCCGGGGCCACCACAGAGAAGGCTCTTCCCCTGGGGCCCGCCAAATGACATTGTTTGGTCGATGGGACCCGGAGAAGGCCAACTCTGTGGGACCTTATCGGCCGCTGGGATTCGTGCGGTAGAAGGCAGTTCTGGATGTATTCTGGCCCAATGCCATGTAGGGCTTTAAAGGTCATTGCCAACACTTTGAATTGTGACCGGAAACCGATCGGCAGCCAGTGCAGGCCGTGGAGTGTTGCAGAAACATGGGCGAATCTAGGAAGCCCCACGATGGCTCTCGCGGCCGCATTCTGCACGATCTGAAGTTTCGGAACACTTTTCAAAGGTAGCCCCATGTAGAGAGCGTTGCACTAATCGAACCTCGAGGTGATGAGGGCATGAGAAATGTCCTAACACTCTTTTCTATAAGATCTAAGAGGCTTCTGACCTTCAGTAGAAGCAATAGCAATAGCATTTAAACTTATATACCCCTTTCACATTGCTTTACCACCCTCTCTAAGCGGTTTACAGAGAGTAAGCCTATAGCCTCCAACAATCTGGGTCCTCATTTTATCAACCTTGGAAGGATGAGTCAACCTTGAGCCTACTTCAATCTGCCACTGCTGGCAGCCAGTGATCAACAGAAGTAGCTTGCAGTACTGCACTCTAACCATTGCACCACCAAAGCTCAGAAGCAGGAGTCTGCCTGCATGTCCCATAGTGAGAGATTCTGTTCAGGAAACTCCCCATACACGCATTATGATTTAAAATGGAGACATTGGATATTTCGCAGTTTGCAATTAATGAAGTATTTTCAGTAATTCAGCATAAATGTTACATGAAATTGTCTTAGATTTTACCTATATTGATCATTCTTATGATTAGTTTTGACCAAACTCTGGTTTAAAAAAATAATAATTTTGCTTGACCAAAGCGTATTTTGGTAGAAGACATAAAAGCCATTTAGAAAAACAATAAACAACAGTTTTGTATCCTCAGCATGTTTTCAAAGTTCTGAAACTCATTTCGGACTGCATGTTTGTAAACAATCATTGAGATATGCCACAACATCAGCCAACTGGCTAAACATTCATTGCCCCGGAAGCAGAGTAAAGACGCTGAGACATATTGTGAATTAAGTAAGGGTCATTTTATTAAATTAACATAAATTTAAATAACGTAACTTTAAATACGTAAATTTAAATATTTAAATTCAACCTAACTAAGGACCTGCAGAGGCCAAAACTAACGGGGTGGAAATTCCTACCAGAAACTTCCTTGGCAACATTGGGCAAAAACTCCTTGCTGAACCAGGTGAAGGTAGCCACCTTCACCTGGATCCAAGCCACGCCCCTTCGTCGTGTGGGAGGAGTTCACCCTCCAATCGCCGTGGGAAATTGGATCTGGTGATTCCCATGGACATCCTCTCTCCAATCCCCGACGTTGCTCCAACCTCTAGTTCCTGGAGAGAGGTGGTCCATCACCCTTTAAAGGATGCGCAGTCGCTTCTAATTGCCCATTTCCGCCCCTAACCTGCCAAACCCCAGTGACCAAAGGGAGGCCTATACTGACATCTAAGTGCGCCGCACCCCTTAACCAATCCAGTCCGCACCGTCAGTGTGGAATAGGCAAAAAAACGGCCGCCTCTAAAGGGGAGGCCGCAAAAAATTCCTATTCGGCACCGAGGCGACCTCCTTAGGACACACTGTTAATAGCGGAGGGTGGGCGGGTGTTCGCTTCCCACAGCAGCAAAGAAGGAGGAGGTCCTGTTTGGATCGCCCTTAAATAGAGCGATCCAGGACCTCTCCTGACTCCCAGCAGGCAGCGCACCGACCTGGCGCACTGCCAAAAGCCAAACTTCCGGGTTTCTCGGAACTCGGAAGTTCTGGGCTCCATAGAGCCACTCGCAGCATCCCCCTGCTCCGGGGGCAATTTCGGCTGGCGGTTTAAGCCGCCGGTCAGGCATTTGTGTAATTTTAAAGCCAATCTTCATTTCCGCAGTTTTTAAAAACCTGGCATTCTCAAATGATTTCTGTATGATGTCTATAGAGATTCTCAGTCATCCAGGTCATGGTTATCTCAAAGGCACTTTTTCAGGGGTAACTGGTTTTTCTTTAAAGACATTTCACTTCTCATCCAAAAAGCTTCTTCAGAAACGTCTTCAAAGATTAAACCAGAAAGTCCATTTGCCTCTTGGAAAAACATCTTTGGGATTTCTGCATAATCTTTTGTAACCTGGTTAGTTTGAAGTTCAGTGTGATCATTCAGCTAATAATTGCTTATTCTAAACTGTTCAATATCTGACTGCATAGAATGTCAGTCAATGAGGGGATCCTTCTATCACAAACTGGTTTTCTGCTAAGTGTACTAATTCAGGGCTTCCAATATTTAGTTAACTAACAAACTGACTTTCCCCTTTCCTTTCTAGAAGAACCAGAAGTTTCTAATTTTTCTCACCCCCAATAAAGGCAGTCTGCGTATTTGTCCTCATGAATTTGTATACAATTGTCTGCTTGTTTTTGTCTGGTTTTGTTTTGCTTTATTTTAAGTAATTTAAAGTATCCTATGAGGTGGTTTGAAGGCAAGTTCAAATTCTAATATAAAATATTGCTATAATTTTTAAATACATTTTATTGCTTATAAAATAATAAGAGCAAAAGAAAAAAGCAAAGCACAAAAAATACATTATCAAAAAATGCACAAGTGCTTGTAAAATAAATTTTAAAAATGCAATTGAAAAAAATAATGTACAGAGCATATGTTCTTAGAGCAATTAAGTTACAATGCTATATAGTATTATCAAATTCAGACATGAAAGTGTGTGCACCTGTCTGTATGATTATCATGTTTTTCAGCCCATTGTAATTTGTATAAATTGTTCCCCTTTTCCCTTGCATTTATCCATACAAAAGAGGCACGGTGGCTCAGTGGCTTAAAAGATGCCAAAGAAGGTCTATGCTCCTGCAGTTCGAGTCTCACCATTGCACAATGGAATGAACTCCCAGCACTAGCCCCAGCTCCTGCCAACATAGCAGTTTGAAAACATATAAATGCAAGTAGATAAATAGATACCATTTCAGTAGGAAGGTAATGGAATTCCTTGTTTTGCCATATGCTTTGTACTGTGTATTTTTTATCCACATCATCTATAAATTGATCAAAAGTCATTATTCATGCTTTTATTCACTTTTTCCATATCAGCATCTTGGGGGGGGGCACAATGGATCGGACACAACTTCTCTATTAACAACAACTTGCTATTTTATTAAAGCTATCTATTATTTGCATCAACAGTGGAATAGTAGCATGAAGTTTAGAAATAAAGAATACGATCTGCAGATAAAACCAAAGTTGTGCACTACTCTATAGAACAGAACAGAACAAAATTTTTAATTGGCCAAGCGCGATTGGACACACAAGGAACTTGTCTTGGTGCATACGCTCTCAGTATACATAAAAGAAAAGATATGTTCATCAAGATTCAAAAGGTACAACAATGATAGTTCAGGTACAAATAAGCAATCAAATCTTATTAGGAACCATTCAATATAAATTGTAAGGATACAAGCAACTAAGTTACAGTCATACAATCATTAGTGGGAGGAGATGGATGATGGGAACAATGAGACAATTAATAGTAGTGCATTAGTAAATAGTTTGACACTGTTGAGGGAATTATTTGTTTAGCAGAGTGATGGCATTCAAGAAAAAACTGTTCTTATGTCTAGTTATTCTGGTGTGCAGTGCTCTATAGCATCATTTTGAGGGTAGGAGTTGAAACAATTTATGTCCAGGATGTGAGGTGTCTGTAAATATTTTCACAGCCCTCTTTTTGACTCATGCAGTATTCAGATCCTCAAAGGAAGGCAGGTTGGTAGCAATAGGTTTTTTTCCTGCAGTTCTAATTATCCTCTGAACTATGTTTCTGTCCTGTTGGGTTGCAGAACCGAACCAGATAGTTTAAAAGTTGCCGATGACAGACTCAACATTCAAGTGCTGATGACAGTTTGTAAATCATCTTATGTTGTCTAATAGCATAGGCCAAGCATTCCACACAAACAACAAAAAGCAATGGAGAAAGTGGGCATTTGAGCTTGGTTCTAGCAAAGTAGCAGAAAATATATGCTAATTTCAAAAGAAATACAAATCCATTTAATGCAGCAAACTTATACTGCTTATATACACTGATCAAAAAAATAAAGGGAACACTTAAAGAACATATCTTAGATCTCAATGAATGAAATATTCTCATTGAATACTTTGTTCTGTATAAAGTTGAATGTGCTGACAACATGTGAAAGTTATTGTCAATCAGTGTTGCTTCCTAAGTGGAGAGTTTGATTTCACAGAAGTTTGATTTACTTGGAGTTATATTGTGTTGTTTAAGTGTTCCCTTTATTTTTTGGAGCAGTTTTTAACACATTGGTCTTAACTTTTATTCACACCACAGACAAGAGACCAAGTTTTAGATTTTTCAAGGAAATGCTCCATTTTTAATTAGTTTTACCTCCCTTGTTGTCTTTCCTATCAATACCAAGGGAATCATCTGAAATAGAGAGGCACAGCTGATGGAGCAATAAGGGCAGGGAATCTTGCTTTACTACTTTTACTGAGTCATACCATAGGTAGAATACATACTTTATAAGCAACCTGTGCAACTCCTTTCAGCAAGCCCTAACCAGAGTGCCTTTTGAAATAGCAAATACATTAATCCTCCTCTGCAATCAAAGCAAAACTTTGAGAAGCTTGAAACAAGCCACAGATATTCTTGATCCCATAAAAACAGTAATGTTATGCACACAGCTTTACACTTTTACAGCACTTCTTTTAAAATAGTGGCAAAGGCATTAGAAATACAAGGCAAATAGTAAAAAGAAGGCAGAATAAAATCAATTCTACTGGAGCAATTACTATGAGAATTCTTCAGGCTTCGTTCTGTGTCCCTGCACATTAATCTTTGTTAGATGCCATATATTTAAATTGTTTTCATTTAACCCTTGACGAGGTTAGTCTTCTGCTTGCCATAGCGCTGTGATGGCGAACCTATGCCACCTGTGCCACTTGAGGGCACGCAAGGTGTTATTCTATGTCAGTTTCAGTGTGCTGGGTAGCTGATTTTGGACCTTCAGGAAAGCTGGGGAGGCTGTTTTTGCCCTCCCTGGATTTGGGGAAGGCCTCCAGAACCTGTGTATGGTGAAAATTGGACCACAAAGGACTGCCAGAATGAACTTCTGGTAGGCCTATTGAGCTGTTTTTCGCCATCCATAGCCTTCAGGAAAGCCTCCTGAAGGTTTCTAAACTTCCAGTAGGCCCATTGGGCTATTTTCGCCATCCACCGTTTTTGGAGGCTTTCTTGAAGCTGGGAAGGAGGGCGAAAAATGTCCCAAATCCGGAGGCTTCAGTGAAGGGGGGACAGCAGGGGTGGATTGTGCATGCATGTGTGGGGGAGGGCATTGCATTATGGGTGTGGGCACCCACATGCACACTATCCCTTGTGTGCGCTCTCTTTTGGCACTCAAGCAAAAAGAGGTTCACCATCACTGGCATAGATTCTACCCTATGAAATCTCTGGTGCTCATAGACTTCCTCTCATGCAGTTTATCTTCATTTTTGGGGCTAAAATCCACACAATTTCCTAACCTTGGCTGTGCAAGCTATTGGATTTGAAATCCTAAATATACAGTATTTTACGTCTTTCCTTTTTTGGTTCTTGGAAACTACTGCAACTCCTACAAAATTGCAGAAATGCTCTGATTTTTTCTCCCCTTTGGTCCTAAATATACTAATGGCATGCCTTCAGAAACAAAGGTAAGAGTTTTGTTCACAGAATTTCTCAAAGTCAAGTTTCTTGTTGATAGAGGATTCTGGACTGAACTATTATAGGAATTGCTGGAATTTATCAAAAATAAGGATAAATTCAAATCTATTGACCTGTAACCATGCAAAGTATTTAGTTCACACAGCTTCATCCACAACAACACAGGAGCACACAACAGATACAAACTTAAAGTAAACCACTCTAAATTCAAATGCAGGAAATGCGACTTTAGTAACCGAGTAGTTGATGCATGGAATTCACTACCAGACTCTCATGATTAAGATTCAATTTAAAAAGGAATGAGTTGAAGGATTGGCTGTATTAAATGAAGTTCCAAATTATGTGATGGGAGAAAGTATATTTTTTAAATTTACTATCGTTGTATATGTTGGTTAAAATGTGAATGATTCATGAATTTGACATAATTAAATTAAATTAGCGAATTAATAATAAGATGATTATATGTATTTTCTATTTTCTCTTTCACTTTTTTCAGATTTTAGTATTAGGAGATAAAACATAGTTAACTTTTTACTTTATAGTAGATAGATGTATTTCTATTAAGGGAATTTACAGTATAACTGTTGGAAATAAGCATGAACTGCACAGTCAATGGATTCGCATAAACTTTTCCTGATAAAGGACTTGAATAATCTTGCAGTAAAGTACAGTATTATATTCAGCAAAGCTAAATAATAACAATCTGCCTCCTTGTGGTACAACAGTGGAAATATCCAATGCTAATAATGAAGGAAAGCTTCAATTATTTACTGAACAGGTAGATCATATTAGTGTAACAAATGAGCACCTCACCAAATATTTTTGATGTTTTATCTTACATTTCATGGAAATAATGTAGCATTTGGATCTTGGTCATTTGCAATGCAAACTTCATCACTTTTAACCATGGACTGTGGTTAGTGACAAAATTTATCAATGCAATTTGAAAAGTAATACAGATGCTGAAAAAAGGTGACTTATGTCCACTTTTCACATTTATGAACTTGCAACATCCCCATGGTCACATGATTAGAGTAAGAATGGAATACAATGGAGTAGAAGAATAGAATAGAATAGAATACAATACAATTTATTGGCCAAGTGTGATTGGAACACAAAGAATTTGTCTTGGTGTATACGCTCTCAGCGTACATAAAAGATATGTTCATCAAGAATCATAAGGTTCAACACTTAATTATAGTCCGGGTACATATTAGGAACCAGGAACCATATTAGGAACAAAGTCATTAATGGAGGAGATGGGTGATGGGAACGATGAGAAGATTAATAGTAGTGCAGACTTAATAGTTTGACGGTGTTGAGGGAATTATTTGTTTAGCAGAATAATGGCGATCGAGAAAAAAACTGTACTTGTGTCTAGTTGTTCTGGTGAGCAGTGCAGATGACAGACTCAATAATTCCTCTGTAGAACTGTTAGCCGCAGCTCCTTGGGCAGTTTGAGCTTTCGGAGTTGGTGCAGAAATAACATTCTTTGTTGTGATCTTTTGATGACTTTTTTATGTTAGGTGTCCATTTTAGATCTTGCGATATGGTGAAACCTAGAAATTTGAAAGTCTCTATTATTGATACTGTGTTGTCTAGTATTGTAAGAGGTGGAAGTATGGGTGCCAGTTTCTCAAAAAGTCTACCATTTCTAAGGTTTTGAGTGTATTCAGTTCCAGATTGATCCAGGGGCACCACAAGGTTAGTTATTCAACCTTCTTCTATATATGGATTCATCATTGTCTTAAATGAGGCCAATCACTGTTGTGTCATCTGCGAACTAGTTTAAGAAAGGATCATTAGAGATGCAGTCATTGGTATAGAGGTGGAGAGAGAGCACACAGCCTCCTCCACTCCCCCCCCCCTAATTGTACAGGTATCTGATGTGATTCTACTTAGCTTCATCTGCTGCTTCCTGTTTGTTAGAAAGCTTATGGGCCACTTACAAGTGTCTTGAAGCCCCCATCTTTACCCAATTCTTCAACAAATCACGTTTCCAAACAAGACAGGAAGCAGCAGGTGAAGCTAGGCAAAATCACATCAGATACCTGTACAATTAGCACAGCCCCCCCCCCCCAAGGCTATGTACTCTCACGTCTCTTCTCTCTATACAGTGATCCCCCGATCATTGCGAGGGTTCCGTTCCAGGACCCCCCGCAACGAGCGGGTTTTCGCAAAGTAGCGCTGCGGAAGTAAAAACACCATCTGCGCATGCGCAGATGGTGTTTTTACTTCCGCAGCGCTAGCGAGGGTTGGGGGTCCGGGGGGTGCTGGCAAGCCCCCCATGCCGGCGGCGACGTTTTAAAACAGCCGCGCCGCCCCCAATCTTCGGCTCCTCGCTAGCGGGCAGGCAGGCGGCGGACAAGCCGTTCGCTGGCGCTCGCTCTCGCCGCTTTCCAGCTGAGTCCTGAAGCGAAAGCAGTATTGCGATATGATCCACTTGCAAGTGTGTTCAGGTACCACTAGCTGATTCAATTTAGTTAGACGTGTGTCTGGAATGATGGTATCGAATGCTGAACTAAAATCTATAAAGAGGCCCCTTCCGTAGGTCTTTGGAGATTCAAGATGTTGTAGGATGTAATGCAGAGCCATATTAACAGCATCATCTATTGATGTTTACTTGGTGTGCAAATCGCAGGGGGGTCTAACAGTGCATCCGTGATGGTTTTCAAATGGAACACCACTAGTCTTTCAAAGGTTTTCATAACTACAGATGTTAGAGCAACTAGTCTGCAGTCTTTCAGTTCCTTGATGGTGGGCTTTTTCAGCGCTGGGATGATAGAGTGTTTGAAGCAAGAAGGAACATAGCACATCTCTAGCGATTTATTGAAGATTCGGGTGAAGACAATTGAACAATTGGGGGACAATTGGTCATTTGGATGCTTGACAAATGACTTATATTTATGACAGTAACAGTGATTCCCTTTTGCGACCTTCTGACAAGCAAAATCAATGGGGAAACCAGATTTGCTGAACTAACGTGTTATTAATTTAACTACTACAATGATTTACTTAACAAACATGACAAGAAAAGTCGGAAAAATGAGGCAAAGTTCACTTAACACATTTCTCATTGGGCTCAATTGTGGTTGTAAGTTGACTGCTTGTATTCCCCAATTTTATTAAAACCTGCAGACATAAAAAAGACGCAAACAAAACAAAACTCACAAATTTAAAAAGGAAGAAGTTTATTTTTAAAAACTGCCTTCCATTTGAGTACGGTTGTTATGCATTTCAGATTTTACAAGTCATGGGACAGTACTCAGTAGTTAATAACATCAAATAACTATGTTTTTCTACCTTCTCCAGAAGTTTTCTAGCATCTCGTTACAAAACCATGATGTGCCACATCAATGTGTATAATTTTTATTCTAGTATGAAATTTGGGCTTGAATATAATGAATAAAATATAACATTTATAAAAGTATACATCCTTAGAAATCAATGGAGGACAACTCCAACAGCTAAGAACACATTTTATACCAAATGTGCCTGTTTCTATGCCTTTCCCAAAAATGTGGAAGCTCATACCAAAGACCGGAGTTTGCAAGATTTTTTATACTCAATGAATCCTGGAATGTTTGGTAACTTTAGAATAGCCAATTCCCTTTTTCTCCATTCATAAACACATCTATTTGGGATCTGTTGTACAATCTAAATTAAGACCATTGGATTCAAAGTGTCTCCCTCCTCTGTCCATGCATTCCTAAATTCTGAACCAAAATAGAAGTCGTAATGTAAACATGTCCAAAGACTTCTTGCCAAGTAGCAAGCAAGGAAATTTGCAGAACAGTGCCTAGGAGAGTTTTCCCTAACCAGATGCCTTGTAATTCCCAGAATTCTTAGCCAGCATATCCTATGGGAAGAACAATCCCAATGTGTTTTGAAAAAGCCCATTTGGGAAGGCTTTTCTAATGAGGACTGTAAGACAACTTAAAGGCAAACTGCACTTTAAGATTCATGAAACTTACAATACCATTTTTGTTATATTACTTATCAAAAGACAGAGGGAAGGGGAGTAAAATAAAATAAAATATTAAGTATCTGCTTTAAAAAACCTATGGAAATTCTAAATATAATAGTTTTCTGAAGAGTTAAGGGAAAGATGTGGACTTTAAAAAGAAAACTTGCAAGCCTGGATCAGGTCCAACAAGATATGGTACACAGCCTTTTTTAAACAGCACATCCTAAAGTTTAGAAAAAAATTATTTTGCATGCATCTTGCTATTGTTACAAGTGAGGGTTTGTCTGATGCTAGAGAACCATGGAAAGAGTTGCTGTTCAAGAAACAGAAATCCAAGAAAACTATTGGATTTTATTACTGCACAGTTGAATCTATAAGAAATTCTGTATTGGGAAATTGGGGGGGAAAAAATTTGCTTCATATTAGAAGATTCTCCAACTGGAATATGCCATAGTGAAGCATTCAGCCTCACAACTAAACTGATGTATCCGCTATGTGAACTGAATATATTAAATTATAAACTTGCCTAAAATCTGGCAGCCAAATCCAGAAAGACCTGTATAAGATTTATTCCACAGTAAAAAATACACAAAGAAAAATACGCATCTGCAACCTTTTTGATGTTGTATAAAGAATTGCCAACAAAAATTAAATGAAACCAACTCTTTTGTAATATTGTCCAAAATCACTATAAAACTTCAGTTTCTCACAGAATTTGACTGGCTGTAATAAGCAGCTGGAAGGCATCTGCCATTCATTTAACTTGAAATTGTTATAGGACCATTCTTTGCTGCATGGAACATTATTTAGCCCCATTATTGCTCCCCACAAAAAAAGCCATTCCACAGAAAAGGACCCAGGAAGTACAAACTATGCAGTGATAATATCCTTTTTCCCAGAATGGTGGTTATTCTGCACTGGGATTGTGTGATGTAGAACTTGATGGTCCCATCCAACTGTTGTTAATGAGTTTTTATTCAAGGGAGACCACGATAAGCCTGTTACAAAATCTCGATGAGACCGATTCCTAAAACTGGAAAAGATAGAAAACATTTCTGCTATTAGTTTAGAAATCCACAGGTGAGTTCATAAAGAAATAATTATTAATACCAGACTACCTGAAAATTACTAGCAATGTGGAGCAAGGAGAAAAAGGTGAATTGCTATAATAATAATAATAATAATAATAATAATAATAATAATAATAATAATAATAATAATAATGATAATGATAATAATTATTATTATTAATTTTTTTTAATTGGATTTGTATGCCAACCCTCTCCGCAGACTCGGGGCGGCTAACAACAATAGTAAACACAACATGTACAATCCAATAATAAAAAACAACTAAAAACCCTTATTATAAAACCAAACATACACACAAACATACCATGCATAACTTGTAATGGCCTAGGGGGGAAGAGCTATCTCAACTCCCCCATGCCTGGTGGTATAAATGAGTCTTGAGTAGTTTACGAAAGACAGAGAAGTTGGGGGCAGTTCTAATCTCCGGGGGGAGTTGGTTTCAGAGGGCTGGGGCCGCCACAGAGAAGTCTCTTCCCCTGGGGCCCGCCAAACGACATTGTTTAGTCGACGGGACCCAGAGAAGGCCAACTCTGTGGGACATTATCGGTCGCTGGGATTCGTGCGGTAGAACTAGTGTTTGTAAGCACTTCCCTTGGGGTTATCTGTAAACTTTGACTATGCTTCTTCAGAAATAAGGCAATGAGCAAAAACTGTTTTACTCTATTCACGAAGGGCCATTTTCCATATAGCAAAAGACAGGACATAATTATTTGCCTCATATGCAGGGGAAACAAACCAATGAAAGGGCTTCTGGAGGGGAAACAAGGCTCATCCTCACTGAAGTCCTATCAGTCCTATTCAGCCATTAGAGTGACAACAATTCAGCTTTCAGTCTGCATTTAATTTCCCAATTTAAGATTAACATCTTTAAGTGAAAAGCTAAAGGCATACACTCTTGATTTATTTAAAGTATTTATAGCCCACACACCATGTACTTGGATCTTCAGATGGCGGAGATAACGTTGGTGTTCCACCATTTGAAGATCCTGGTGGATAATGGGTGGGCTATAAATATTTTAAATAATATAATGATTCCAGAGAAGGGAATCCTCAACCATTTCGGAAGCATCAATGTAAGCAACATTTTCTCTAATTTTCTCTTCTTGTCTACAACAAAGGTGGTACCTATTCTGAACAGAGTCTACAGGCCAGTGGTGAAATCCATTTTTTTTTACAACCAGTTATTGGGCGTGGCTTGGTGGGTGTGGCTTGGTTTGGTGAACATGGCAGGGGCAGATACTGCAAAATCCCCATTTCTTCCCTACTCCAGGGGAAGGATACTGCAAAATCCACATTCCTTTCCCACTCTTGGGGAAAGATATTGCAAAATCTCCATTCCCACTCCACTGGAGCCAGACAGAGGTGGTATTTGCCGGTTCTCTGAACTACTCAAAATTTCCACTACTGGTTCTCCAGAAATTGTTAGAACCTGCTGGATTTCACCCCTGCTATGGACGTACTACCTTCCAGCAATACAATTTCCTACTGAGGAAAATACACATTGTATGAAATTCTTTATTGTACTGTATTATCCTACATGCAAACCGCTTTCATTGTGCAAGGATGATTCTGGATAAATAAACTCTGGAAAAACTCTCTTCTACTCTTGCATGGATCCATTAACGTGGTAGACAAATAATGAGGCTCAGGTGATTTGCCTTTGGCCACAATATACACCAGGATAAAAATGGGCATGCTTTGTTCTGATCATCACTTTAACCAGAGGTGCCAATTTGAATATGAACTGCAGTGCACAAATATTTTTATACACATATATGCAACTTTTAACATCGAAATCATATCTCTGACTTTTAACATGGCAATCATATACCGCTGAGAGCCTAAGTGACTATATGGCACAGAAATTGAGAGAATTGCAAGAGAGAAGTGGATTGAACCCTTTTATAACTCACACTTCTGAAAAACTGGAGTCCAGAACAACAACAGAACAATCTTCACTGATAGAAGCCAGCTGAGGTGAACTAGAGGAAGAAAAAGCTTATTAACACATACAATATTTGTTCTGTTTTTTATTTAAATGTGACAAATATGAGATCTTATTAATGACATATAAATTTTAAAAAATGTCATAGCAAATAAAATTTTGAAACTGGGGAAGAAACAGAAATAATTATCGGATCAACGCATGTGAGAAAATAGTGGTGTACATATGATGGATACATGAAGGGTTAATTTAAAAACCAAACAATATTATCCAACAGGAGAGTTATAAAAAAGATTGCCTGAAATGAAAAAAAATTACACTATATATTTAGTGAGTTCCAGAGAGAATCAATGGACATACAATAATCTTTTTTTTGTAGGAACACAACAGAAGATGAGCAAAGATAAAGTAGCTTTGTAGTTTAAAACTGAAATTAAAAGATTAACAATATTTTAGGTAAAAGCCAAATCTAATTAGGTAAAATCACTGTTGTATTTTAATTTTAGGCAAGCGTACCAATCAAGTCCTTATTTGATATAAAATAGCATCAACTGAAAATAAATATATCAAATCAACTTTTTAGTAAAAAAAATTATTGCACAGGATCTAGAAGAATTAGTAACTTTTTAGCCTTCTTTGTTTCAAAGGAAAATCTAAAGTTGAACGACAATTTTCTAAAAACAACTGTAAACTTGAAAAGATTTTCTATAGAGACTTTCCCTTCTGTTGACTACTGATTAATTTTTCAGGTCCCAAGTGACAACCTATAGCCAGAGCCATATTTATTATTTATTTATTTATTGGATTTGTTTGCCGCCCCTCTCCGGAGACTCGGGGCGGCTAACAACAACAATAAAGCAGTGTACAATAGTAGTCTGATGTTAGAAATAATTAAAGGCCCATTAATATAAAAAACCAAACATACATACATACATACCATGCATAGAATTGTAAAGGCCTAGGGGGAAGAGGGTCTCAATTCCCCCATGCCTGACGGCAGAGGTGGGTTTTAAGCAGCTTACGAAAGGCAAGGACGGTGGGGGCAATTCTAATCTTTGGGGGGGGAGTTGGTTCCAGAGGGCCGGGGCCGCCACAGAGAAGGCTCTTCCCCTGGGTCCCGCCAAGCGACATTCTTTAGTTGACGGGACCAGGAGAAGATCCACTCTGTGGGACCTAACTGGTCGCTGGGATTCGTGCAGCAGAAGGCGGTCTCTGAAATAATCTGGTCCGGTGCCATGAAGGGCTTTATAGGTCATAACCAACACTTTGAATTGTTATCGGAAACTGATCGGCAACCAATGCAGACTGCGGAGTGTTGGTGTAACATGGGCATATTTGGGAAAGCCCATGATTGCTCTAGCAGCTGCATTCTGCACGATCTGAAGTTTGAATGAGAATATACTTTTGAATGAGACAGATCTACGTAAATTCAAATGCCAAAGAAAAGTTCTTCTGGATTTAGCAATTTTACAAAACATCAGGGGAGGGAAGAAGCTTTTATCACCTTTGGCAGATTTGTGAAATTTATTGGTTGCCCACCTTACCACTTACAATCTTAAAAGGATAAAAACTATAAAGGGACATATATTCACTCAGCCACCTTCCACGAGTTTCCATATTCCCAGTCCAGCCCCTTAGCTATTGCCTCACACTGGCTCTCATGATTATGAGACAATGGACTTGTATACATGAATGAGTTGACATCCATGTGTGAATGGCACATACATTTGTAAATAAAAATAAAAGACAAACTACATACATTTATACATATGCTCTGGGAGTGTGCAGAAATTCAGAAATTTTGGAAAGTAGTGCAGAACGAAATTAACAAAATGTTAAACATTAACTGGATAATTACAAAAGAAATAGCAACTTTAATTAAATATAGGGAATTAGGAGAATTTAAGGAAATTAAAACCGCAGCATTGGAAAGTGCCCAAGCGGTAATGGTATTAGGTTGGAAAGATTCTACAAAATGGACATTAAAAAATTGGTACTGGTACATGGTGGACCACATACATTTTGAAATTATGGAAATAAGATTAAATAATTTTGATGAGAATAAATTGGAGAAGTTGATGGTGCGATGGAATAAGGTAAAAGATTATATGTTAAGTAGAATCTGTGATGTAAATACGAAAAATAAATTGCAATCACTCTTTTAGTAATATATGACGCAAGATAGAGCCAAGGAATAACAGATAAATAATTAAATCCTCTTTGAATCCTCTTATGTGGGTGGCGGGGGTGATGGGGTGTGTGTTATTGTTAGGTGATGGGCACATGCACTGTGCACTGTTATATGTTTGTTTTATGTAAAAAAAAATTAAAAATCAATAAAACTTTATTAAAAAAAAAAAAGACAAACTACATACAGTTCACTTTTTTTTGACACTGCAGTCCTACCTGTGTGCAGAAAAAGCAAATCCTGTAATACTACGGGAATGCACAGTTGAACTAATGATGGTATCTGGATTCTTTGTGTCTATAAGTGCAATCATCCCACTTTCATCACCTTAGAAATAACAATGGAGAACAAACAGATCGACTTAAATGGGTATTTAATATGAAAAAATATGTAATATGTAAAAATGATTTATTTAAAAATATATTCCTTACCCAAAACAAAAGTGTTATTTTGATGTGGATGCCATGCGAGTGAGGTAGAAAGATTACTAGAGGCATTGCAGGCTGAATATATGTAATGGCAGAAAAAAATATAATTAGGTTCCCAAGTTTGTTTCAGAGAAGACAACTGATTGCTAGCTAACATTCAAAAGAAAACACACACAAATAAACATTTCATCCTTTAAACATATTTAGTTAGCTTATTTTTTAAAAAAAGTTTAAGACTTTAATCATCTATCTAAAAATACCTGATTTTTACCTAAAACAAAAATACAATGAGAGAAGTTTTAGACATTCATTTATTTCTTGCATTAATATTCTGCTTTTTCTGTGGGATCTAAGGGCAGAATTAGAATTAGGAATTCCCCTAATTTTATTTTCAAAAGCCACCATGGAAGGTTGGTTAGTTTGAGAATGCATAAGTGACTATAAGTGACCATTCAAATTTAAGAGGAAATGTGAAATAGTTCTATATTTTATGCTACACTATTTCAACTTTATATCTTTTGATTTTCCTTTTAGAAGGCCAAAATCTAAAAAAAGACAGGAATAGAAAGGTGCGGGAGTGGGGGGATACGGTACTTAATGTTACTATCCAGAAGTAACGAGCACTTAATTAGATTACAGTGTTCCCTCGATTTTCGCGGGGGTTACGTTCCAAGACCTCCCGCGAAAGTCAATTTTCCGCGAAGTAGCGGTGCGGAAGTAAAAACACAATTTTTGGCTATGGACAGCCAAAAACTACCCCCACGCACCCTTTTTCAAGGCAGCACAAGGAGCCAGGCTTGAAATTAGGGCAGGGAGCGACGAAAGTGCGGAAGCCGACAAAGATTGCTTTGAATGTCGGCTGCCCCCGCCTCCCCAGCGCCTCCGGCGCCCTCACCGCTACCGCCCGCCCGATCCACCCCTCTCACCGGCTTTCTTCGGACACGGGTCCTCCTGCAGCAGCGCTGGCGGCCACCGTTCCCTGTAGGCACCCGCCCGCCGTTCGCTGCTCGCCCGTTCGCCCGCCCACCCGCCATTTGCCCGGCCGCTCGCCTGCCCACCCGCCCGCTGTTCGCCCGCCCGCCCACTCGCAGCTGGAGAGCAAGAGGGGGAGAGATAGAGAAAGAGAGAGAAGGAAAGAAAGAAAGAGATGAGAGAGGGAGGAAGAGAGTGTGAGAGAGGAAGAAAGCAAGATAAAGAGAGAGAGAAAGAAAGAAAGATGAGAAAAGAAGAGAGTGAGAGAGAGGAAGAAAGAGAGAGAAGAGTGGAAGGAAGAGAGAAATGATAGAAAAAAGGGGAGAAAAAAGAGAAATGAGAAAATGATTGAAGCAGAGAATGACAGAAAGAGAAAGAGACAGAGAAGTGACTCTTGGTGATGACGTATGACGTCATCGGGTGGGAAAAACCGTGGTATAGAAAAAAACCTGTGGAGTATTTTTTAATTAATATTTTTTGAAAAACCGTGGTATAGCGTTTCACGAAGTTTGAAGCCGCGAAAATCGAGGGATCACTGTACTTGTACTTTGGGATTGTGCATGCATTTCTACAATAAGGACAATTTAACATAAAGATTTTTACAATTCATAATTGGATTTCCTTCTTGAATTACAGAATTACAGCAGAAGTGACACCATCTGCTGCAAATAACTGTATGTTAAGCTATAGGGTGAGAGCTGGCTTTTAGGCACACTGGTAAACCACTAGTCTTAGGCAGATTAATATACTCTATCTGACTACATCATGCAGTGAGCCCCTCTTACTCAATTCCACTTCAAATCCATTCATGTCATTTTATTGCCTTGGAATAATGTTATACAGGGTGCGTTCCAAAAGTAATGCAATTTTTAAAAAAAGTAATTTATTGATCAGATTTGCACAAACACTTAAAATTCTTCAAAGTACTGTCCTTGGACCTCTACACATTTTTTCAAGCCATGACCGGAGCACGCCCTGGAAGGCATCTTCGGGGACCTCTCGCAAGGTCTTCGTCACAGCCGATTGGCTCTCTTCTATGGACAAAAAACAGGCTGGGAACAAAAAGAAATCTGCTGGGGCGACGTCAGGACTACATTGGCACCTGGTGTTTGGCCAGGAACTCACGGACTCGTAGCGCATTGTGGCCAGGCACGTTTTTCGTCCATAGAAGAAATCCAATCAGCTGTGACGAAGACCTTGTGAGAGGTCCCCGAAGACGCCTTCCAGAGCGCGTACCGGTCATGGCAGAGTTGCTGGAAAAAATGTGTAGAGACCCAAGGACAGTACTTTGAAAAATTTTAAGTGTTTGTGCAAATCTGTTCAATAAATAACTTTAAAAAAATAATTGCATTACTTTTGGAATGCACCCTGTATTTCTACATTCTGCAACCAACAATTATAGCCAAGTGGGAATGTCTCAAGCTTTGACTTGAAGTGATTTACAAACCACAATTTAGTGATCATTGATATCCATTCTGTGTATGCATAAAACTGCTGTAATGACTGGACTGAAAACCAGAGAATAGACTACATGCATGAAGGAATTAAGCAAACTCTTAGTATTCCCACCATGAACTGAATTTTGAGATTATAATTTTTGCACAGGACAGTGATTCAATCAATGTTTAGAATGTATGGTTAGAAAATTTTGTTTCATGGGGAACAACCATATTTCTCTCTAATCTTTAATGTAAAGATCTCTAACAGCTCCTGCTGGAACCTACAGTTCACTGACATTTGAAAGTTACAGGCTGCAGTCACTTGATCTCTTGGGCTGTTTTCCTGAAATGTATTATCTTCCCACCCGGGACTGTCTGTCCCTAGATAGGCAAAGTCTTATATGTATCCATTCCCTGCCAAAAAGACCATAATGCAGACTAGGCATTAAGAGCTTTGGAATCAAGACTTAATTTTTTCCCAACTTTGGGACACCTTCAACAGTCCAAAAAAAATAAAATAAATACTGATGTTTCTTTAAGCATTCTTCTGATGGCAATGAATGAAGTACTTTATTCACCTCTACCAAGAAGTGGGTGCACATATGAGAATATGAATATCTTAAAAATGGTATTTTAGGACTTTCCAACTCAGTTACTGACTAACCCACTTATGCTGGGGGGAAAGAACCAACATTATTTCTATTTAAAGGGGAAACATTACAAAACTATCAAGCACGAGACATACCAATTCGAGATGCTGGCTTTGGAGATCTGGTATCCCAGAGTATAACTCTGCTATCCTAAAGGAGTGCAAAATTAATAAAACAGAATTAAAAGTGAAACTATGAACCAAAATATACACTATAGCATTCCAGTTTTGCCATATTTCCCCACTTCTTTGCGATACTGTACTATTATCCTTTCATCCCTTTGATGATTTCTAAGATTTCATTCACTTTTGCCTTGAGAATACAGAGGTTAAGTCTGAACCTATATCTGCAATAATTCAGAATAAAAAGTTGAGTTTACCTCAGCGCAGGACAGGAACACTGTATCCTTTCCAGGGCAGGCGGCCACACAAGCTACTTGACCAGAATGAGCTAGCGCAAACCAAAACAAAAAATATTATATATCCCATTAATATAGATTTGCTTACAATTTAAATCCAAGATACTCCAGAAAACATCACTGGATTCATTTGAGACAAAAAACCTTTCTACACAAATGCAATTCAAAAGCATTAGTGCTGCTCAGAAGGTGGAAATAACACATGTATGTGTGTGTATTACAAACAAAAGTTTAAACTCCATTAGTTATGAAGTTCAACAGATAACCATTATTCAGCCCAATCTACTCCTTAATTAAATGTATGAAGCCACAATAAAATGAATGTATTTGTGAATATGTGTGTATGCATATAAGAAATAAATACATAACGGGAATGAGTAGCCATAAACAGGATTATTTAAGAAATGAGAATACTTCCAATTCAGACACAAAACCAACTTGAACCACACATCCTAGAAATGAGAAAATACATTTATATCCACATTTTCTAAAACACTGCATTCAGTTTAAAGAAGGTATACTAAAAAGTTTTAAAAGGTATATAAAGTTTTAGATGTTTATACAATTTTAAAATTTAAACGTTCATTTTTTAAAGCTTTAAATGTCTATGCAATTATACAAAATGCATTTTTGCCAATAAATATGGAAACAGGGCAAAGTAGATACAGGTGAAAGTTGAAAAAATAGAATACAGTAGTCCCTCACCTATCGCTGGTGTTACGTTCCAGACCTGGCCGCGATAGGTGAAATCCGCGATGGGGAATTTATCGACTGATAATACTTATTTAAGTATTTATATTGTAATTGTTTGGTAAGTTTTCATTGTTTTAAGTGTTTATAAACCCTTCCCACACAGTATTTATTTTAGATACAGTATTTAAATACAGTATTTACAATTTTAGATTTTATTTTTTTTTTGAAAAACCTGCCGATCGAGTTTGGCGGGCTGTTTAAATCTGCCGATCGACTTCCTCAGAAACCCACGATGAAGTGAAGCCGCAGTAGGTGAAGCGCGGTATAGCGAGGGACTACTGTATTGTGCAAAAGTTCATTTATTTCAGTAATGCAACTTAAAAGGTGAAACGTAATATGAGAGACTCATTACATGCGAGGCAAGATAGTTCAAGCCGTGATTTGTCATAATTGTTGTACCCCATAATGGCTGCGTTGACCCTGGACTTAATGAAGCACAGTGGACCAATACCAGCAGATGACATGGCTCCCCAAATCAACACAGACTGTAAAAACTTCACACTTGCTGTGTGCTTCTCCATTCTTCCTCCATAGTCTAGGTCCTTGGTTTCCAAATGAGATGCAAAAGTTTCCACAGTCTATGTTGACAGACACAGATGAGCTTTATTGGGATTATTATTATTATTATTATTATTATTATTATTATTATTATTATTATTATTATTATTATTTATTAGATTTGTATGCCGCCCCTCTCCGTAGACTTTAGTTTCCAGCAGGACTTGCTCACATTGCCAAAAGCACCAAAACCTGGTTCAATGATTGTGGGATTAATTGGCCAGCAAATTCGCCTGACCTGAACACAATAGATAATCTATGGGGCATTGTCTTGCATGTAATGAGTCTCTCTCATATATTACCTTTCACCTTTTAATTGCATTACTGAAATAAATGAACTTTTGCACGATATTCTAATTTTTCGAGCTTCACCTGTATATTAATCTGCATAGAATGAGAAACATAGTGATTAGTGATTACCATAGTACAATTTTTCTTCTTATATAACTTTCCAAATAATCTCAAAAAGCAGACAAGGAAGTAACTGAAAGTCCTTTTGCAAAGGGAATGGTAGTAAAACAAAGATTTTGGGGGGTATTCTATAATGAAATATGATTTATTATTTCATGGCTAAGTGTTTGGTGGCTTTGTTAATTTGGACAACTTAGAGAAAGTACAATTGTAGAAATATAATCAGCGGAATTCTATTCAGATAACAATCTGAATATCTTGTAGTAAAAGGCAATGTTTTGTAGCCAAAAGCCTAAGTTGAGTGCATTTCAATCCTCAAAGAATTGCCCTTGATATTTTTCTTTAATTGAAATTCCCAGAAATCTGTTATTGGTATGAGAATACTTTTAGTCAATTTAAGCCACCACAATTATTTAATATTATTATTATTATTGTTGTTGTTGTTATTGTTATTATTATTTATTAGATTTGTATGCCGCCCCTCTCCGTAGACTCGGGGCGGCTCACAGCAATAATAAAAACAATGTACAATGACAAATCTAATATTTAAAAATATCTAAAAACCCCTTATTTAAAAACAAGGCATACACACAAACATGCCATACATAAATTATATAGACCTGGGAGAGTTTACGAAGGAGTTTAAAAATTAAGGAGTTTAAAAATTAAGAGGTTAAAAATTATTTGTTTGTTTGTTTATTTATTCAATTTCCATGCCGCCCAACTCCCTATATCTCCTGGATCATCACTTAAATAACAATTATGGCTCAAAATGTTGAGTCATCTTATGTATCAACTAACTAGAGTAATAAACCTTATTTAAAAACTGAAATTGCGGTGCCTCTTTTTTGATTTTAATATCTTAACCATGAAATAATAAATCATATTTCATTATAGAGTACCCCCCCCCCAAAAAAAATGGTTGTTTTGTAGTAAATTTTAAATATCTGAGTGATCCAAAAATTTCATATAACTTTCTGTCTCCAATCCATGCTGGACAGAACTTGAAACATGGCTCAGACAAAGGAAAAGCAGCAGCTACATGACCAGTCCTTTCAAACTCCCTGTCCAGTCCTGTCCAGCACAGATGGCATAGTCTTCACTAAAGTCTTCACAAAAATTGGATTGATAAGACCACTTGAAAAACAATAAGACTTTCACAACAAAAATTGATTTTTGAAAACTGCTGGATGCCTGAAAGCACACCAATCTTCTGTCAAAGTTGCCAATCATACCTAGCAAACTATGACAAAACTCAGATGCACTGTCTATAAATAATACAGTAGAAAGTAAATAGAAAGTAACTGGACACCAGTGTGTTGAAGGAAGACATTCTGATTCAACTCTGCTCATTCATGAAGTTTATTAGATCAGATTGAGATAATTGTCCTCAAACCTCCCATATACACTGGTACAAAGGTAAATCGCCTGCAATTTACTTGGGAAGAAAGGCAAGATGAAATAATTGAGTAAGGAAATATCTGGCAAGCTTGGCTCTTACCTCTATACGTGCTGAGTACTGTTTGTTGAGGGATATCCCAGATCTTCACACTAGACATAAAAGTCAGATCAGGTTTATGAAAAAAACATAGATGTTTTTATATAAAGCAAAAAAACCCAGCAATTACCAAGTCACCTGAAATCTTTGCTGCCGCTGATTGCCTGTGTCTTGTTGGAAACAACACTCAAAGATGTCACAATGTCATCATGCTCATATTTACAGAATTTGTTCACTATCAAAGTCTCATTCTCATCCAGCTCCCAAAATTCCACAGCACCTAAAAAACAGAGAATAAAGTCAAATTCATACACTGCAGCTTGCATTATTTGATTGCCTTAGTCTAGAAACTTCAGTTTGTATAATACTTGGCAGCTAGGTTTCTTCTGGTAAGAATGTAAAGAGACCATATTACACCTAGGCTTCAAGCAGTCCAGTTGTCAATTTGTTTCTGGGCAAAATACGAAATATCCTTTATGACCTTTAAGGCCTTGTAAGGCTAAGATCCAGGCTATCTGACAGAATACCTTGTTTCATATGAACATCCATGCTTTTACAGATTGTCTACCTTAGTTGGCTAAAACTGCTAAGAGTTTGTCTGTTTTGAAACCAAGCCTTCTCTTTTACAGTCTCAGCTCTTTGGACTACATTTCCTATAGAAATGGGCCTAATATTTCCAATAGCTTTTTAAAAAACCCATTAAAGCACATGTTTCTGTCAGGCTTTAATTTCAGGTGTTATTTTAAAATATGTTTAAGTTTGTTATGTTCAATGTTTTCAATGTTTCCATTTAGAAAAAAATATTCAACTGTTAAGTCCCTGAAAGATTTCAATACTGAAAGTGTGTTGAAATTACATAGTAACTAAGTTCCTCAGCTGTGATCAATATGGTATTTTGATTTGTTCCATCAAATGCTCATTGAAATATGGGATACCTAAACTACAATAAAATACAAATTCATTACAAAAAAAGAAATTACTCAAGCACTCACAAGAATGTTCAATCATTTTTACATCATTGATTGTTTGGCTAAATCACACATATGGAACAGATAAGGCAGAGAGAAGCAGACACTGTTAATTTGTCATTGGCTTTTAGAAAGAAATAAAGCAAAATCCCAAGCTTGCATTTTGTATACAAATTCCATTGTCCAGTTCCTCCAAAATATTCTGATTTTCTATAGGGTCATTCTGCTATTTTCTGGAAGTGATTCTTCCAATATGGGAAGTAGTTTTCAACAATCTTAAATCAACATGTTCTATGAAATTTAATTCTATCTTTGACACTATCTTTAAGCTCCAACAAGTTTTAGGACACAAATATCTTTTTACACTCACCTGAATCTGATGCTACCAAGATTCCTTTGTCTGCTACCCACTTCAGATCTGCTACTCCTGCTTCAGTTTGAACACCTGCAGAGCAAAAGCCTTCATTGGGAGCTCTTGATGTATCTTTGAATACCCAAATGGAACCAGCCCAGCAACGTCCACTCAAACTGGATGCTCCCAGGAGCAGAGTACCATCTGAAAAGCAAAATTAAAACATATTAGTGTAATAAATATTTTAATGTATAATGAATAAAGCATACAAAGACTTGAGTTTGGAATTTTACCCAGGACCTTTGTTCTTCAACAGAGAACTATTTCAATAAAGAAAATATAGTTTTGCCTTGAATGATGTACTTAAATTCTTAGCCCAGTTTTGGATTCTATTCATAGTGAGGGATGGAAGGTACAGGCTTTTTCTGCATATACTCTTGATTTATTACCAAAAAGAGTATAATGAATTTATGTATAAAATATAAAAATATGAAGCAGCTAATGGAATGCTGAGGACAAAGGTATATTTAATTACAGCACTAAAAATATCTGAGTAATAGAAAGGAGTTCATTTAAAGATGATCTAGCTGTTTGCTGAGGTGAAAATTTAGACTCAAAGTTCATCAAAGTGTTACTTAAGATTTTATTATAACTAAAAAAGACAGAGGATTATTCAACTCAGGTAAGGTTTGAATCTGATTTTTTAAATGACAAAAGTTTATCCATCTTTTAATAACAATAAAAATGCCTCCTGAGCATAAGAGGTGCCCTTCAATCAACGTTCACATGGTATGTATGAACCTTCACATATGGAAAAAAATCTGTCTTTCCCGAGTGTTTTAGGTTTACAACATATGAATACTTTAATACACAACTACAGAAGCAGACCAAAACATAGTGGTTGGTAGTAGCAGTTTACTAGCAGTGATTGAGAACCTCAACTTTCATATAGCCAGGCGATATCTATATTTACTGTAATCAAAACTGAAACAGAGTTTAAAATATTATTTGGGATCTCACTTTGAAATGACTAGAGCACCCTTGCCTACATCAGACTAGGATTTCTGCAACTGCTACTGTCAATCCTCATCACTTGCCATGAAGGATGGGGACTGTAGGCAAGGCTAGCTGGAGTTTGAAGTGTGAGAAGATTGATCCTACAGTTTTTATACTCTGTAGTGATTCACAACATCGCAGGATAATTGTCAGGTTTCTGCCATTTTTTAATTTAAAAAAGGCGAATAAAAATAATAAATGCATCAAAGATGAGGTTTACATTGAGTATAATTAGTACAGTATTACATAAAATATACTGCTCAAAAAAATAAAGGGAACACTTAAACAACAAAATATAACTCCAAGTAAATCAAATTTCTGTGAAATCAAACTGTCCACTTAGGAAGCAACACTGATTGACAACCAATTTCAGTTTGTTGTCAGTACATTCAACTTTGTACAAAGTATTCAATGAGAATATTTCATTCATTCAGATCTTGGATGTGTTATTTGAGTGTTCCCTTTATTTTTTTTTAGCCGTATATATCAACAGAAGGAAAATCGGCTCAAATAGCAGAAATAGTAAATGTAAGAGAGGCTCCAGCTGACAACGGAGTTAATGAGAAAATATAACGTGGGCACCCAAAAGGCATACAGCATCTCGGATCCCCAGCCACGACATGTCCCGTAAAAGATTACAAGACCTCTGAAATGCAGGCTACAGGCTTCCGCAGCTTGTCGCCTTTCAGACGTTCGGGGCTACACCTGTCATCATTCCCAGGCAGCGATGATGATGAGTTGTAACAAAGGGCGCCTAAGGATACCAACTTGGTAAACACTCATAGGGTACCTGTTCGGTAATGGGCCCCATTCAGGTGGCGCTCCATGCAGGCAGGAGCGTTGGGCGGGATATTCCACTCGGGTCCGGTTTCTCCATCCACTGGATGGCCTGGACTCGCCTTGGCTTCTTCCATAGGTGCAGCAGTGAAACGAGGTCCAACAAACTCCAAGTGCGCCCACGTGTTCCAAAAAAAGACACTCTTACCGCCCCGATAGTACTCCCCCTTATCTCGCGAGAACTACCAAAATACCCTCAAGGCACAATTCAAGCCTGTGCATAGCTTTTCTCGCGATATTTTCCTAGACCGTATAATCGAATTCTATAGAGCTTGGAAACAAGCATTTGTCGATCTTAGCGATTTAAACCTTACGGGCTTCAACTCTCAGAATTCCTCTACCAGAATCTCGCGAGAACTTCCAAGAATCCCTTCCAGGAGGGAGTCAAGAGAGTGGAAGATTTTCTTGCAGTGTTCTCCGAGACTACGGAATCAAATTCTATTAGAACAGAATAGGAACCAATAGGGATCAATGTTTCTTAACCTCAATTAGTTAAGTTGTGTGGACCAACTCCCAGAATTTCCCGGTTAGAGAAAATTGCTCACGGTGGCTAAGGAATTTTGAGATTTAAAGTTAAGCTGCTTAGATTCAGGACCACTGAAATAGAAGACACTTTAATTGAAGAATCAAGGCATGGTGGTAGCGATTTAGGTTATGAAGCTTAACCTTTTCTCAGTGCAGGAATACAAATTAAAGTAACAGATGGCTACCATGCCTGCACATCATGGAGCATTAATGCTATTAAAATAAATCATATTTTAATATTCCTATTAATATTTCTTTATATAAACTTATGGCTTTGTAACCATACTTTGGAATGATGGAAAACAGGACTTTAGGACTTTAGGAATCATCATGCCAAAATGTTCAAAGATGTAATATCACAGTGCAACCCTTCCCTTTTTGTAGCTGTATTACACTACTGTCTTATACTAATCAACTACTATTCCAAGATTCTTAGCAGGCCAGGTGTCCCCCAACTCCAAGGTCTAAGTCAGTGTTTCCCAACCTTGGCAACTTGAAGATATTTGGACTTCAACTCCCAGAATTCCCCAGCCAGCAAATGCTGGGGAATTCTGGGAGTTGAAGTCCAAATATCTTCAAGTTGCCAAGGTTAGGAAACCCTGGTCTAAGTGAAAATGTAAAACTGCATTCTGTCTGTAGATTCATCCCCCATCTATCAATGTAATTTGAACTGATAATTTACCAGGTATGATTGTTGTAAGACTTCGAAAGATGGATTTAAATGGCTGTAATGTTGAATTCTGAAATCCTACTATATGGTTCTAAATAGCTATACCTGGAAAGACTTCCTAGCATATTACTTTACCAAGCGTTCATAAATAAAATTTCACCTTCAGCTATGCAATGCACACATAACAGTAAGGGAATGTTTTTATTTGACATAATTGCTCATTTATTTTGGTTTGATGGTAACAATTTTGGAGATTTGTTTTAAAGGTGAAAAATGAGATAGATATGTTTTATTAAAAAAAAATAAGTAAACCAAATAGTGGTACTGACTTGCCTTGAATTGATCTCAACCCCAACCTGGAAAAAATGAGCACAATTATATATTTAAGTTGTGGGGATGACATGAACTACTTGTCAGTTTTCCAATTGTTAAAAATGATTCTGATCAGTATTAGTATTATTAAATGTAGGACTGTTTAGTTTAGCATTAGTACTAGCTTTGAAAAAGAGCATCATATTTCAGCACCAGGGAAACAGTCCTGCATTTACGAATACTAATACTGTACTAATACTAAACCCTATCGAACTTTTTTTTAAAGTTCCGCGGGTATCCCCCCCCCCCCCAAAAAAAATCTTTTTTAAGTCACTCTCAGTTGCCTTGGCATAGCTCTATGGTGACAGAGATCCTGAGGTCGGAGACGGTGCTGAGAGGACACAGCGCGAGTTCGGTTTTCTCGCGAGAATCCGGTGACCGGGGCGGCCATTTTAGCGCTGTGACCGGGGGGTCACAGGGAACGTCGGGCGTTGCGGGGGGAAGGCAGGATGTTATCTCGGTTGGCGTTGCGTGCCCTGGGTGAGTGAATGAGAATGGGGTGGCCCAGAGGGCGCGAAGCGACGGGAAGGTTTGCATGGTAACCTAATCTGTTTCCCCCCTCCCTCCCTCCCTCTGCAGCCCCAGCCGGCCTGAAGAGCTCGGTGGCTCTCCCCTCCCTGTCGTCTGGGTGAGTATAACTGGGACAGAGGGAAAGGGAATGAGATGCCCGATAGCCTTGAAAGGCAGTCGGGCATCTGGGTCATCGTCTCTGTTAAGAATACTGTACTGGTTTGTTCCTTCCTCAAGTGAACGACGCGCCATTTCTCCCCCAAAAGGTGCTTTTCCAAGAAGGCAACTGGACTTCCTTGTTTTCTCTTTTTTGAGGACGTTTCGCTTCTCATCCAAAAAGCTTCTTCCGCTCTGACAAGATAATGGGTAATGGAAGCATTGCTATCCTGTCGGAGATGAAGGAGCTTCTTGGGTGAGAAGCGAAACATCCTCAAAGAGAAAACAAATTAATGTTAATGACTACTTCACCTTCAACCGCAGCCATAAAGGAGCACGTAGTAGATTCAAACTAAAGGTAATCTGCTCCAAATGCGGCTGCAGAAAATACGACCTTCAGCAATAGAGTGATCAATGCCTGGAATGCACTACCTGACTGGTTTCTTCCCCAACCCCAAAAAACTTTAACTTTGGACTGTCTACAGTTGACATCTCTCCATTTCTAAGAGGTCTGTAAAGGGCATGAATAAACATATCACTGTGCCTACTGTCCCTGTCCTTTCTTACCATGACTTTTTACTTATGTTTATACAAACTACTACTATCCAGTAGTAAAGTCCAGTTGCATCCTAAAAAAGCACCTTTGGGACAACCATGACCTGGATGACTGAGAATGTCTACAGACACATCCCATGTGAATATCATCATCATCATTTGGATGGCAAAGGCCTTTTGATTGAAAGGCTTCAATGAAATTAAGGAAATTGCAATTAACCCTGCGGTTGGTCAGCGACTTGACCACCTTTACTGGGGTTTACACATTGCTGCAGATTTATTATCACAAAATATGGGAAACTAAACCTGCTTTTCTGTAGTTCAGTGGAGTTGAAATGGGTAGTGAATTGCTCTGGCTACAAGTACAGTAATCCAGCTTTCAAAAATGCACTGTGAAGGGAGGATACTGGTTTCCATTAGCTATAGGAAAGATGGTCTTTGTAATAAATGTTCTTGTGCAGACATGACTTTACATAGTGTTAATGATGCATTTATGTTTGAAACATTTTTGTTTCTCCTTAAGATCGAGGGTGTATTCATAGTATTCAATATGCAAGGTTTTTTATTTGCATTTTATGTCCCTTGAAAATTATTGCCTGATTATGGAACATGATGCCAATATTGTATTTCCTTTGCAAAAATTAAGTTGGGGGTTGAAGATTTTGGGAAGTTATGTTTATATCTGCATAACCTGGCAAGGTGCAGTGTACCTACAAATGTTTGAGAAATATGCTGGCTTCTCCCATGACAAAGTATGTCTAACAAATAATGAATGATGTACTATTCTATGCAAATTAGAAAGCCAGATAATACATGTACTTTTGAGTATTGTCAATAAAGCAATATTAACTAAGATAATTGGATTTATTCAGAAAGTTATTAAATTTTTAAATTGCAGCATAATTCATGCATCAAGATCACTTCATACAAGTCAGAAACACTTGGCTCCGGTGCCATCTCTTCCAGAGAAAGGTGGAAAGGTTCGCCATGGAATAATCCCTGAAGAATTTTTCCAATTTTTGTATCCTAAAACAGGAGTCACAGGTATACCTTTGAAACTATTCTATGGTTTATTTAATACACTTAATTTCTGGTATTTCAAAGTATTTTATAGATGCATTAGGGAATATTGATGTGCTGTCATTAATGGAGAGATACTCTAATTATACTAATTACTGGCAGTGAAATGATAAATATTATTAATTTATTTGTAAAGTGTGCATTTAAACGTATATGTAGTAAATACAGGCTTGTGCAATGAATTTTTAAATGCATGTATTTACTGCTAACAAATAGTCAGATCATCACAATAAAAATTGACAGTCTCGGGTGACATGTTCCCACATATCAGCATTCTACCTTTCTGGGTTTTACCCTTGTTCTACTCCAATATTTGCAGAAATGCCAAGGCCTTCTGGCTTTCTGAGTGAATGGTGTTCCACAGGGCAGGAGCAGGAATGGAGAAGAAATGTTTTCTAGGTCCCACTATAAGACAATAATTAAGGGATGGAAGGTGGGGCACATCTACCTAATCTGACTTGGTGGGCTGGTTAGATGTCCTGAGAGAGAAACAGTACTGTAATTTTTCTTTAAAAATTGACTAGTATTTTTGTAGTTAGGCCTGTGCATTTATCAACTCATTTCAAGGTTAATATAGCAGAGCCCTTCTGTCATGTTGAAAAGGTGACTTTGTCAGGATTACAGAGGCAGTTTGGTGTGATTTAGTACCAAGCTAAGAAATGGGGCATCTGTATAGTCTAAACCTACCTTAGGCAAAAGCACAGTAAATAACCTTGAAATATTCACACTCTTGCACTCCTAGGAAGCAAGCAATAGGAAACCCCTTCTGAAATGTTGCCAAGAAAACTACAGAGGCTTTCCCAGGCAGTCACCAGGAATCAACACTGATTCCTATAAGTAGTAGCATTTAGAGAAAGTAGCTAAATGATAAAATCCCTGAAATATTACTTTAATTTTTGAAAGGAATGTTAATTAAACTTGTTTAACTGCTATAAATAAAATTTTGTAAGAAAAAAAAGACAAATTAAGGTTTGAACTGCTTCTTTCAGGTTTACGTGACCTGTCTCAAGAACAATAGCTTTTGCCTCGTCCTCTGTATAATACTATATTTTGCTTATTGTTAGGTCCATATATGCTTGCAACTGGGCTGACACTCTACTTCCTGTCTAAGGAAATTTATGTAATAAATCATGAAACAATATCTGGTATTGTTATTTTGGGTATGCTAATCTATGGAGTTAAGAAGTATGGTCCTATTGTAGCAGCTACTCTTGACAAAAAAATGGATGTAAGTATAGTGCTTTAGTTGTATTACACTTTGTTGAATGGGTATTTCCCCCATCTCCCCCCACTAATGACTGCATGACTATAACTTTGTTGCTTGTATCCTTATGAATTATATTGACTGGTTCCTAATATGATTTGATTGCTTATTTGTACCCAAACTATCATTAGGTGTTGTACCTAATGATTATTGACGAACGTATCTTTTCTTTTATGTACACTGAGCGCATACACACCAAGACAAATTCTTTGTGTGTCCAGTCACACTTGACCAATTAAAAATTCTATTCTATTCTATATTCCCAGGAATATTATAACTTAATATATCCTGCACAATGTAAAGCATTTTAAAGTGATCTTTAGAATACAGAATACTTTTTGGTATTTTCAAGCACTGTTATTGTAATAAATAGCTCCCAATTTAACCTTGGCCTTTCTAATTCCTATTTTAATTATTTACTACTAAGATTTCTACTTGCTGTAGGCTGGTTGTGAATCATTTACAGGAAAATACAATGCATTAATGGCAACAAAAAAGACAAAAACAATAGAATAAAAATGATATCAATCAAGGAAAGACCCAAAGTAACATCCTCCCAAAACCTATCAAATATCCAGGTTTGTATAGCCCTGCAAACCCAGATTTGTAAGGCTAAACAGTTTGACAAAAATCTATGTGTGTTTACACAGACTAATTCCATGATTTTCATCCAGGCTGCCTCCTAGATAAACATGTATAGGATTGTGACACAATCCTAATTTTTATGTTATTCAAAATCATCTTGCAGATAGTCCTTGGATTGCAGCCCTAACTGGAACTGGAATTTGCATCACTGAGAACAACAGATGTTAAACAAACCATCATGTGGCTGCACTGCTTAGTGATAGCAGTCCTTGCAATCTAGATCGCAGTCATTAGGCCACAAATGTGTGGTTGTTAGACAAGGACTTCATTCTTCTCCTGTTCTGCTTGAACCTCCTCTGCTTCACCTCTCCCTGCTTGCCTCTTGACTGACTGTACTCTACTGCCACCTTCACTGTTCCAGTTGACTTTCATCATTCTTTTCCTCTCAGTGCTGGCCTGGAATCCAGGTGCTGGGAGAGGACATAGTCCTGGTAGTGCATCAGCGATTTCTCTGCTGAAGCAATCTTGCCAGACTGGGTTAAAGGGGTAGGAAGACAAAGCTGGCAGATGAGCAGTAGAGTGAGTTGAGGAGCCCCATTTTGCAACACAAGGAATAAGCCCTCAGGTTGTGAAGTCTGCAGTGAATTATACCAGCAAAACAAAGCATACTTTGTGGCTGGATGGGTGGGCAGGAGAGGCAGAGGTGGTTCCCCTGACAAAGATGGTGACTGCACAGGGGGAAGGTACTATTCAATGTGGTGGAACAGTAGGAAGTGAGTAGACTTGTTTGATACTGGTCTCATCTCTACCCCTTGCTAAAGCCCACATGTTAGCTTTCAGCATATACTCCACAGCATGCATTGAAAGCTGCTGGCCCTTTGCAAGAGTAATGCTGGAGTGAGTGAGCACAGGGTATGTAGGTAACCTCTTTGGATTCATGTCCATCCCTCACTGAAGCTCACAGGTTGGTTCTTTATAAGCAAAAAAATCTGGAGAACGTTTTTTGTGCCTTTGGAAAGCCCTCAAACCTCTACTTCCTCCGGTTCTAGTGCCATCCTGAACAGGACCTCCTGCACAATCGCAACCTTTGCCCAAGGATCTCCTGTTTTGCTTGGCAATGGAGGTTGCAGCCTGTCCTGCTGGTGAAGGGGATCCCCTGCTCACAAATGCCACTTTACCTATTCCCAGCTGGGTCTGGCAAACCTTTTTTGGCACATAAGATTCTGCTGCTCTGCCATGCTCACAGTACATATCCTTGGACCGCATCCTCATTCAGTGACTAGATTCCGGATGAGCTGGAGGAGAAAGAAGGGTCAAGGTCAGCTCAGAATACGAGTGGCAGAGTCTAGGGTGGATGAAAGATCAGAGATGTGTGTGGGGAGAGAGATAGAAATGGCTGGCCGATTGGCAGACGAGGTTGTGTCATCTTGCCACACATACCCAGGGATGCATCCTTGCAAAACACATGGATCCCAGACCAGCAGTGGGAGGAAGAAGATGATTAAAGTCAGCTGGGGTGACAATGGCACAGTATGTTATGAGTGCAAGGTGTCCAAATGGGCAGAAATTGGGGAGAGATAGATGAGTGGTGAAATTAAAGCATAGGTGCTTCTCACATGGCGGGAGAAGATGACTGTGGGTGCTATGATGAAAATGCAAACTGGTTGCCTAGTGCTCATTTTGATCACATGACACTTCAAAGACAGGTTGTAACTACTGTTTCTTCAACACCATCATAGTTTTATTGGTAAAATGTCAAGATTTTCAAGGAGGTGATAAAGCTACCCAATAAAAATTTAATGTACCTGAATATTCTATGTGTGTGTATGTTTACTAGAATTGTTCTCCAGAGTTAAGAGATTCCATTGGAGTGTTACTATCTTATTGCTTATTTGTTCAAGTAGAGAAAAATAAATGAAAACTGATATAATTAGCTATTTAATTATAAGCAACCAGTATTCTTGTTTGCTGTTTAGCTAATGGGAGAGGTAATACTGTCTCCTGTATTATTCAATATTATATTAACTCAGAAGTCTACCGTGTTTGCCTCATAAAATGAAAAAAATAAGTCAATTATTCTAATTTTTAATCTAAATAGTTAAAACTAACATAACCATTTATATGTACTTGGCTATTCTTGCTGGTAGAATGAATAAATGAGAGCTGTGACCACCTGTATTCTGCTTGTTAACAATTAACCCAGAATTTAATCTGAATACAGCCTTTGATGTTAAATTATTATTATTATTATTATTATTGTTGTTGTTGTTGTTATTGTTGTTATTGTTATTTATTAGACTTGTATGCTGCCCTTCTCCGAAGACTCAGAACACTAAATTGCTAGTGTTTGTCAACATTTATCTCTAATTTCATTTTTTTCCCAGAGTAATAATTATATTTTCTTTTGCCAATAGTATTGTATTAAGATAAAATTGCCATGTAGCAAAAGACTGAACATTTTGATTTCTTTTAGTATTAAACTGGCTCATACTTTTCCCATTTTAGGAAGAACTTGCTTATTACGAGGACTATAAAACTGCTTTAATAAATGGATGCGAAGAGGCAATTCAGGACGAGAAGAAAGAGCAATGGAGGGTTGAGGGTCGCCACTATGTCTTTGATGTCAAGCGGGTAAAGTAGGAAATGGGACAGTTCTAAAAATTGCTTGGAAACAAGTCTTACAAAGATTTTTCTTGTCCAAACCATAAATTTAATTTAATTATAAATAATTAAATCAACTATCCTCTTTTATTTATATTCCTTCCTTTTAATCTGTATGCATGAACATATTTATGTTTCAACCACATATTCATTCACAGTCTGATTCATTGATATTGCAATATCAGGTGATGCACGAATTATGGAGAAAATATTGTGATTTCCAAATTGAGGTTGAGCGATTATGGAGAAGAAATCAATGGTTGTACCAATAGTAGGAGTCCTTAGAGCAATACCCAAAGGGCTGCCTAGATGGATATTTTTAACTTATTAGAGCTGAATATTGCAACTTTGCAAAAAAACAAAACAAAACCTCCACCAACACCACCCTACTTGGATCTGCCTATATACTCAGACGCTACCTGAACAGCTATTAGATCCTTGATTAGAACTTGAACTGCTTCGTTTTTACCAATTAAATTGAAGACTAAATCCTAAATAGTAATAAACAACTTGAACACCATTTGAACACCATTAATATAGACTAGTTTACCATAAGTCAATTGCACAAAGCATGACGACAATGGTACATTAGAAGATCTGAAAAAATATCAATTGTCTGCAAGCAAGAACTGGTAACACCACTTCTTAAATTGTTCTGGCACTTTAGAATTAAAACAGACAAGTACATGCTACATATCATGTTTCCTCTAAAATAAGATCCTGTCTCATATTTTTTGAACCCTGAAATAAGTGCTTGGTCTTATTTTCGGGGAGGTCTTGTTATTTTGAGGTATGTGAAGCAAGGCGGGGCTCCTCTGGCCGTCTTAACTGATTTCCAACTCTGTCTCCCTAATCTTAACCAGAGGAAATTGTATTTTCAGAGGAGGTCTTATTTTGGGGAAAACATGGTAACACAGAGATTTAATTGTATTGGGAGAGGAGTGTGGATAGTGGATGTGACAGTACCTGGAGGTAGCAAAGTAGAAGAGAAAACTGTAGAAAATTACAAAATACAAAGCCCTGCAAAAAGGAATAGAACAACTTGGCAAAAACAAACCAAGATAGTACCACTAGTAATAGGGGCCTTGGGTGCAGTTCCAAAACAAATGCAGCAACATTTTGACACTATTGACATTGACAAATCCACAATCAGTCAGTTGCAAAAGACAGCTTTTAAAGGAACAGCTGCAATACCATGAAACATCCAGAACTGCCTATCTGGGTCCTTGGAAAAGACTTGATAAATAGACAGAATGACCAAATCCAGTCTGAATATCTAGCTGGCTGTGTGACAAACCACAATAACAACCACAACCACAACATGTATGTATGTATGTATGTATGTATATATCAAATGATAGTGGTGGTGGTAGTGATGGTGATGTAGTCGTAGTAGTAGTAGTGGCGGTGGTGGTAGTAGTATTGGAAGAACATCTGAAGGATAGTGAGTAAGGTACACTGAAGCTGAATCTGCCAGGAAGGCTTATTAAGTACTGGAAAGCCCAAACTGGCCAGCAGGAAGACCGAATGAAGAATAAAAAAAAGACACAAGAAGACAAAGAATAGAGATGTCAGAAATAAAAATCTGCAAAAAAATAGCTCTAGAAGACCAACAAAGATGATTAGGGGACTGGTGGGTAAAACAAAGAACGGTTGCTGCAACTAGGTATGTCTAGTCTTATGAAAAGAAGTACTAGGGGTGACATGACAGCAGTGATCTGATATCTCAGAGGCTGCCACAAAAAGAGGGAGTCAAACTATCCTCCAAAGCACCTGAGGGCAGGACAAGAAGCAATGGGTGGAAACCAGGAGTGGGTTCCGGATTCTTCTACTGCCAGTTTACTCAGGGGCTCACTGTGTGGGTGGGCACTGCGCAATCTGCACACACATGCATACATATAACTAAAATAGCTTCTGTGTTTGCGCAGAAGCAAAAAAAAAATGGTGACACGACACTGAGAGAACCAGCTCGGACGAAGTAGGCCTGGGTCACTGCCAGTTACCAATGGTTCTATAGAACCGGTCCGAACCAGTAGGAACAAAACTAGTGGAAACTAACCAAGGAGAGAAGCTATTTAGAACTAAGGAGAAATTTCCTAATAGAACAATTAATCAGTGAAGCAACTTGTCTCCAAAAGTTGTAAATGCTTTAACTCTGGAAGTTTTTAAAAAGAGATTAGATAACCATTTGTCTGAAGTGGTGTAGGGTTTCCTGCATAAGCAGGGGGTTGGACTGGAAGATCTCCAAGGTCCCTATTCTATAGCAAATGTTTAAACTTTTCATTTATATCTTGCTTTTGGAATATGGATTATTTTAAGATTGGTTGAATTTGTTGCTTTTTATGCATGTCTACGTTTTGTGCTTAATTTCGAACATGGAATATATCACATACATATTGTAATCAAAATAATGAGTCTCATGTTTTCTTGTGATTCTAGAACAATATTGCTATGATCTTGGAGACAAACTATAGAGAAAGACTTCTTACTGCATCCAATGAGGTGAAGAAGAGGCTGGACTATCAAGTCGCATTACAGCAGCTCAAGCGGCAAATGGAACGAGATCATATGATCAACTGGATAGAACAAGGCGTTTGGCAAAGTGTTACAGTCCAACAGGTACTTGGCAAATATTCCTTTACAGATGGTTTGTGGCCATTTTACTGCTGGAAAAGCCACTAGCTTTCCCTTGTTTTACTCCATAATGAAAATATATATCCATTAAATTGGGTGATAGATGCACCTTCTAGATTTAAGAATTAATGTTTCAATTAATTGATTTTCTCTTCTGCATTTTGTTGATCAACCATTTTAATCAAAATCTATTTATGTTCATGTGTAATGTGTTGCTTCATAGTCTATGGTGTATATATATGTAATACATATTTTTAATGCTGTATATTCTTTGAAAAAGGTTTTAGAAGAGGTTTTCAGAATATATGCTGGACTTGTACTCTTCAGCTCAACAACCTCTTCATAAAGTTTCAGGTTGTTCATTGATCTCCAAATATATATGGAAATAATTTAATAAATATTGGCTTAAATTAATAGTATCTACCAATGTTCCCTCTAATTTTTTTTCGGTGTGGGCGGAAAAGTATAGTGCCTGAGCAACAGTCCCTTTGGGACTGGGCGGCATAGAAGTATGTATGTATGTATGTATGTATGTATGTATGTATGTATAAATAAATAAATAAATAAATAATAAATCTTTTTTTTTATTAAAAGAAATTAATAATTAAAAAAACCCCAAATCTATTACTATTAAAACTAAAACAACCAGCAAAACTATTAATAAAAACAGGTGAGGGCTGGGTTTCTTTCTCTGTTATTATTTAACTGCTTTTACCATATGTTTTAAATCAAGAGTCACTTCTCTCTCTGTTTCTATCTCTTTCCTGTCATTCTCCGCCTCAATCATTTTCTGATTTCTCTTTTTTTCTCCCCTTTTTTCTATCATTTCTCTCTCTCTTCCTTCCACTCTTCTCTCTCTCTCTTCCTCTCTCTCACTCTCTTCCTTCCTTTCTCATCTTTCTTTCTTTCTTTCTCTCTCTTGCTTTCTTCCTCTCTCACACTCTCTTCCTCCCTCTCTCATCTCTTTCTTTCTCCTTACTTTAAAATGAAAAAAACCTGTGAAAATATAGCACCCTTTTCCCTCATAAAATTGTCTTATCTTTTCTCATATCAGCCCATGCTGAAAAGATTACTTCTAAATACAGGGAAATTGGTCTATGGTAGTCTTCATAAATCTTGTATCTCTACATTCTAAGATAGCAGAATTTTTGATTGAGAGGATTTGTTAAGAGTCAAATATTTTTCATGATATCAATTTAGATTCTCTGTGTTACATTTTTCCTTAATGGACCTAAATACTTAAATAAAGAACCATGTGTGTTCTTATTTTTTGTGTAGTTAAATATTGGATCGGTAGATAATTTTTTTAAATACTGATTTTTTGAAAGGTCAAATGCAATCTCATTCTTGATTTTAAATTCATAATTTCAGTCAAGACTAAGTGTTTTTAAAGTGTATGTACAATTAATGGCATGTGATTTGTAATTGTGTAGAATCATAAAGCTGCAGTAAGCTAACCTTTTTCAGATCTTGAATATTTTCTGTAGGTTCTTTAAACTAAAATGTTAATTTCTTTTCTGTATTATAGGAGAAGGAGAACATTTCCAAATGCCTTTTGGACCTGAAAGCATTGTCAAAATCTACCCAAGCTTCTCTCTAAGTCGAAGATTATTGAAACTTCCAAAATTGTACAATTTCTATACTTAATTAAAACATATGTATCATGGTTTTGTTTACTCTGAAAGCTCATTGAATGTGTTCCTTTCCTTATATTTTCACATCACAGTATTCAGAAAAAAAGATACGTTTGCAAATTTAACAACAAAATGATATAAGCGAAATTTACATTTGTCTTCTCTACTGTTCCACACACTTATAAATAATTCAGAAGTGTTTTGTCAGGCCTCTTCACAAACTTGAAGAAAGGTTTTAATGTTTTAAGAAATCGACTTATTGGTAGCACACTGGCATAGAATCGGAGTTGAGTTTTTATGAATTTCACCTTTAGCACTTTTTAAAAATTTAACATTAGTCTAGTAAGGTCTGTTAACTGCTATCCTTCAAATGCAGTAAATGTCTAGTAGCAACATTATGTGACGGAATGTGCCATAGTAAGGAGGTGGAATCCCAGAAGGGAAAGGTGCATTTCAAAGGAGTAAGAGGTAACTCAGCCCAGGTATGTATGAGAGAAAGAAGAAAATATTTCCTAATAGTTCACAGGTGAGCACATTGTATATTGTAAAGATAGTAGAATGATCAATTTGGCAAGACTTTGTCTATTGGTGTAAAACAATAAAGAACATCTTAAAAGAATTGCCATGACTCAGTCTTGGTTTGGGACTGACACCAATTGTTCAAAGTAATCCACCAACTAAACAAGTATTGACATGAATTTAATAGAGATTAAAATGTAAAATACTAGATTCATATCTGTATATATTATTGACTGCTCGGTGGTTGACAATAAAAGGCAGAAGCCCACCATTGGCACCACTTGCCAATTCTGACACCTCAAAAATTACATGCCACAGTGAAAAGAAAAGCAGTCATAAATGACCACAAGATGGCAACAGTGTCCCATAGGAACATTCTCCTGTATACTATACTTGACCTGTTAAGGAAATCCAATGTGATTTCTCACCCGAGTGGTGACAAGGGTGTGTCCAACTTATATCCTCCCACTCCTTTTTTCTAATGGTAGAAAAAATATATTGTCTTGTTCAGTTACCTTTTTATATTGCCTCACTATTGGATATTAAATAATAGAATGTCTTTGTTCTTATTTGTGTACAGAATCATAGAATTAAATAATTGTGGATTTGGAAAGAATCATAAGCAGGGGTGTATGTCACCATTTTCTCTTTTTTTAATCCTCTGCACATGTGCAAAGCCACCTGTGCATGCACAGAGGGTGAAAAAGTGTGCATGATGATGCGCAAATTGCCTGTTTCCGAACCTGTAGGGAAGAAAAATAGATTTCACCACTGGTCGGAAGTATAATCTTTTCCAACCTTCTGCAATGTGCACAAAAACCTATATAAATCATTCTTGAGAGGTGGGCATTTAGCTTCTTAAAATTTCCCGTGATGGAGGACCTACTGCTTCCAAAACAGACTATTTTGATGTTGAACAGATCTTATTGCCAAGACATTTTTCTTTATATATACCGGTAAGCAAAATATAGAAAGCTACAATTTTATCCATTATTTCTGGACTTAGTTTCTGTGATGTTGGAAAATAATTATTGATCATTTTCTCTATGGCCTCCTTTTATCTGTCTCAGGTCTTCCCACATTCTCTTTGTAAGTGTTTCATATTAGTGGACCAGAGGAATGCTGTCAATGTGGTTTCCTTGGACTTCAGTAAGCATTTGACAAAATAGACTACAGTGATCCCTCGATTTTCGCGATCTCGATTATCGCGAAACGCTATACCACGGTTTTTCAAAAAATATTAATTAAAAAATACTCCACGGTTTTTTTGCTATACCACGGTTTTTCCCACCCGATGATGTCATACGTCATCACCAAGAGTCACTTCTCTGTCTCTTTCTCTTTCTTTCCTGTCATTCTCTGCTTCAATCATTTTCTCATTTCTCTTTTTTTCTCCCCCTTTTTTCTATCATTTCTCTCTCTCTTCCTTCCACTCCTCTCTCTCTCTCTTCCTCTCTCTCACTGTCTTCCTTTCTCATCTTTCTTTCTCTCTCTCTTTATCTTGCTTCTCCCTCTCTCACTCTCTTCCTCCCTCTCTCATCTCTCTCTTTCTCTATCTCTCCCCCTCTTGCTCTCGAGCGGCAAATGGCGGGCGGGCGGGCGGGTGAACAGGCGAGCGGCAAACGGGCGGGTGAGCGGCAAACGGCGGGCGGGTGAACGAGCGGGGCGAACGGCGGGCAGGCGGGTGCTGGGGGGGCAGGGGCAGCCGGCATTCAAAGCAATCTGTCGGCTTCCCCACTCTCGTCACTCCCCGCCTCCACCATCTGCGCATGCGCGGCCATGGAAAAAAAGGCGCGCATGCGCAGATGGTGTTTTTACTTCCGCACCACTATACTGCGGAAAATCGATTATCGCGAGAGGTCTTGGAACGTAACCCTCGCGATAATCGAGGGATCGCTGTATAACCTACTACTAGATAAAAGAAAAATATTGGATGGACAGCAACACCACCAGGTGGATTCAACTGGCTAACCAACCACACTCAACATGTAGTGCTCAATGGAACTGCATCTACATGGAGGGAAGTATGCAGTGGAGTACCCTAAACATCTTGTTTTAGGCCCAGTACTCTAACATCTTCATCAATAACTTGGACGTGGGGGTAGATGGGGAACTCATCAAATTTGCAGATGACACAGATGGCAGGAATAGCAACTTTCCAGAATATAGGCTCAAGATACAGAAGGATCTTGACAGACTTGAACATTGGGCACTATCAAACAAAATGAAATTCAATGGTGAAAAAAAATAAGATTCTACATTTAGGCTAGAAAAATAAAATGCACAGGTACAGTATTTGTGCTACCTTGCTCAACAGTAGTAACAGGGATCTTGGAGTCCTACTGTACAACATTTAAATATGTGCAGCAGTTGCTGAAAAAGCCAACAGTTCTAGGCTTCATTAACAGAGGGATAGAATCAAGATCACACAGTGTTAATGCCAGTTTATAATGCCTTGGTAAGACCACACTTGGAATCCTGCATTCCGTTTTAAAAGCCACAATGTCAAAAGGAGGTTGAGACTAGGAAGAGTTCAGAAAAGAGCAACAAAAATGATTAGGGGACTGGAGGCTAAAACATGAAGAATAGTTGCAGGAACTGGGTATGTTTAGTTTAATGAAAAGAAAGATCAGGGGAGATATGATAGCAGTGTTCCAATATCTCAGGGGTTGCCACAAAGAAGAGGGAGTCAAACTATTCTTCAAAGCACCTGAAGGTAGAACAAGAAGCAATGGGTGGAAACTAAACAAGGCGAGACGTCACTTAGAACTAAGGAGAAATTTCCTGGCAGAACAATTAATCAGTGGAACAGCTTGCCTTCAGAAGTTGTGAATGCTCCAACACTGGAAGTTTTTTGTTGGATAACCATCTATCTGAAGTAGTGTAGGGTTTCCTGCCTAAGCAGGAGGTTGGACTAGAAGACCTCCAAGGTCCCTTCCAACTTGTTTTTGTTTTGTTTTGCTGCTGCTGTTGTTATTATTATTACAACAATACAACACAGCAAATAGAGATCACTATGCTAGATTTCATATTTCATCACCAGTCGGGCGCTTTCTAAGCACCTATGACTGCATGATGTAACGGCAAATTATTAAGCAGATCCCAGTAAAGCGGCCTTTTGCAATTGGCAGATGGGGATTTGTCAATTCCGATGGTTTTCAAATGTCCGCTGAGATCCTTTGGCACTGTGCCCAGTGTGCCAAGGACTACTGTGACCACTTTCACTGGCTTATGCCAGAGTTGTTGCAGCTCGATTTTCAAATCTTTGTATTTTGCAAATTTCTCTAGCTGCTTCTCCTCAATTCTGCTGTCTCCTGGGATTGCGAAGTCCATGATCCATACTTTCTTTTTCACCAACAATCATGATGTCTGGTGTATGATGTTTCAAAATTAATAATAAAATAATAATAATAATTGTTATTATTGTTGTTATTATTTTCTAATTTACATTAACCCAACAGACCCTATGAGTGATCTGAACTACATCAATTGTCAGAGTATTAAATATTTAGGCTTTGTATATGCTAGATGTGCTAAACCAAATGTAGGTATTTAGTCCTAATTTGTCTTTCCTAAATCTCAGCATAGTCAGCAGCTGTGTTTGGGATTATGGAAGATGTAGTTCCAGATTGGAAAGATACCAGATTGGAAATATTGAACTGGATAATAGTTTGGATGAGGGACTTGTGTTTGAAGGGGGGAGATGTGTTTGGATGCCACCTCAGGAAAAGCTCCAGTACATTTCATTACATTTCCCCCCCAATGCTTTAATATGAAGATGCCACCAAGAAATGATTTATTTGCCTTATATTGATAAGATTCAAAAAGCAAAGGTAAACCCTTTAGATCTGGGCTGTCAAACTTACAGCGCACAGGTGGAATGTGTCACAGTCTGGCCACATCCACACCCAGTTTAACGAAGGGAAGAAAAGTCCCGATATGTCACATGGCACCACCATGACAACATGTGTTTGACACCCCTGCTTTCGATTCTGGATCTATTAGAAATTATTCTAATCCATCCTTTCTATTGTGTTTCTTTACATACAGGGATTCCAGTTCCCTTAGTTCCTAGCTAGCATAACTAAATTATCTGGGGTTTAAGAAAACAATAGAATAGAATAGAATAGAATAGAATAGAACAGAACAGAACAGAATTTTATTGGCCAAGTGTGATTGGACACACAAGGAATTTGTCTTGGTGCATATGCTCTCAACGTACATAAAAGAAAAAGATACATTTGTCAAGAATCATGTCGTACAACACTTAATGATTGTCATAGGGGTCAAATAAGCAATGGAGAAACAATATTAATAAAAATCTTAGGATACAAGCAACAAGCAACAAGTTACAGTCATACAGTCCTAAGTGGGAGGAAAAGGATGACAGGAATGATGAAAAAACTAGTAGAATGGAAGTGCAGATTTCTTGTGTCTAGTTGTCACAGTTGTCTAGTTGTACAGTGCTCTGTGGCGACGTTTTGAGGGTAGGAGTTGAAACAGTTTGTGTCCAGAATGCGAGGGGTCAGTAAATTGTAGACGCTATCTGGAGACCATCAAGTTGGGAAAAGGCCTATCAAACCTGTATTAAATAGGTATTTTCTATTGTGTGATTTGTTTCTGTTTCATAATATCTGTTACCTTAGCTTAGTCAGAAGTACTGTACAGTGTTCCCTCGATTTTCGCGGGTTCAAACTTCGCGAAACGCTATACCACGGTTTTTCAAAAAATATTAATTAAAAAATACTCCGCGGTTTTTTTCCTATACCACAGTTTTTCCCACCCGATGACATCATACGTCATCACCAAGAGTCACTTCTCTCTCTCTTTCTCTTTCTTTCCTGTCATTCTCTGCTTCAATCATTTTCTCATTTCTCTTTTTTCTCCCTTTTTCTATCATTTTTCTCTCTCTCTCTACCTTCCACTCTCCCCCGTCTTTCTCTCTCTCTCTTTCTCCCTCTCCCTCTCTGTGAGAACGCCTGCCCCCACCTCTCCTGCAGCCCCCTCGCTGATAGCTGGGACGAAAGTGCTCTCAGCTAAGGGGCTGTGAGAGGGGCGAGGCAGGCATTCTGAAAGCGCTCAGAGCTGCTACCGGCCGAAGGAGGAGGATGAGAAGCCGTAGCCGCCAGCGCTGCTGCAGGAGGACCCGTGTCCAAAGAAAGCCGGTGAGAGGGGTGGATCGGGCGGGCGGGCGGTAGTGGCGAGGGGGCCGGAGGCGCTGGGGGGGTGGGGGCAGCTGATATTCAAAGCAATCTTTGCCGGCCTCCGCACTTTCGTCGCTCCCTGCCCTAATTTCAAGCCCGGCTCCTTGCGCTGCCTTGAAAAAGGGTGCGTGGGGGTAGTTTTTGGCTGTCCATAGCCAAAAATGGTGTTTTTACTTCCGCACCGCTACTTCGCGGAAAATCAACTTTCGCGGGAGGTCTTGGAACGTAACCCCCGCGAAAATCGAGGGAACACTGTATATCCTGTTATTTCCATCTCTGTTGAAACCTTCACTGGCCGTTTCTCTCTTTTTCTTTGCATTGCATAGCAAGAAATGTCATTTCAAGGCAGCATCTTGAGAAATTCTCTGAGAGTTGAATGGCCTCCACCCTGCTGGTGTTTTGCAAAGTGTCTTGAAGACCTGGCTCTTCCCCCAGGCCATTGGAGAGAATCACTAAAGCTTAGTATTTTCCCCACTCAATTTGTTATCCTGCCATCTTTACCCTTGTTTCTTATCCTGGTTATTGTTTCTTGCTTATTATAATATTTTAAATAATTTGCAAACCACCCTAGTTGCTGGGAGTTGGATAGTGTGTAAATGTTAATAATAGAAATGCCAGATCAAGTTTGAACATCTGGCTGGCTGTACGATGAACCATAATAGGGCCAAATTGTGGTATGTGAGCAAGGAAAAGGCCTTGTATTAAACATGAGGTTTAAAAGTGAAGCAAATACAGACTACTTGGTAATTCAAACTGTAAGGGGAAAAATATATCTATTGTATTTTCCAGGCAATATAAAGACTTCCAACCAGATAATGATATAATAGACATCTTGATCCAGGTGAAACAAGTCCACTGGCTCCTTGCCAAATGACCCAAGCTATCTGTGGGACAGGTGTTTTCCCTTAGGCAACATCTGTTTCTTGTTCAAAGCCAAGCAATCTATTAATTGGAGATGCTACTCTTAGGTTGTACAGCAAAGAAATTACCGTATATTTCTGAGTGTAAAATGCACCTCTTTACCCACAAAAAGAGTGTGAAAACCTGGGTGCGTCTTATACACCAAATGTAGCCGCACCCAGCCACCCCCATCCTCCCAGCAATTTACCTCCTTGCAGCAAACAGAACAGAGCCTGTTAAGCCAAGCAACTGACTATCAGCTTCCCGACACAGGCAGGCCACATGATGAAACTGAAAGTGAAACTAAAGCTGCAAGGAGGCAAATTGCTGAGAGGTAGAAGCAGAAGCAGAATTTTATTTTTTGTGTGTGCTAATCAGACTGCTGAAACTGGATGCAAGGAGGTAAGTCAATATAAATGTCTGTAGAATGTTCAAATTATTAGACTTACATTTTAAAAAGCCTGCTATATTATTGTTCTAGACAATTTAACAAAATGAAGAAGCATTTTAAAATAAATGATTGATGTGAAGAGCCCCAGTGCTATTGTATCTTCTTTTAAATAGTAGAGAATAATGTATACTTTTAGAAAGCCAGATCACTTTTAACAGCATCTGTACAAGTATAGTCTGAAATGTAACAGTGTATTGTTTAGTATTAAATTAAGGCAGCTGAGTTAAATCCTGACTTAGTCATGTTTTGAGTAGATCTATTTAAATAATTGGGAGGAGTTAGTGTGACTATATTTAGGAAAACGTTTCTGGCATTAATATACTGCCATAATGTACATTTCTCCAATTCTTTGCTATTTTTATGGGTCAGACACACATGCACAGAAATACACAGCAAATAATGTACATCATCTGTACTGTTTTCTGGAAAGCAAATTGTTGGGAGGCAGAATATTTTTCCCGTTGTTTTCCTCTGCCAAAACTAAGGTGAGTCTTATACTCCCAAAAATAAGGTATTCTCTTAAAAATTCAGGTGGGCATCTCCACATTACTTCAACTGTGGATAACAAAATACTCAGAGTATCTCTGGGTAGCTCCCTGTGACAGTGTATCTGCGTGAAAATGTCAATACGTCCCTTTCCACCCCACAAGCCACACATTTCCTGTTTCAATCAGCATCTTTCTGGTTTCTAAGATGGCACGTTTGCAGAAAGATGATAAAATAACCCTCCTTGTATTGAAGTCAGAGCAGAGTTAATTCTTTAGTTTGACTGTCTCTCTTTTCTTTTTTATTTACTCCATTGAAAAAAATTGCCTCTTTAAGTCATTCAGACATCTGAGAGTGGACTCTTTTCATTACCAGGTTTTAGTTTAACTAATTCTGGAACTTTTTAAACATCCAATCTAATGGTAGATATCTCTCATCATCATCTCATAAGTGACCAGGCACAGGAGAGAGGCTAAGTATGGTACTGGCTTCTAAAATTCATTGCGCTTCTACTTGAAAATCTATAGTTCACAATTGTTCATCCAACAAGGAAATCACTTATAGAATAATGATCTATATAAAGGTGATGGGATGTTTTCAGCAGAGACAGCTGCTACCACCAAAAAAATATATATCTGCACAGCTATGTCTCAAAGGTGCTTTTTCCTTGTGGAAGATGTTTTACTTTTCATCCAAGAATCTTCTTCAGTTATGACTGAATGATTGGGGGGAAGGGATCAGAGAAAATGAAATAATTTATATTCCTTTGCAGGCATCTGGTCATTAGGACTCTCTCAGAGCAGTTGAGGCCACTTGCAGGTTTATCTGTGCCCTCAGGGTCACCGGAATCAGAGTGCAAATGGGTGTGGAATGGGGGTGAAATTCAAAAATTTCCCCTACCGGTTCTGTGGGCAGGGGAAGGATACTGAAAAATCCACATTCCCTCCCCACTTTGGATATTGCAAAATCTCCATTCCCACCGTCTCGGGGGCCAGACAGAGGTGGTATTTGCCGGTTCTCTGAACTACTCAACATTTCCACCACCAGTGCTCCAGAACCTGTCAGAACCTGCTGACTTTCACCCCTGATGTGGAATTTTCTTGGAATTGCTGAAATGACTGCGTTGTAAACAGGACATACTGTAAGTGGTGTCACATTCTTCTCCCTTTATTGAGAGAGGGCTGTTCAATTTTAACATAGATGGCCTCTTTTACCCCTCTTTCAAACCAGTAGTCCTCTCTGTCCAGATGAATGCAAAAGAATATGAATCCATCCATTCCCCACCCCACCCCCACCCTACCACACCCATACACTATTCAGTCAGACATGAAGCTTTTTTGATAAGTGAAACATCTTCCTTGAGGAAAAATCAAAGGTGCCTTTCAAAAAGCACCTTTGAGACACTATGTCATGGGTGAGTGAGAATTTCCATAGATATGTGCACAGCTACTTTATTTGTCACAGTTTATGTTGTTTAAAAAAAAAAACAAGTGATTGACAAATGGGGAAGATTATGATCTGGATTACTTACAAAGTTTTGTTTGAAGCATGGTAAATACACATCAAAAGTTTCATCTGGGAGTAGCCCATCTAATATTGACTAGAATAATAAAATAAAAACTATATTTGAAGACAAATTTCAATTTTGGAAGACAATTAGGAAAAGATTGGATGGAAAGAATATGAAATTAAAGTTGTTTAAGCAGCTTCACACAGCTTTGACTTTAGGTATGCTTAATTGGAATTATGGTACCACAATATTTTGTAATGGGTTGCTTTTAATAGAATTCTATTCAGCTTCATTACTAAACAAATCAACTTACTTTGAATTTCAGCAATTAATACTATTTTTCGTATGCCCTTGGCACATATAAGTATTTCACTCATGTTACTGATTAGTCACTATCTTATGGTAATGATGATGTAAGAAAAAGACAGTGACAAACCAATTCCTAGCTGCTGTTAAGAAAATTACATGACCATATCCACATAGTCACCAGGATTTGCACTTCACTTTAGAAATTTGATTTTAGAGATTTTTTTTAAAAAAAAACAACTAATAGTATCTTCAATATATTTACATGGCTTTATGCTAGTTGTCTGAATATTTACATATGTAATGTTCCATTTATAGAAACCATCGCTTCAGCTGTTACTCTGAATTCTCATACAAATCATACATTCTTGTTGAAGTTATTGTCTTCCTACTAGAAGACAAATAAGCTATTGAAATACATTTGCCTTTCTTTGCTTTCTTTTACCCCAACAATATTCTGAAATGGTGACCACAAGACCAATCTTTCCATTAGCTGGAAGTAAGATATAATCTAACACTGAATTATTTTATTGTGATTGTATTTTTATTGCAAATGATGGGAAGAGGAATAGATAGGTTTTTCTGCTTTATGTATCCTACAGTATGTTGGCTCATTTTGGACAAAGTATCTTGAGCTAAGATTTTGCAAGGGAACAAGAGCTCTATATACTTACACATAGTAACTAAGAACCCCCATGGATCTGTCTCCTATACTGATGAGATTCTGCCTCCTTAATTTATTATGGCCTTCATTAACTTTTGCCACTTCTTTATCAGCTGCTTCATATCGAAAAAAACTTCTCTATAGCTTACCTTGTAGAGGCTTCTGGCCTCATACTATTTATTGTTGATGAGAATCTGACCAGACACTAGGTTGTGCATCTCCTTCTTATGTAACATCTCAAGTTAATTGAAAATTGCGTCTTTGTCAGTTTGTAACTTCGAGTTATTTCAGGTAGCATTTTTCATTGTTTGTATTTCAGTTCATCCCATCAGACCATCTAACTCAATAATCCTTTGCATTATTATTACATGTCATTTGTTTCAATGAAGTAGTCACTTAAGGTACATGAGGCGTGTGTGTGTGGGTAAAGAAGTCCCTGTGGATTTTCCTCTGCTAGTGGTGTTGACTGTAAAGGGAGATACTGATCTCTGTTTCAAGAGATTGATCCAGCACTATCGACATTTCAGCAGTTATGTGGCCAACATGATATCATGGAGTACTCTTACCTTCCCACCAAAGCGGGACTTATTTATCTTCTCACAACTTGCATATTTTAGAACTGCTAGGTGTTGTACATACTTCTGGTCAGTTGGAGAATGATGAAGAACTTGAGGACTCTGATACAGATAGTGTTTATGAATTAGTGGTGGGTCCAGGGTTACAGGTAGTAGAACAGGTGGGACGCCAGCCACAGGATGTTGCTATGAGTCCAGAATCTAACGAGGAAGAATCAGACGTTTGCTGGGTCGATCCTAAATTCAGAAGGGTCCAAAAACGTAAGGAACAAGTGTTTGAAAGAAGATATTAAGGGGAGGAATGGGTTAAATACTGGAGTGATGTATTTGGTACGTCAGGGGGTCAGTGGGGAAGAAGGGTGGAGTTTCAATGTTGTAGAACAAAAATGGAAGTTGTTCCCGTTCAGCTCCCAAGCAAGCAAACTCATTCTGTGTTATTTTCTAGTCATTTCTGCTGTTTTTGAATCATGCTGTGAGTACATAAATCTTGGTGAACGGAGGAGGCTGGGAGGAATGCAAAAGGAATGTAATTAGGAGAGATAACGGGAGAACAAGAAATGTGCTAGTATGAAGTGGATTTTGAATATGGAAGGAAGAGAATAAAGATGGAGTTTCTTGGTTTATGAAATACTGCATTTAGTAAAAGTTATTTGTAATAGCTAAAATTCTACCAGAAACCAGAACACTAGGTGAGAAGGAGCTGGGGCGAAGATGGGATCTCACCACATTGCACAGTGCTTAGGTCTTAAATCTGTGCTGCTGACTTTCCAGCCAACAAGCCCACCATTTTAACCACTGAACCACTGCACCACCTCTATGTTAAGAAAAGAGTTACCCAAAATGAATTATTCTAATAGGAAAGGGATACTCAGAGCTGATTCTTTGAAAAGATTGATATTCAGTAACAGTCATGACATATATCATAATTGATTAAAGATCTATTACAGTGGCATTTAAACATTACTAATTCTGTCCTTGAGCCTTTTCTACTTTCCAAAAATGTTTACGTAATTCCTTCCAAGACTAATAAAATGAATTGGGAATGAAACTTTCTGGTTATTGCAGGAAGTATATTCTCCACTCATTGATGGGCAGGTAATAGTAGAGCTTGTATTTAACAATGATAGGGTGATAGAAATTCATTCTCAAACTTCGCCTACATTACTGAACACAGCTTTGGAAATTAGCAGACATAGATTCAGTCATTAGATTTTTTCAGTCTAATTTTAATTCATTGGATAGCTGACTTGTCATTATATTCAAAGATGCTTTTTCTTTACCCTGCAAAATCACCAAACATTCCCATGACTCAAATCTTAGGAAGAAGCAACCAGATCTATTGATATACTTTTCAGGGTTGTCAAACTGGTGAACCAAGGGTTGGATAAATCACGCACCCACCCCAGCTCCGTGAATGGGAAAAACTTTGTGAAATGTTATGTGATGGTAACATGATGTGGCGAGTTTGACACCCATGCTTTGAAAGCATTTTTAGCTATCAGAGAAAATACAGTGGTACCTCATCTTACGAACGCCTCTTCTAATGAACTTTTCAAGATACGAACCCAGTGTTTAAGATTTTTTTGCCTCTTCTTCTGAACTATTTTCACCTTACGAACCCAAGCAGCTGCTGCTGGGATGAAGGGGTTTCTTTTCCCCCCCTTTTTTGAAGAAAGAAAAGGGAGGGGCAGCTTGGAGGAGTAAAGATTTTGCATGCTCGCAAAGACACTGAAATGGTGTCTTTTGAAGAAAGAAAAGGGAGGGGCGCCCCCCTTGCCTTTCTTCCTTCCCACTCACCCTTTAGCCTAGCCTTGCTTCTTCCACCCGCCCCATTTAGCTGCTCCTCCCTGCCCTCTGTTCGCCTCCCTTCTAAAGTTTGGGATTTTCCTGAAGGATTTGCACGCATTATTTGCTTTTACATTGATTCCTATGGGAAACATTGTTTCATCTTACGAACTTTTCACCTTACGAACCTCCTCCTGGAACCAATTAAGTTCGTATGATGAGGTACCACTGTATTAAGTGTGCAAATAGTCAAAGGGACAGGTAGGTGCAAGTCCAACCAAGCTGAGCTAGCAAACCCACTGAACACTTTGCGGCAGTTGTTTTACCTCAGACTACTTCATAAGGTTGCTGTTGTTAAAAATGGGAAGAGGGAGGATTATACTATAGGGCAGTGATGGTGAACCTTTTTTTCCTCAGGTGCCGAAAGAGTGTGGGCACATGCTGTCACACATGCACGAGTGCCCACACCCATAATTCAATGCCTGGGGAGGGCAAAAACAGCTTCCCCCACCCCCTTGGAGGCCCTCTGGAGGCCGGAAGTAGCCTGTTTGCCATCTTCTGGTGGGCCCAGTAGGCTCGTGTTTCACCCTCCCCAGGCTCCAAAGGCTTCCCTGGAACTGGGGGAGGGTAAAAATGACCTCCCTCAGCCCGCCGGAGATTCTCTGGAAGCCAAAAATGCCCGCACAGAGCCTCTGTGCGAGTCAAAAATCAGCTGGCCAGCACACACATGCAAGGTGGAGCTGAGCTAGGACAATAGGTCGTGTGCCAGCAGATATGGCTCCACGTGCCACCTGTGGTACCCATGCCATAGGTTTGCCATCACTGCTATAGGGCAATGTTTTCCAACCTTGGCAACTTTAAGCTGTTTGGACTACAATTCCCAGAATTCTCCAGCTAGTGCCTAGAATTTTTTGAGTTGAAGTCCACCTAGCTTAAAGTTGCCAAGGTTGAGAAACACTGCTATAAGTATACAATATTAAGACGTACTATAAGAAATGATGACAACTGATGAAGAACATTTTCCTCTGGCAAAAAGTTAGAATTGTGGTGTGTGGTTTAGCAACGCAGCTCTGATCTTAGCATCAGCTGGTTTGTGTTTCCTCTTGACCATTCCCCACTTACAACAATTCTTTCTTAATTCCACTCCAGAACAATTCATTCATTCTAATAAGCACAAAAGATGATTAAGTAGGAAGACTTGCCACATTAACCATTTGATCATTAGTAATGGTGATTCATTCAGACCTGTTGGAACTGACTGTCATTATTAATAGCCACTATGTTTAGAAGACACCATCTTGAGAAACACTGCGTCAGAAAACGTTTGTCATATCTGTGACAATGGAGTTCCATATATGTAATCAAAGCAACACAGGTAAAAAAGAAATGGGGTTCAGATTGTCACACACTGCCATCCTGACTTTTTAATTATTAAACTGATTACCTGGTTTTACCTGGCCATTTATTTATTCCAATTTTTTATTAGGAAAAGGAATGAATTATATGTGTCAAATCAAAGCAATTTTAATGACAGGCTTTAAAAAGTATAAGGGCATGTTGAAATCCCAGCTATGGAACCTATGGACAGCTGGGGCAATTAGAAGTAAACCCTCTCCCTGCCTCTGCCACCAACCATTTTACCATTTCCTCGAACTGGGCTTGGGACTGGGACATAAATCCTTGAGCTGGCCCATGCTATGCCTCTTCCACCCTTGCTAAAATAGGCTGGGTCTTGTCTTTGTCCTCGATTCCTGTTTCACTTCAGTTGAGGTGGTCCCATCCTTCACCCGATGAGATGGGGCAACGGACGATCCTGGGAACACAGTCTGAAGCTGTGATTTGAGGGCAGACAATCTGCTTAGGCCGTGGCACACTCAATCAAATGCTTCTGTACTGGCCTTGTTCCCTATACGATCTTGCAGGGAACAGTTTCAGCCTGTGTTCCTAGAATCATTCTTTTCTCCAACCCAGGTCTAGGTTCCCTCACACAGTAGGGCTATGAAGCGAAGGAAGCCTGATTAGGCCAGTACTCAATCTCTAATAATTGAGTACACATTATAGAATTAAACAAGCATATAATCCCTATAGGATTATATTTCAGTTAAACTGTTTTATCCTGTCTTTGGAGGGGAGGTACCTGTATAGAATAGAATGATGCTTTTCATTTTTAATTAATAAGGCTTGAGAAATAAATGCTTATTAACTTTGAGATGGTCTCATTGCCTACTGTTAGAAAGTAATATTCCTTAACCTTGATGGTCTCATCCATGGCAGATATCCATAACCTTGAAACAATTGGTTTCATTCCTGGCAGGACAAGGCAATGCATTCCAAGATAAGATAAATTCATCTTCTTTGTGCTTAATGAAATCCAGTGAGATGTGGCCATCAAAAACAGATATCAGTCATGTTATTTAAGAGCTACTGTATTTAAGCAGTGGGAAAACCACCATGGGGTGGAATTTCAGTGTAGGTCTAATAAGAAGAGTGACACATGCTTGATGGCTTTAAAGAGTTCCACTCTACTATAACATCTTTAGGTGTCACGATTGTCAGAAAGGGCATGACATCTTTATTTCTTTGTTTGTTTTATTGTATTCTTCAATTTTTTTTTTATTGCTGCCTCATGTTCCATTACTTTTTTATTCTGTTTTGGAATAAACATAGAAACATAGAAGACTGACGGCAGAAAAAGACCTCATGATCCATCTAGTCTGCCCTTATACTATTTCCTGTATTTTATCTTAGGATGGATATATGTTTATCCCAGGCATGTTTAAATTCAGTTACTGTGGATTTACCAACCACGTCTGCTGGAAGTTTGTTCCAAGGATCTACTACTCTTTCAGTAAAATAATATTTTCTCACATTGCTTTTGATCTTTCCCCCAACTAACTTCAGATTGTGTCCCCTTGTTCTTGTGTTCACTTTCCTATTAAAAACACTTCCCTCCTGGATCTTATTTAATCCTTTAACATATTTAAATCTTACGTACTCATACTATATGGCCAAAAACCCAAAGAACCAATGATATCACCCTCCTGGGCTAAGGACAGAACAATGCAAGACCTGACTGAAACATGTTATGGCCGGGATGTGAAGTAGTTATATAGTAAAATCCAAGAGCCAACAGTAAAAGGTAGGACAGCCACACTGAGCGACCACAAAATGTTGTCATTGTTTTTTTGAACCCTGGATTGGTGTTTGCTCATAATGCTCGACTAGCAAAAAAGACTAAGGTCCCCACCTTTGAATAAAAAAATCCACTCTTGATAAATTAGCTCTTGGTGTGTACATGTGTGCTATGTATAAAGATAGCTTACTCCTGGCTCAACTCCAATCATAGCAATATGTCAAGATAAGCTTCTTTGATGCAATAAGAGTGAGAGCATACCCTTCCCTTTGTGGAAAGTACAGCTTTGCAGACTTGGCAAATATAATCCCACCCTGGAAAGATTTGACATTGTAAACAATAGCAATACCTTTTGCAATGCATTGCTTTTTAGGAATTTTGCAGGCTCAGGAAAGATGACTAGCATGAAAACTTGACAGCTTTAAAAAAACATAGTTGTTACCGTCCACACTTTAAGGGGCACAAAAAGGGAATGAGAGAAACTAAAATATTATGGGAATTTTTTGGCAGAGAACCTCAAGGACAACTTCTGCCAGGTCAATGTATTCCCTCCACTGTTAAATGAGTTAGCTCCTTGTAAGTCCAGAGTAATTGTGCATTCATTGTTGCTTCCATTTAGGGATATAGTATTTTGTTACAGGGAAGAATTATCTCACTCCTAACCAAGGGAAGGCTACTAGAAATCTTTTTCAGAAAGCATGAACAGATTACAGATTTCAGCCCCTTTTTCTCACTGACAAATGCAAAAGTCAACATTACTAAAGCCAATTGAACTGTTGGCAGCAATAACACACTGAGGTACAATGAAAAATCCCACTTCCTATTTGTTTTTCAATGTCATTTTATGGTATGAAATGTATACATTCAGCCACTATCAAATCTAAAATCTTGATGGAAAAAAATAGATTAACATCCATGCACTTATAAAAATGCATGAGCCAGGATCAACTAATATAGACCTATTACTCTTCTTAATAATGACTGCAACTGCTTTTGCCTATTTTTTATAATTTGATTTTTGACATAACCAAGGATAGGCATTGATTGCTAAAAGTGGTATACCTCATGAATGTTTCTGCCTTCCTTAGGTTGCTTTACAAATAATCAAAATTGGTTAGACAATTAAATGGGAATGAAAGATTAAAAGAAGCTTTGATATGTATTATATTTTCTATTAGAGATTGGCATTACTATCTATTTTAAGAAAAGCATCAGCATGAATTTAGCCAGAAATGCAAGGCTTGGAAATGATTGAATGAATGAATCACTTAATCAATGAATCAGTTAATTGAAATTGCTCCTGTGAAATGTCTATGTAATATTCTTAATTCTCAAGTCTAGCAACATTATCCAGAAGGATGCTTTTAAATGTGCTAACTTAAATTTGGGTAAAAATTATGGTTGAATTTTAAAGGGCACTTACTCCAAGGGAGGTGAAGTATTTTTGGATAATAGAAAAGATAACATTAAATAGAAGGGATAAAAATTATATTCACTATATTGTTTATCTTATGTCTCACGTCAGTCACATTTTGGGTGTTGTTTCCTACTTTCATAATTTTCAGACAGAAGAATGTTCTGGCTATCTATTATAGGAGCAGTAATCCTAATACTCCTGGAATGAAGCAGGATGATCGGAATTTGTTGTTGTTGTTTTCCTGGTAAAGACTCCTGATTCTAATTGTAAATTTAACAGAAAAATTGTCATTTTAACAGAAGCACCATTGGTGTCATCATTTCACATCAGGTTTGCTTATTAATGTTGGTTTTTCAGGTGGTTGTTGACTTACACTGAAATGATAGTAGAAGAAGCTTCAGAAACAATAAATCCAGGGGATCACAAAGCTCTTCCTGTACTTAGAAATCAAACTATTAGAAATATTGGCCCTTTTCTACATCAAAAGCTGGGCAAGGGTGAAACCTTTGAAAACCTGCTTATACAAAACAGTTCCTTGAACATTAGCCAGGTACCATGGTGACAGATATGGGGACTGAGATCACCTTGATACAGGTGATCCATGACTTTGTTCCTTTCTTTTTCTAAGCAGAAGAAAGATTGAGATCTGTTTTATGCCGTTGTGCTTCTTTAGAAATAGTTTTCTGGAGAATTTTAATAAATGCTGATTAATAAATAAATAAATAAATGTGTAATAAGTGTGCCCTATATATCAGCACAAAGGGGAATGAATACAAACCATGCACAGAAGCGTCCTTGGTGGCTAGGTGGAGCCTCCAGCTGCCGGCGCTACTGGTTCTAAGAAGTGGTCCGAAATGGGAGCAACCCACTGCTGATACAAATACCAGAATCTATCAAGTTTGGAACAGACAAATTAACTTCAAGTAGAAATCTGATTCCAGAACTTCTAGTTCAAAATCTCTGAACATTGAGGAACTCCAGACTGGCTATTTCCTTTCAGGAATGGAAATAGTATGGTGCTTTGTCTTTTATTAGACTCTTTCAGAATGATAGGTTTACAGTGGGAAAATCTTTTGAAAGGAAATGAATTATCTTATTTCAGATTGGCCTTGTGTATTTTGGATCCTGCCTATACCATAGTGGAAGATGAAGTATTGTTTAATATTTAATGAATTAGTTAGTTTTTACATTCCTTTAACAAGAAAATGGTTCAGTACCCATTGTTTCCCCTTAAGCAGGATTGTGTAATTTGTTAGGAATAACATTTCAAAAATTGTGAAGCATAAAAAGAGCTTCTATTTGCTACTGTAGTGTCTAACAGTCATATCTGTTTCTAGGATCACATAGCTATAGTAGAAGCTTCTCCACAGAGTTTTATAAGCCTAGAAAAAGTGTTGACTGGTTTAAGGAGTTTCAAAAAGATGGTGTATTGAATTCACATGAATTCTGAAGTATCTCTTTCCAACTAAATCCCATTACTTCACAACAATCATCTTTATTATTGCCATATAATAATATATCTAATATTTTCTCTTTTTAAAAGCTGGAGGCCACTGAGAGACACTGAAGCTTTCAGAGGATGTTGGAGCTTCGAATTTTGGCATTAAGGAAGAGTTGTGCAAAGCCTGAAAACAATTGGAATGAGGTCATTTTGGGACATTGCTTAAGTAACTCAGGGGCAGGAAGGAGATACTGTATATAACTCACCCTTTCTCCAAATCAAAATCTCACATGGATTTCCATCTCTGGCATATAATTTGGAATATAGTTTCTATACCATTCTGGACAAGTGGTATTCCAAACTCTTCTTGAAATTTTCCAATGATGTAGCAGCCACAACTTCCAGAAGCTTCAATGATTAATTGTTCTCTCTGTCAGGAAATTCCTCCTTAATTCTAGGACGTATTGTGAGTGGTCCACGACCAGCTCAGTTAGTCACAGATTCTGAGGAGGATGAACCAGGTCCATCTTGGTACCCTAGGCCAGTGTTCTTGACAACTGAGTCAGAGAGTGAAAGTGAGGGAGAATTGGAACCTGCAAAACCCAGAGAACCCACAGAGACTGTAGAAATCCCAATGATGGTAATGTCTGACTCAGAGAAAGAGGGGGACATTGGGGATCAGGAGCCCCTATTAGATCCCAGAGTCACAAGGCACAAAGCAGACAGAAATATCTTTATGGGAAAAGTTCTAGAAGGTGACTCTATGAAAGAAAGTCTAGACAGTGAATATCTCTAAGAAACAGTTGGCCACACCCAGACAGTATATAAGTGAAGATTTATGGGTAAAAAGGTGTGGAGATTCAACGCTGTAATGGTGAAGGTCCTAAATCCAGGGTTCCAGAAATGCTTTGCTGGCAAACTGCTGTTATCCCTTTAAGTTCATCGTGCAGAGATGCAGCTGTCTGAGGAAAGCCTGAAGATTCACAAGTGTGTGTTTAAAAAGATATTAGAACACTGAAGAACGACTCAATTGGATTTGGCTCCCTGCCGCAGCCATTCGTTATCTATTAGTCAATTTGCCCGGGAACGCTGTCAATGTGGACTAAGAGTCTGAACTTGTTTTGTACAAATCATTTTTAAATATAGATGTGTTTGTTTTTGAATTTTCTGTGAGTGGGTTCTCCTTTGTTCTGATCCGATTAGGTCCAAAGCAGAACAGGATGGATATCTCTTTAATAATCTTCTGTTATTACTTTTCCTGTCCTCAGGTGCTTTGATAAATAAGTTGACCCTCCTCTTCTATGTGACAGCCCTTCAAGTACTGGAGGACATATCATCCCTAATCAATTTCTTCAATACTCTAGACATCCTTAATTCATCATATAGTTTAATCTCCATATTTCTCCCCTTTGTTGCTCTTCTCTGTACCTTCTAGGCTCTCAACACATTTTTGTGGCAACCAGAAATAGACTAGTATTTCAAGCATTGCCTTAGTAGAACAGTATAAAGCAGCACTATCACCTTGTGATCTTGATGGTATCCCTCTGTTGCTGCATCATAGGACTGTATGCTTTTTTGGCAGCTGCAGCATACTGCTGATTTATATTTAAGTGATGGTCCACTAGGACACTTCTCAAAGTTACTACTGTGAGCCAAATAGTACCTATTCTACACATGTGCATTTTATTTTTCCTACCTAAGTGCAAGACCCTATTTTTTGAGTATTGAATTGCAGCCCAGTGTTCAAATCTGTGAAGATCCTTCTGTATCTTCAGTCTATCTTCTAAAGTGATAGCAAATCCCTTCCTTCCCCACCCTCCAGCTTGGTGTTGCATACAATTTTGATGAGATCATTTAGATCATTTATGAAGATATGGAAGAGTACTGGGTCTAAGACAGAGCCTTGAGCTCTGCATGCTTCCCTCCATGTAAATATGAAGAAGTTCAATTGAGGACTATATATTGAGAGTGGTTGATCAGCTAGTTGTGAATCAATTTGGTGGTGATATTGTCTATCTCATATTTTTTTATCTTATCAAGAAATAGCGTATGATCTATTTTGTCAAATGCCTTACTGAAATCTAAGTAAACTAAGTCCACAGTATTTCTCTGATTCACTAATTTAGTCTTTTTATCAAAGAAAGCAATAGGACTTGTCTGTCATGACCTGTTTTTAACAAACCCATGTTCGCTTTTTTGTAACAGCTTTGCTCATTTCTAGGTGCTTGCAAATCTACTGCTTGATTATCTTTTCCAGGATTTTCCTATGTATTGATGTCAACCTGATTGTCTTATCTGTCTGAAATGCAATAATAACAGGTGAGACTCCTTTGGCTTAATGTAAGCTAAGAAGTGACAATACAGCAAATATACTTGGAAGCATATCTCACCATATTTGACAGGAGGTTAGTTGTTTTAGTTACCTAATTGTTATTTTAGCAGTCTACTGTATTTAGGAATGGTCCTCTGATTTCAAGTAGTGTAATCTTTAGATAATTTAATTGGGCATGAGAATCCTGTAATATATCTGACTCTAAACCACCAAATGACAATCTTTGTAATGTTTATAGCCCTAGAATCCTCATGAGTATCCCCATTGTGTACATATAAATTTAAAGCAGTCTTTACCAAGATTATGCCCTTCGGATTAATATCTCAGCTAGTAGCAGGTAAAAGAAAGTTGTTCTGAAGTCTTAAGATGTCTGCGGAGAGGGGCGGCATACAAATCTAAATAATAAATAAATAAAATAAAATAAAGATGACAACTGTGTCTCCAAAGGAAGAAACAAGAGTGATTATACTCAATGAATGTGTGTGATTTTTCTGCTGTCTCTGTAAGAAGGAGACTGCAACCAATTCAGCTAGGAACAAAAATAACTGGAAAGGGTGAGGGAATTTGGTTGCCTGTAATATTTCTATCCTTAATAATAATTTTAAAAACAATAAATTAAAACTACTCGTATTTTCTGCTTATTTGCAATATCCCAGATCTAGTATCTGAGATGACCACCTCAATTTCAAAAGTTGAAAGGCAGAATATAGGCCTCCATGCCTATTTGATGGGAGTGAGTTTTATGAATGAGTAGCTTGCTTTATCAAAAAGTATCCAGTTCTTTTCTGGTTGCCTTACTGCTCAGAAACCAGAGTCCTACCTGATCTTACACTTTAGGTTATTTATTTTTTTAAAAAACCCAATTATTTAATTTGCACCTAGGTAGAATAAAAGGTTTTAATGACATTTACCATACTTTATCACTCTGTTTTTTATATGACTGTTTGCTGAATGCTATCAAATGTTTGGCTTCCTTATCACATGGAAATCCAATTTATGGAATAAAGTCCCCTTCTTTTGCTTGACTGGCATTAGTGTGCCTTAACAGATTGCACACCTATTTTACAAAAGGATGATCAATTGGTTTTTTTATTGTAGCAAGGGAGTAACTCCCAGCATTTCAAGTTACTAAGTGACCTAATGCAAATGTTTAAAAATAGCAGTATAGTTATATCAAATGGATTTTTATAGAAAATGGAAAGTAGTCTTTAGTACTACCATCTGGTAACCATAACGAGGTCAGTGACATGAAGTGGTAAAGATAAGTAGACTGCTAGGTCCTTCATTTAACCCAGCAGAAACTCATCTCACATGTTACCCCAATTCTTCTTGTGCAGTGGTGGGAATAATGGAGAGGGGAGGATTGCATTGTTTGATATTTCTGAGATGGAAAAAAAAGGACAGGTGGACATAACCATGCATTATTTTGGCAATAAGTAGGAGCAGTTTTACTACTGCCCTTTTCCAGGATGTTTCCAATCATTTACATTAATTCCAATTAGAAATGTTTGTCTCACCATAGATACAGCAAAGTCTATATGGATTCTGGACCATGGAGCTTTGGATATTTCCCACTCTAGTGGTGTGGTTCATGGCAGGGATGGCTGAGATTCTTGGCATGGCATACAGGTTGCTACCCACTTTGTAATGTCATGATCCGATTTTGGCCACCACAGGTAACTCCTGGCCATTGCTTTCATGTGTACTATTTCTGGGTGCCTTATGTGCAAGGTTTCCATCACCATCTTTTTAGACTCTGGGGTACGACCACTCTCTCTCCCCACAGTAGGCATCCCTTTATTACTCAGAGTTCAGTTTGTTCTGAAATAAATTTGTCCCCCTCTTTTTTATCCTGTAGCCATTCCCTTAACACCCTTTAACAACAAGTTCATGCCTTTGGATAGTACCTTGTCGCTTGCTGTGTGACCAGCAATATCAAAGGACATGACGGCTGGTCTTTTCAATGTTGACCAGCAATATTTCAGCAACAGGCATGGGGTCTTCAATGAGGTTAGGTTTGGGGCAGCAGATGAGTGCATTGACATTGCCTGTGCTTTTCCCCAGTCGATGGGTCAACTTGTAGCTGTACCCTGTCAGGAAGATGGACCTGCGTGTCATCCTGGAGAACACATAGTTGGGTATTTGCTGATTTCCCACAAGGAGTCCCAGTAATGGTTTGTGGTCTGATATAAGTTCAAATTTGTGCCTGTACTGGATACTGGCCAGTGCTGCAAGGGCTTCTTTGTCCAGCTGACTATAGTTTCTTTCAGCTAGGGACAATGTTTTAGAGTAATAGGCTATGGGAGCCTCAGATCCATTGGGAAGTTGGTGGCTGAGGATGGCCCCCACTCAAAAAGGGGATGCATCACATGTTAACAATAGAGGAAGGTTCTCATTATATCAGATAAGGACACTGTTGGATTATAGTAAATCCTTTATGGCAAATTTTACTTCTGCCAATCTTAATAAGGATAATGAGAGAAAGAAAGGACTTGGAGGCAGAACAAGCCAGGGTTTCCATTAATGAGGAAGCAGTCTCTCTACTTTTGCTGGTACGAGATGAACTTTTCTCAGGTAAGATAGCTCAGCACAATGAGATATCACATATTATTTTATTACAGGCATTCACACGAAAACTCATGGTTATGATGCAATTCTTCTGCAGTATCATCTTTCCCATTGTGCAGGTAAAAGAAGGTTGAATCGTCCCCGGTTCTACAAGTTGCTTCTACATAACAATGTTGGAATACTGGATAACAATGTTGGAATACTCTCTCCAATTACCCCTCATCCCGGGTCAGAGCCAATAGGAATACACCAATGTGGTCACATATAAAGCTATATTACCCAGAGTGCAATCTAATTACAATTCCTCTAATGCAATGTCTTAAAGAAACATGTCTTAATACAAACTAACTATTTCTGTCTGTGGTGACAGCACATTACCAGCTTGGTTAGATTGCAGTGATTGAAGACAAAAAGGCAATTTTTGCTATAATTTTACATATACTGTGAAATTGACTCTGTTTCCGGACTGCAGATGTGGAGACTAAGATAGATCTGAAACTGATTCTGAAATGTTACAAATCTCTCCCATGGAAGCATCCTCAGCCCCTGACTTCACCTTTTTATGGAATAGCTATGTTAACAGATACAGTATATACTTTGGGTGAGGGGGAAAGGATAAGTCCCACAGAGTCGGCCTTCTCCAGGTCCCGTCAACTAGACAATGTCATCTAGAGATTTGTGTTGCCCCCACCCTCCCCGCCTTCCATAAGAGTCTAAAAACTCATTTATGCCACCAAGCTTGGGGTCATTAGATACTACCCCCTGGCCAATGAATGTATAGCGGGCTTGTTTGAATGGACATGTGTGTATGCTAATAGGCTTTTTTTAAAGTTTTAATTTTAATTAATCATATCTCAATGTATACTGTTTTTATATGTTGTTAGCCACCCCGAGTCTTCGGAGAGGGGCGGCATCTAAATTTAATTAAAATAATAATAATAATAATAACAACAACAACAACAACAACAATAATAATAGCAAAAAACACTATGTAGCTAAGCTATATCTTTGTCTCATGCTAAATTTCCCCTTCTCTTTCTATAACCATTTTGGTTCCAGTGCCTTATTTCCTTTGTTGTGGTGGAAAATAATCCCTCTTGAGTTTTGTTTTCCTTTGGTTTGAGCATACACTTTGCAAAGGGAAAATTAGCTACAGATTCCTTCAGGAGTGAGCTGGTTTGCAGAACTGGCCATGAGCATGCCTAGACTGCAAATACCTTCTGACTTGAGATCTGGAAAGAACTGAAATGAACAAGACTGCTAAACAACAAACAAACAAACAAAACTCTAAGCTAATGCCTCTCAGTAGACTACAGAGAAGTTTTTCCAGAATCATTTAAAATGGAAAGATTTGTAATAGAATGGGGCAAAGCCTGGGGAGTTTAATGGGATTTACTTCCAAGTGAACAATCAAAGGATTGAGCTATTAAATCCCTGGGCCTTTATGCTTCTCTTTTCTAATAGTAGTGAACTTCCCATATTTGTTTCAGTAATGTACAGCATTTTAAAATGTTTTGCAGAGCCATAACTGTGGAAATAAAAGAACTTGTACTGCTTTGGGGTTTGCTCTGCTGTGATTAAAAATAAATAAATAAATCCATATTCTCCAGTTGGGAATAAAGCAGCCCAAAGGAATCCTGTCTTTTTGGAACAGGCAACCCACTCAAATATTTGCTGCTTGGGGAAGGAAGTTGTTTTACTTCACTCGGGAGCCATCTGTGTTATCTCTTCCAGGCATCCTAAGGGAAACAGCAGTAGATTTATGGCGAATCTTCCTGCAGTAATTTAACAACTACTACAGATCTCATGTGAGCTGTGTAGGCGAAAGGAATACCCACTGAGAATGTCAGCATAAATTCCCAGTAGTAAGCTACTAGCGCAAGCATCTCCTGATGTATGTAGCATAGATTACTACTGGTGGATGTTATGTAGCAATTGCACTAAGCTTTTCATGCCTGTATTGTAATACTCACAAAAAAGTTGGAGGTAGAGGATGTAGGATAACAATTGCTAAAAGTTAATGGGAGAAGTAGTATTAACATACTGAAAGAGAAGTGCAATAGTATATATTGATCTAATTCGCAACTCAAATCTGTCACAAATTTGACAATATCTGTGCTTAACAACTAAGTACATTTATGGTGCTCATACTGGCTTGACTCTTTTAAAAAAATCCCATTTGATTAAAAGACTTTGGCAATGGATTTCAAGGAATTCAGAGCTAGATTTTATATCCTCCCTTTTTACAATTTCCTCAATGCTCAGTCCTCCAATTTGCAAGAATGCAGCAACTATAATTTTCCTTCCTATGATGATAAAAGTAGTCCTCGAGTTATGACCACAATTGAGTCTAAAATTTATGTTGCTACATGTAAACATTTGTTTTGTCCCATTTTATGACATTTCTTGCCACAGTTGTTGAGTAAATCATTGTGGTAGTTAAGTTAGTAATAGGGTTGTTAAGTGAAACGGATTTTCCCATTGACTTTGCTTGTCAGAATGTTGTAAAAGGTGATGAATGACATGACTCTGGGACATTGCAACTGTCATACATATGTGTCAGTTGCCAAGCATCTTTGATCCTGTAACTGTGGGAATGCTGCAATGGTTGTAAGTATGAAAAATGACTGTAAATCGATTTTTTTCTAATATATTTATTTTATTTTATTTTATTTTATTTTATTTTATTTTATTTTATTATTTTATTTTATTTTATTTTATTTTATTTTATTTTATTTTATTTTATTATTTTATTTTATTATTTTATTATTTTATTATTTTATTTTATTTTATTTTATTTTATTATTTCATTTTATTTTATTTCATTTTATTTTATTTTATTTTATTTTATTTTATTTTATTTCTGTGCTACCCTTCTCCAGAGACTCCGGGTGGCTTACAACATATTACAAATCTACATAAAATTGTATTCTAAAAACCCCACAGTTAAAACTACACAAACAAGTCTACATGCCATATATCAGACATTCATTCATTGGGCAGGATAAGATATCAAGTTTCAATGGCCCCCTGCCTGCCGCCAGAGGTGGGTCTTGCCAACCATGTGATCAGGTGAGAGTAGCTTGACGACCATGTGACTGGGGTGGCTTAAAGGTCATGTGACTGGCTTAAACTTGGCCAACTTGACGTCACTCACGTCAAGGGTTTGAATTAGGGTTAGGGTGCCTGGCCTCTCTTCGCCTCAAAGAGATACAATTGTCTATTTACTATTACTGAACATCCAAAATACAGCATACTATTTAATTTTATGTATATATCCCATATGTGTACACACATATTATCCACAGGCTCACACACACAAAAACATTATCTACTATATAAACCGTATGTGTATGTACACACACACCAATTCAAAATTTTTCTACTGGTTCTGCATATCTGACCGTACTTGTAGGAGCCCATCACTGTGTGTGCCAATGGCAGCAAGCAGCAACGGTGTTGTGGTTAGCTCTGGCTCAGCTCCTGCCCCAAGGACTGTGGATGTGGGGGAGACATCCACATGCTGCAGGCCTGTTTTGCCCCCCCCCTGTGGAATCTGATGATGAAGGCTAATCTGACCAAGAAGACATGAGTGACAGGGAGGAGGAGAGTGTGGCAGACAGCTCAGAAGGAGATCAATTATCTAGCTCCTCCTTGGATTCAGAACAAGAGTTAATGATACAGCCACGCATGCGGAGAGCAATGCATAGGCAACAACAACTGAGAGATTATTATGAAAGAAAATGAAGCCACCTGTGGTTGGGTGGGGCTGTAGTAATTAGTGAGGCTGCTATAAATAGCAGCCTGTGAGTTTGGCCATTGTGGAGGATTATCTGATCGTTGTGTTTCGTGACTGCTTTATTTATTTATTCATTCATTCATTCATTCATTCATTCATTCATTTATTTATTTAGATTTGTATGCCGCCCCTCTCCGCAGACTTTACTGACTTTGACCTTTTGTGTGCTGATTTTCCCCCACTTTGAAACTAAACCAGAGCAAAGTGTGTTTCACTTTGTGAAAGAAGAAGGACTGTGAATTGCCTCAAAGCTGCAAGCTAAGTATCTCAGAATTTATAAGGGACTTGTACAAATTACCAGTTTGTTTGGAGACCAGTGTTCTTTGCTATACCAAAAGAGGGCTTAGATTAAGTGAATTTTCCTTATAAAGAACATTGTTTTGAATTTTCAAACGTGTGTGTGTCTGAAATTTGAACCTGTGAATTTTTGGGAGGATTCTACCAGAGAGCCCGACAGAATAAACAGAAGAAGTGGGATGGCAAAGCAAAGCAAACCTGACTGCAACTGTCCGAAGGTAAGCAGCTCCACCCCCCCATCCCCACCCTTGTTTGATTTTGACCTGTGTGAGCCTTGCCCCACCCTGTGCAACCAGGTACAATGGAGTGGGCAGGGCTTATTTGGAGGAAGGTGAAGGGTGTATATTGGGTGCATGTGTAAAAATCAAGCTTGGGTTTATTTTGGGGATAGGTCTTATTTTCAGGAAAACATGGTATAAAATCTACTATTTTTACCTTTAGCTTTTTGATTAAGTGAAACCAACTCATTAGACAGTCAGTAAGATTTGTAGTAAAATTGCAGGAACTGTGAATTCACCCTCTTGCTCTCCTGCAGCCAGAAAGGTTGATGGAAATGTTAAGCAAATACACAACATTCTCAATCCCTTTTCTGCTCTGCTTTTTCCCATAACCACCTAGTCTGTAAAGGTCACCCCATAACATTCCCACCCACATGCTGTCCACTACTCACAAACTCACATTTGTAAGTTGTGCTGTGAAATCCTTTTAACTTGCTGGACTAATCTTAGAAGTGAATGTTTCTTTGCTTTACAAAAAAAAAATTAGAAACAATGAGTCTTTCCCAGGGAGTGGTTAGCTACACCATTACCCAAGGGCCTGAAGTCTTCTCATTGGCAAGCTGTTCAACCCTGACAACCCAAAAATAACATCCTTGCCCTGGATAGCTTTTCTCTAGCTGTATAATGGGCGGTTCCACCTTCTCTACAGGCTCATCACTTCCTTCCCCCACAGGAATGGAAACAGTCCTCCATCTATTTCCTGCCCAGTGCATTTCCTTAACACACCATCCAGCTCATGTATGACTAATCTTGGAGCTGACTTGAAACAGTGCATAACAGGGGCTTAAGGGGTGAGTCAGTGGTCTAAGCTGGAATCATAAGACAACATTTCTTTACTTTCTGACTCAGGAAGGGAACTGGGATCGACTGCAGGATTGAGAAAGCACTTTATGACTTTTGTCTCATGGTGAAAATAACCATGAAGTGAATCAGAGATTATCATGATTTTTACACAGAACAAAACAGGAGCATGCGTTGTTTATTTAATGAAGTTGCATAGAAACATAGAAGATTGACGGCAGAAAAAGACCTCATAGTCCATCTAGTCTGCCTTTATACTATTTCCTGTATTTTATCTTAGGATGGATATATATTTATCCCAGGCATGTTTAAATTCAGTTATTGTGGATTTACCAACTACGTCTAGTGGAAGTTTGTTCCAAGCATCGGCTACTCTTTCGATAAAATATTTCCTCACGTTGCTTCTGATCTTTCCCTCAAATAACCTCAGATTGCGCCCCCTTGTTCTTGTGTTCACTTTCCTATTAAAAACACTTCACTCCTGAACCTTATTTAACCCTTTAATATATTTAAATAGAAATATAGAAACATAGAAGACTGACGGCAGAAAAAGATCTCCATCTAGTCTGCCCTTATACTATTTCTTGTATTTTATCTTAGGATGGATATATGTTTAACCCAGGTATGTTTAAATTCAGTTACTGTGGATTTACCAACACATCTGCTGGAAGTTTGTTCCAAGGATCTACTACTCTTTCAGTAAAATATTTTCTCATGTTGTTTTTGATCTTTCCCCCAACTAACTTCAGATTGCATCCCCTTGTTCTTGTGTTCACTTTCCTATTAAAACACTTCCCTCCTGAACCTTATTTAACCCTTTAACATATTTAAATGTTTCGATCATGTCCCCCCTTTTCCTTCTGTCCTCCAGACTACTGTATACAGATTGAATTCATTAAGTCTTTCCTGATATGTTTTATGCTTAAGACCTTCCACCATTCTTGTAGCCCGTCTTTGGACCCGTTCAATTTTGTCAATATCTTTTTGTAGGTGAGGTCTCCAGAACTGAACATAGTATTCCAAATGTGGTCTCACCAGTGCTCTATATAGCGGGATTACAATCTCCCTCTTCCTGCTTGTTATACCTCTAGCTATGCAGCCAAGCATCCTACTTGCTTTCCCTACCGCCTGATTGCACTGTTCACCCATTTTGAGACTGTCAGAAATCACTATCCCTAAATCCTTCTCTTCTGAAGTTTTTGCTAACACAGAACTGGCAATACAATATTCAGATTGAGGATTCCTTTCCCCCAAATGCATTATTTTACATTTGGAAACATTAAACTGCAGTTTCCATTGGTTTGACCATTTATCTAGTAAAGCTAAATCATTTACCATGGCAAATAGGCAAACCTTCCCTACCAAGTGTTTCGATCATGTCCCCCCTTTCCCTTCTGTCCTTCAGACTATACAGATTGAGTTAATGAAGTCTTTCCTGATCAGTTTTATATTTTTGTAGCCTGTCTTTGGACCCGTTCAATTTTATCAATATCTTTTTGTAGGTGAGGTCTCAAGAACTGAACATAGTACAGTATTCCAAATGTGGTCTCACCAGCACTCTATACAGCATGATCACAATCTCCATCTTCCTGCTTGTTATATATTTATATATATGTTTATATGTTTATATATATGTTATATATATGTTTAATCAGATTTCTTTTTAAAAAAATAATATGGAACTATTATAAATTTGAAAAATCCAACTCTGAATTAGCGAATATTTACGTTCTTCAAGAAAAGGTCAGTGTATAAAGCTGACTGAAAATCACCTCCTGCAATGAATAAAGTATTCTTGTGATCTTAGGCACAATTTAGAAAGAAAGAAATCCATGAAATCCAAGATCCTGAAAATTACATGTTATTTGAGAGTTACTACGTAGTGGTTTGAAGGAGAAGCTCAAAAACATAAAAATGATTGAACGATTCACCTTTGATAGATCAAAGATGGTTCTTTGGCTTCATTGGTTATATACGGACATAGTATGTTACAGGAGATTACAATGCTGATGAGAACACAGAATTAGAGAATTAGAGAACAGTTGTTGTTGTTGTTGTTGTTATTATTAAGTTTAAGTTTAAGTTTAATCAGATTTGTATGCCGCCCCTCTCCGCAGACTCGGGGCGGCTCACAGCAATAACAATACAATGTAAAACAAATCTAATATTTAAGTTAATAATAATAATAATAATAATAATAATAATAATAATAATAATTATTATTATTATTATTATTATTATTTATTAGATTTGTATGCCGCCCCTCTCCGAAGACTCGGAGCGGTGTATGTATTACAATTGTTTAGAAGAAATATGATGAGATATATTTATTCATTAGTGCGGAGGCAATTATGAGTGCCAGCTATCTATAGAACACATAAACTTTGTAGATTGATTTTGCATGCTGGAAATCACATATATCGGGTAGTAGGACTACTAGCTTGAAAAATGCAGGTGTGGAATAGCATGAAATCTTTGTTCAAGATTAATAAAGGAATAATACTACAATGCTGAAGTATCATACTGAAAAAGAAAACCTCAAATTATTCTTGAACATAGGACTTATTCTGCCCCTTGAACACAAATTGCCTATTGTCTAGTTTAAATTGCAATGGCAGGCAATATGGAAAATAGAAGCAGGTGCAACACAAAGTTTAGCTGTTTTGAAAGAGTAGGAATTGAACTAATGTTTTTCAGCCTGCAAAGTAAATGTGTTGATATTCAGCTGTGCTCCTATTCCTTTTCCCCTTGATTGCATTCAATCCCAGATTGTCATGAAGAACGTAGCTCAGTAGACATCACATACAAAAATGTGATTCTTCCCAAATCTTAGGAAAGTAGAAATTTCATATACACCCTAATAAAAGTGGTAGTGATTCTCCAGAAAGCAGTATGCAGGACATAATATTCCTGCATGTCTCCATTACAGATATAGGAACAACTTAATCTAAAACATCATCTGTGTGCAAATCATGACCCATTTATAAGTGCATACACCCATTTGCAAATATTGTAGCAGGGAGAAAAAAGATATCTAAGGAAACAAAGTATGTCGAGCTTAACCTTGGGGTGACATGACAATCATATTCCAATAATTGAAGGACTGCTGCAGAGAAAAGGGAGACAATTTATTTTCTAAAGCATCAAAGCTGAGGAAAAAATGCTTTTCAAGTCTGACATATCTACAATGTCCATACATTTAAAGAGGAAAATTGAAATCACCAACAGATTTGGAGCACATGGGTATCCTTGGGAGGGTTCAATCTATGTTTCCTGGTAAAATACATGGGAAAATTCAATTGGGGACAAATCTATATAGCGTTATTTGTAGAGCAAAATGTACTGTATCTTGGTGTAAAACTGATGATAGTAGGATAGTCTAGGGCAGTGATGGCGAATCTATGGCACAAGTGCCACAGGTGGCACACGGAGCCCTATCTGCTGGCACACAAGCCGTTGCCCTAGCTCAGCTTCAATCTGCATGTGTGTGCTGACAGCTGATTTTTGGCTCACACAGGGAGGGCATTTTTGGCTTCCAGAGAACCTCCAGGGGGATGGAAGAGGGCATCTCGCATATCTACGAGACCACCTTCTGCCGCACGAATCCCAGTGACCGCTTAGGTCCCACAGAGTGGGCTTTCTCCGGGTCCCGTCAACAAAACAATGTCGCTTGGCGGGGCCCAGGGGAAAAACCTTCTCTGTGGCGGCCCCGGCCCTCTGGAATCAACTCCCCCCAGAGATTAGAATTGCCCCCACCCTCCTTGCCTTTCGTAAGCTCCTTAAAACATTCTTTCCCCCTAGGCCTTTACAATTTATGCATGGTATGTTTGTTTGTTTGTTTGTTTGTTTGTTTGTATGGATGTTTAGTTTTATAATAAGGGTTTTTTAGTTGTTTTTAGTATTGGATTTACATGATGTTTTTTATTACTGTTGTCAGCCGCCCCGAGTCTACAGAGAGGGGCGGCATACAAATAAATAAATGAATGAATGAATGAATGAATGAATGAATGAATGAATGAATAAATAAATAAATAAATAAATAAATAAATAAATAAATAAATTTTACCCTTCCCCGGCTCCAAGGAAGCCTTTGGAGCCTGGAGAGGGAGAAACACAAGCCTACTGGGCCCACCAGAATTTGGGAAACAGGAAGCTGGAAGACCTCCAGGGGGTGGGGAAAGCTGTTTTTGCCTCCCCAGGCATTGAATTATGAGTGTGAGTGCGATAGTGCACGTACACCCTCTTTCAGCACCCGAGGAAAAAAAGGTTCACCATCACTGGTCTAGGATCTAAGATCTGTGCTGAAAAAAGGTTATTTATTTTAACAGTTTATAAAGTTATCCATATTACAATACAATGACTTTAGGTGGTGAACCAAAAAAATTAAAACTAAAGCACAGTTTAAAATAACAAAACAATCAGAACCAATATTATACATTAACATCCTGTATACAAGATTGAAAAATTACATTCCACTTTTAATCCAAGGATTGGAAAAAACTAACTTAATCAACAAATCTTCCTTCAGCTCTGGATGTTTCATGTGGAACAACCAGGTCTTTACAATCATGCTTTATTATATTGTATTGACCAAATAATAATAATAATAATAATAATAATAATAATAATAATAATAATAATAATAATAATAATTTATTAGATTTGTATGCCGCCCCTCTCCGAAGACTCGGGGCGGCTCACAACAAGTGATAAAACAATATTGTACAGGCACAAATCTAATATTAAGAAAAAACTAAAAACCCTATCAATTTAAAAAAACCAAACAACACATACATACCAAACATAAATTATAATAAGCCTGGGGGAAAGGTGTCTCAAATCCCCCATGCCTGGCGGTATAGATGGGTCTTAAGTAGTTTACGGAAGACAAGGAGGGTGGGAGCAGTTCTAATCTCCGGGGGGAGTTGATTCCAGAGGGCCGGGGCCGCCACAGAGAAGGCTCTTCCCCTGGGGCCCGCCAGACGACATTGTTTAGTCGACGGGACCCGGAGAAGGCCGACTCTGTGGGACCTTATCAGCCGCTGGGATTCGTGCGTTAGTAGGCGGTTCCGGAGGTATTCTGGTCTAATGCCATGTAGGGCTTTAAAGGTCATGACCAACACTTTGAATTGTGACCGGAAACTGATCGGCAGCCAATGCAGGCCACGGAGTGTTGTAGAAACGTGGGCGAATCTGGGAAGCCCCACGATGGCTCTCGCGGCTGCGTTCTGCATGATCTGAAGTTTCCGAACACTTTTCAAAGGTAGCCCCATGTAGAGAGCGTTGCAGTAATTGAACCTCGAGGTGATAAGGGCATGAGTGACTGTGAGTAATGACTCCCTGTCCAAATAGGGCCGCAACTGGTGCACCAGGCGAACCTGGGCAAACGCCCTCCTCGCCACAGCCGAAAGATGATGTTCCAATGTCAGCTGTGGGTCGAGGAGGATGCCCAAGTTGCGCACCCTCTCTGAGGGGGTCAGTAGTTCCCCCCCAGGGTAATGGATGGACAGATGGAATTGTCCTTGGGAGGCAACACCCACAGCCACTCCGTCTTGTCTGGATTGAGTTTGAGTTTGTTGACACCCATCCAGTCCCCAACAGCCTCCAGGCACCGGCACATCACTTCCACTGCTTCGCTGACTGGACATGGGTTAAGGATATCTGATGCTGTTCCAGGGGGTAACTTTATCAAAGATAAGATATAATTACTTTATCCCTACTTAACAAACAAGGAATATGCCCATCTTTCCTGCAAAAACAATCAAAGACAGGCAGCCCCACAGATAACCTGGCTTTATGCAATGGCTGCTAGCTGGCAGGCAAATAATGCTAAAACAAATCTGCCCTCTAATAATTATTTAGATTTTTGCACTTGAAGATCAAGTAGTTCTATTGGAGACCCAATCACAAAAGATTCAGGAGTGTTCTAAGGTCAAAATAGCAAAGAAGAATGGGCAGAGTAGTTAAATGGCTAAATCTGGCTAAATCAGCAAATAATGCCTAGGCAAGTCACAATTTAAGAAGTATACGTTCAGTCACTATTTGTTCATAAAAAAATCAAGGCTATTGTTTCTTGAACTAGGAAACTAACACATGGACATATCTCTGAAAATATGGACAAAAATTGTCTGCTACCTTACAAATGCATGCTGTAATGTCTTCTCCGATCTTTTTGAATACTTAAGTAATCATTTTTCCTAAGCTTCACTAGCACATTGTAAGAAGATTTCACAATTCTCTTTTCTGGAATAATCTATTTTCCTTCTTTATGTGGCAAATAGATTATCATTTTTGTTAGAACTCATTGTCAGGAATGGATGGAACTTTTGCCTCTTGCATCTCCCCACCAAAGTTTTCCATAATACAGTATAGACTACAGTGTTCTGACAGTTCACCCCCCACACACACTTTTCCTGAAAAAAATGTTGCATTAATATATTAATTCGCTTATCAATATACTTATTATGCTGTCCTTTCTGCCAAAGGCTCCCAGAACCATGTGCATATGTACACAGACAAACAGAGATATCAAATCAAAATCTTTATTACAGTCATAGGTCTGCATAGACACCCATCACATTTGCACACACAATATATAAAAAATAATATACATTTAAAAAAATCTAATCACAAATATAAAGTTTATTTTAAAAGGGAAATCTGAAAGGCACTCTGGTTTTGTGGCAAGTGGTATCTTACAAAGGCCTGGGTAAAAAGCATTTTTAAAGTTATTATTATAAAACACACACACGCGCACACGCACACACTCTATAAGGAGATCAGTTGTACTTTCTTTGGGAAAATTTCCTAATTGAGGACTGACCTCAAGAAGCCTTAGTCCTGACCAGTATTATAACTGTGAGTCAAATCCAACAGTGTAGGTCATAGGGGAATAAAAATAGAGATAATTGCAAAAATATTCTTTCCCCTTCTTTTTTTATGTACTGTATTATTAGACAATCTTTGCTTTGTTGGGTCATCCTTTCAGAGGAAATTCCTTACCTGAACAAAGAAACAGAATGACTACAAGGCAGGGGGGAAAAGCACAGTGATTTCTGACATTCTGCCATTAATATTTCAGGGAGTATTGGAAATCACACCTCCTCCTTGGTTGACCTGTGGAACTTTCGGCCATTTTGCTGAAGGAGAGTGAACAAAAGGACCATGAAAAAAACCTCATCCCACTCTGCATCCCAGCATCTTCCAAAATCCTTCCTGAGAGGAAGTGGCTTATCCATCAAATGCAGTGATGGGCTCCTACGGGAATGGTCAGGAACGCAGTTCCGGTAACAAACGTAGGACTCCACCCCAGAGCATCCAATTTGCACTGAAAAATGTTGAAACAAAATGCATTAGCCGTGCCCACAGTGTGGTAGTAAAAGTTTGGTAGCCCATCACTGTTCAAATGCCAACATTCCGCAGTGAGATCTACCAAACAGCAATTTTCTGAGTTGCTTCTTCATCCTCATAACCTCATCACAGTTAAGAGATTTTTCCATGGTTCCAAAGCAGCCAGCTGCCACTCCAGGCTCTTCCATTAGCCAACTAGGCCCAGGGATAGGAAAGAGGGCAGGGACATGCTCCTCCCATTATCAATCGCACCACATAATCTGTTCTGTCGGGCTCTCTGTAGAATCCTCCCAAAAATTCACAGGTACTAATTTCACACACACACACACACGTTTGAAAATTCAAAACAATGTTCTTTATAATGAAAATTCACTTAAACCAAGCCCTCTTTTGGTATAGCAAAGAGCACTCGTCTCCAACCAAACTGGTAATTTGTACAAGTCCCTTATCAGTTCTGTGATACTAGCTTGCAGCTGTGAGGCAATTCACAGTCCTTCTTCTTTCACAAAGTGAAACACACTTTGCTCTGGTTTAGTTTCAAAGCAGGGAAAAATAAGCACACAAAAAGTCAAAGTCAGTAAAGCAGTCACGAAACACAATGATCAGATAATCCTCCACAATGGCCAAACCCACAGGCTGCTATTTATAGCAGCCTCACTAATTACCACAGCCCCACCCAACCACAGGTGGACTCATTTTCTTTGATAATAATCTCTCAGTTGTTGTTGCCTATGCATTGCTCTCTGCATGCGTGGCTGTATCATTAACTCTTTTTCTGAATCCAAGGAGGAGCTAGATAATTGATCTCCTTCTGAGCTGTCTGCCACACTCTCCTCCTCCCTGTCACTCATGTCTTCTTGGTCAGAGGAGCCTTCATCAGCAGATTCCACCGAGGGGGGGGGGGGGGAACAGGCCTGCAGCATGTGGATGTCTCTCCCACATCCACAGTCCTTGGGGCATGAGCTGGGCCAGAGCTAACCACAACATAATCAATGCGTTTTGGGGAAGTATAGTTAAAAGGCACAGTAGTGCTGAAGCTGCCACAAATTCATCAAATTTAAATCCCACAGGAGGCATGAATCCCATATTTTGGATGTATTTTGCAAGTTTACCCATTTGAGTTATATTGGTTCAAAACTTGTTGTCTATAGTGCACAATTTCACCCAATTGAAGGTTTAAAACAGACATAAGAGTTTTGACAATATAATAGTTTGGAGAATATTAATCTGATAATTGAAAATGCAAGAAAAAATATTAAATATTATCTTTCTTAGCACCAGTTTTAAGGCACTTCATTTTGTTTTTGTACTGGATGATTTAAAGCTAGGAAAAAGCTGGCAGATCTAATACAATGCTTGCAGCATAGACTTAATTTTTTATGCTTTTATTTACAACTTCATTCAACTAGGTATGGATTTGCCCAGAATTATTTACTCTGCATTGCTGTGAAATTAGACTATAGCCATTAAAAATAAATTACATTTCTGCAGTTTAGGTGTTTAGAAAAGGAATCAGGTAACAGTTCAAATCTTATTTACACTGTTTGTCAGTATTTACACAATTATATTTCCTGGCATAGAGTCTTTGCCTACATTACTTTTAACAGTTAGTGTGTAAAAAAAATAAGCATCCCTTGATATTTTAAGGAGCAATTTGTATGTACTTGCTCATCTCCGTTTCAAAGTGGAAGAGCTAGTGCTGTCCGAAGAGGTCTGTCTGGTCATGTGGCCAGTATGACTAAACACCAAAGGTACACAGAATGCTGTTAGCTTCCCACCAAAGTGGTCCCTCTTTTTCTACTTGCATTTTTACATGCTTTAGAACTACTAGGGTGGCCTAGAAATTGAAACAACAACAATAATAATACTAAGTTGACAGAAAGTGGGACAAGTAATGGGAGCTAATTCCATTATTTATTATATTTATTAAATTTGTATGCCGCCCCACTCCGTAGACTCGGTATTAGGGATTTGAACCGGCAAACTGCCAAGCTTTCCGCTCAATAAGTTCAGTGTCTCAGCCACTAAGCCAGCATGTACACAATTCCTGTATACAATACAATTAAATTATATTATATTTCTAGTGTGAACTATTTGTTCATAAAAGTGAAGTCTGCAGAATTGTAATGTACAGTTTTTTACACTTGAGGGCCATTGTCTCACCAGCCTCATTTGGGAAAGATAATTTATGGTGAGAACCATAATTTATTCACTCCTCACTCGAAACAGAATACCCTACGAAAGCAGACTATCAATCCTAGATCTTGAAAGCTTAGAACTACGAACGCCTAAAATATGATCTAAGTATTGCCCATAAGATAATCTGCTGCAACGTTCTACCTGTCAATGACTACTTCAGCTTCAATCGCAACAACACAAGAGCACGCAACAGATTCAAACTTAATATTAACCGCTACAAACTTGACTGTAAAAAGTATGACTTCAGCAACCGAGTTGTCAAAGCGTGGAAATCATTACCTGACTCACTAGTGTCAACCCCTAACCCCCAACATTTTCCCCTTAGATTATCCATGATTCACCTCTCCAGGTTCCTTAGAGGTCAGTAAGGGGCGTGCATAAGTGCACCAGTGTGCCTTCCGTCCCCTGTCCAATTGTCTCTCCTTATCTCATTTATCTTTTCTTCCTTTCAAATATGTTCAGCTATACTTTTATATCTTTTCTTCTATTCTTTTCTTTATTTATATTACTACATATCTATTCTCTACAATGTGTATTATGTATTGGACTAAATAAATAAATAAATAAAATAAAATAAGAACCACAGGATGGATTGTTTTTTTCCTGAAGTTATCTTTTTCCATGTGATGCAGAAGATGAAATTTTCAAAAGTAAGTCTTTTTGTCTCTGAATCTGGTTTCTTAAGTCTCACATATCTTATCTTTAGAACATTGCTTTTATGTTTTTACGTTTGTAAGACAGGAGACTGTATATCGCTTGGCATATAAAGATATCTGCACTAGATCAAAGAGATTCTACTTCTGAGAATCTCTACAATCTCTTTGTATCTAGTCAGAAATTGGTGATTTATTAGGGATTGTTCATAGGACAGTGGCTCACCTGTATCAGTTTTGTGAAGAGCTAGTTTTATATTAAAAGGTATGTAAAGAATGTAAGATGAAAACATTCTCAGTGATTTGCAGAGATTTGAAGAGGGTCTGTCATTAGTGGTGGTGTGTGCTGTTTTCCAGAACCTAAAATAACTGAGGCTGCATCGCCATGTATGTTTGGCAGAGCTTGTTTCAAAAAGCTCTAATATTTTATCATAATGGCTTTTCCTTGGTAGATGAATAAAGATTTTTTTAAAAAATTATAGTTTCTTCTGGAACTATATTTGACACTGAGAGAGTTAAAAGTTATATAGTTAATATTCAGTGTCATTAGCACTAGGTAGCATTTGTTTTTACTCTGGGGTCTTAGCTGCACACCTCTGATTTATATTAGGTAGTGATGGCTTAATGCAGTTATCACAAAGAAACACAACTGAGAACATTTGAAATAATTCCAAGTCGTTTTTCATTTCAAGAAGAATGAACAGAATAATTAAAGTTTTAAAATTAATTATTCTCCTGTCTTCAGAGGAACTAGAAAGCCATTCTTTTGTCTCTGGGTCAATTTGAGGAACTGGAAATCAAAGTAATTAGCTGAGAATAAAAATAATAATAATTGTCTTACAGGAAGTCCATTTGTTCTTTTTGGTGGGGTTTCTGATAGCAAGTATTATTAGTATGTACATAAGAGGATTCAGCTGGCAGATAGGATATTATACTCCTATTTGAGTCAGTACTTGGCATTCTTTATGTGGAAGTAAGTTACTCCTCTCCCCAGCAGGTAAGGGTTACCTTCAGCAGACACAGGTGGACAGATGATTTAGAAAATGATGTCTGTCAAGTTTGTCATTAATGGAAGAAGTATGTAGATGGATCAAGGATACAGTGTCCTCTGAATAAAATAAAAGCATTGATTTGAGAGCTGATCAGAAAGGGAATAGACAAGCAGTGGGAATTCATGTGTGCCTCATCTCGACTTGGCTGTTATTACATTTTCTTAATACAGTGATACCTTGTCTTACAAACTTAATTGGTTCCGGGATGAGGTTCTTAAGGTGAAAAGTTTGTAAGATGAAACAATGTTTCCCATAGGAATCAATGGAAAAGCGATTAATGCGTGCAAGGCCAAAATTCACCCCTTTTTGCCAGCTGAAGTGCCCGTTTTTGCGCTGCTGGGATTCCCCTGAGGCTCCCCTCCATGGGAAACCCCACCTCCAGAGTTCTGTGTTTTTGCTGCAGGAGAATCCCAGCATCGCAAAAACGGGTGCTTCGATGGCAACGTAAGTCCGGAGGTGGGGTTTCCCAGCGAAGGGAGCATCAGTGAAATTGCAGCATCGCAAAAACACTGAAGTCCTCGAAACCCCACCTCCATACCTCTGTGTTTTTGCGATGCTGCGATTTCACTGAGGCTCCCCTCACTGGGAAACCCCACCTTTGGACTTCCGTTGCCAGCGAAGCACCCGTTTTTGTGATGCTGGGATTGCCCTGCTGGGATTCCCCTGCATCATCACAAAAACATGGAAGTCCGGAGGTGGGGTTTCCCATGGAGGGGAGCCTCAGGGGAATCCCAGCAGCGCAAAAACGGGTGCTTCGCTGGCAACGGAAGTCCAGAGGCGGGGCATCCCAGCGGCAGCGGTGGGTTTGTAAAGTGAAAATAGTTTGTAAGAAGAGGCAAAAAAATCTTTGTATCTCAAAAAGTTTGTATGATGAGGCGTTTGTAAGATGAGGTATCACTGTATATAAAACACTTAGAAAGGGAAGAAGGCTCATTGGCTTACATTTTGTTAATATATAAAACACTTAGAAAGGGAAGAAGGCTCATTGCTGTGAGCCTGCAAAGATGAAGTAGAAAAAGCTAAGGCTCACAATGAACAAAGGCTTGCAACAAAAGTAAAAAAAATAACAAAAAAGCTTTTCCCAACGTGTTCAAAACAAGAAAAAAGCCAAGGAAACAATTAATCCATTGCTTGTGGCTAGAAGGTGACAAGCAACAAGGAGAAAACAGAACTACTTAACTCGGGTTTTTTTGCATCTGTCTTTACACAAAGAGAAAAAAACAGTCCAAATGGTCAAAAGCAGCACCACAAAAAACAGATTAGATGCACAAGTTAAAATAGAGAAGAAAATGGTAAGTGAACTCGTCTACCCTAGACGAGTTCAAATCACTAGGACTGGATGGATTACACCCCAAGGTTCTGAAGGAACTGACAGACGAGATCTCAGATCCACTGATCTATATCTTTCAAAGACCCTGGAACACTGGGAGGACTAGTAAAGAGCTGATATAGTTCCCATCTTCAAAGAAGAAGACAAAAATAGATCCAGGAAACTACAGACCTTAGAATCTTAGAGTGTACAGAGATAAATAGGCTACTGAATCAATGAATGTTGAAGAAGAATCAGAATATTATAAGATATGGGATGACTGGTATAAATGGTTAAATAATAGATTTATGGGTAAAAAATGATGAAATTTAAGAAGGTATAATGGTAAAAATGAAGTAAGAAAAGGTGCTAAATAATAGTAAAATTTAAATAATAGTAAAAATGTAATAGTAAAAATGAAATATGCTTGTATTAAAACAGTATTATTGTAAAACTGACATATTAGTAAGAAAAATATTGTTTAATATTTAAAAAAGTATGTAAAGATGGATTTACATGTTTATATGTTTAGGTTTTCTGCCTAAGCAGGGGACTGGATTAGAAGACCTCCAAGGTCCCTTCCAACTCTATTATTCTACTCCAATTTTAGTTTCAGTTAGATGTAAGCAATCAGATTATTTAATATAAATAAATCATCTTCATTTACCAAGGTGTGCAGTCCACCACTGAAATTAATTCATGAATCTTCACTTGTTTTGAGGCTTTCTTAGGCTCAGGAGTCCGGAATTTGTTCATCCCTTCTTGCTCTCTGCCTATATTGCAACTGATAGTAGGCTTTCAAGAAAAGCAAGTAACTAAGAAAGAGCAGGTCATTAAAAATGAAAGTAAAGTAAAGTAAAGTGAAATTAAATATGCAAAAACTTAGAGAAATGTCATGAATAAAGCAGAGGTGCATCCTTGCCTTGACTACATATATAAACCAAATACATGGCATAAAATTACATATTTTTACTATACCACTATACTATACAAAGTTGGCATTGCATGTTTGTAATCATATACTTGCACTAACAGTCTTTCCTTATTGTTTTCTGCTCTCCACATGGATTCTGAGCAGAAAAATCCAGTCAACTTTCTGATAGTCAATCACACAGAAGATGAAGCAGGTTTCTTATCTTTGTTTTCAGTGCAAGAAATGGCAGAGAAGCATATTTTGACGAAATGTTAGATGAACTATCTGCATTGTCTTCGTGCCAATTATATAATGTCTGATCTTTTGAGAATACAGTGGTACCTCTACCTAAGAACGCCTCTACTTACGAACTTTTCTAGGTAAAAACTGGGTGTTCAAGATTTTTTTGCTGGTTCTCAAGAACCATTTTCCACTTACAAACCTGAGCCTCCGAAAATGTAACCAGAAAAGGCAGGAAGAAGCATCCATGGGGGCCTCTCTAGGAATCTCCTGGGAGGAAACAGGGTCGGAAAAGGCAGGGAGAAGCCTCTGTGGGGACTCTCTAGGAATCTCCTGGGAGGAAACAGGGCTGGAAAAGGCGGGGAGAAGCCTCCATGGGGCCTCTCTAGGAATCTCCTGGAAGAAAACAGGGCCTCCACCCTCCCTGTGGTTTTCCCAATCACATACATTATTTGCTTTTATAGTGATTCCTATGGGAAAAATTGCTTCTTCTTACAAACTTTTCTATTTAAGAACCTGGTCACGGAACGAATTAAATTCGTAAGTAGAGGTAACACTGTACTACTTTGCATAGTGCGGTGAGAAATTGAGGTTGTATTTATGGCCATTTGCATGGTGTGTACAATATATACTTTACTATTAAGCATTCATCTTTCTGGAAAGAGGGAAGCTTAAGAAGAAGAAAGAAAAAAAGATATAATTGGTTCCAGCTAAAATGTCCATAGTGGAATACAATTAAAGGAAATGAGCCTGGTGGTTCACAAATGTGAAAAACAAATAAATATGTATTTGATGTATTAATGCATCAAATACATAGCTGCTCAAAGCAAATCTAGATTTAATCACTTAACATAACAATATTTCGGTGAGTGATGTTTCAGGTTAGCATTCAGATCGTGCAATCAGTTACCGGTAAGTCCTTTCCAAGGACTCTCAAGTCTTGCTGCATCCCCACCCCACCTCATTTTCCATTCTAACTCCTCAGCTATTGCTACTTAGCATTTGGTAAAAAAAAAAGGGTAACATATTTGGTCGTCGTTGAGCTCTATTTTCCCTACACGTTCCACTATTCTCTTATTGAATTCATCCCTGTGACAGTTTTGTTCACATAGGTTTGCACTAAGACAGGCATATGCTATACTCTAAGAATCATTGGTTGAGTTTCCAATGTTCAAATCTTCTGTGGTCCAAAGTGGAATCTGCTATTTTAGGGTCTTCGGTCTGTCAAGTCAGAAAAATAGTCAGGTTTGTATTTAAATTACCAGAATTAGCAAAAGTTGGAGTTGGAGGATGCTGAAGAAAGGTTTCTCTGCTTACTGAAATGCATTTTAGCTGTTTCCAAGTTCACGGGAAGGTATCTGTGTTGTTCAATCAATGTCTTGTATAGGCTACAGTACATTCTAGCTGTAGAGAATCTTGTGCTTTTGGTGCATTGCATCTAACTGCTGCATTGCCCTGCGACATTAGCCTTCAGAAATTAATGATGCCTGCACTCACTTGCCATGTATGAGAAACCATTACAGTATTAGACTCTTTTAATATGAATGAACCTGATCACACAGTACAGCAAGCATATAGAGTTTGGAGGAAAATTTGTGCACCTGAGACATTTCTATGGTTGTTTTATATTACTAAAGGTTTTTTTTTTTTACATACTGATGATAACTACAGGACAGAGTTTAAACTGCCCATAGTTTAAAAGCAGTCAAATTTGTAATTCAAAGAAATTTATTACTATCTGTAATTCTTGGTACGGATGACCTATGCATAGTAATAGCACTGAATGCATTTTCATTGAAACAGAGAACTGATCTGTTTTGAACTTGACCTCTTCTACTCTCCAGGGACATGATCCTATCTTACAAGAATCTGTGCTCATTATGAACGTGCAACTTGTTTCTGAATGCCATTACATAGCCAAATGTGTATTAATGAATCATTTGTGCTATTGAATAATATACCGTATTTTTCGCTCCATAAGACGCAGTTTTCCCCCTCCCAAAGTAGGATGAAAAATCAATCGCGTCTTATGGAGCGAAGATGCAGGCGGGGGGGGAGGCGCTGGAGCAGAGGGGGGGCTGCGAAGATACGAACCCCTCCATCGCCGCTTCTTCCCAGCGGAGAAATTCCAGCCCCCACCTGTTCCCGCTCGATCCTCCTCCCTGAGGCAGCTCGCCCTCCCATGGCTGCTTCCTCCACCCTCCATCGCAAGCCCTCGCCACCGCAGCCAACGCGCGCTGCGATCTTCAAGCCCGGCTCCTTTCGGCCCAGCATCCCGGGCCAAGCGGCTGCCTTCCGTCACTGAGCCTGGCTCGCCCGGAAGATCGTAGCGCGTGTTGCCTGCGCCGGCGAAGGAAGCCAGCTACGATCTTCCGGGCGAGCCAGGCTCAGTGACGGAAGGCAGCCGCTTGGCCCGGGATGCTGGGCCGAAAGGAGCTAGTCGGACGCACCCTCGCGCTCCTGGCTACTCCCGCTGCCTTCGCCGAAAGCGCTTTTCTCCTGGGCTCTCAGCAAGGGGGCTGCAGGAGAGGCGGCGAAGGCGATCTCTTTCGTTCTCCGGAGGCTGGCAAAAGAGATTTTCAATGTCGGAGGCGCGGTCCGGCGTGCTCTCTCTCCCCATCCCCCTGCCTGCTTACTTTGAATGTGACAGGGGGAGGGGGAGAGCGCACGCCGGACCGCGCCTCCGACATTGAAAATCACTTTTGCCAGCCTCCGGAGAACGAGAGAGATCGCCTTTGCCGCCTCTCCTGCAGCCCCCTCGCTGAGAGCCCGGGAGAAAAGCGCTTTCGGCGAAGGCAGCAGCCAGAGGCCAGGGGCGCGGGGCAGGGGGACGGCCGCGGCTTCGGGTGCACCCTTGGAAAAATCACTTTCGCTAGCCTCCTGAGAACGAGAGAGTGAGAGCGACAGAGCAAGATAGAAAGTGAGAAAGAGAGAGAGAGACAAAGAGGGGGTAGAGAAAGAGATAGCAAGAGAGAGAGAATGAGAGAGAGAAAGTGTGAGAGAGAAAACAAGAGAGTGAGAAAGAAAACAAGAGAGGGAAAGTGAGAAAAATAGAGAAGAGCAAGAGGGGGAAAGATAGAGAAAGAGGGGGAGAGATAAAGAGAGAGAGAGAAAGAAAGAGAGATGAGAGAGGAAGGAAGAGAGTGTGAGAGAGGAAGAAAGAAAGAGAGAAAGAAAGAAAGAGAAAGATGAGTGAGGAAGGAAGAGAGTGAGAGAGAGAGAGAAAAAAGCAAGAAAGAGATAGCAAGAGAGACAGAGAGAGAGAGAGAGCAAGGGAGAGAGAAAGACATAGAGGGAGGGAAGGAGGGAGAGAGCAAAAAAGAGAGGAAGAAAGAAAGAAAGAGGGATGGAGAAAGAAGGGAAGAAAGAGAATGAGGGAGGGAGAAACAGAGCGAAAGGGAGGAAGAGAGAGATTTTTTTTGTCCAAACTTTTCTTTAGCCCACTTTTTGGCTCAAAATATATTTTTTCTATTTTCCTACTCTAAAATCTAGGTGCGTCTTATGAGCAGGTGCGTCTTATAGAGCGAAAAATACGGTATTCAATTGGGCAATAGCAATTTTGAATCAGGGAAAGTTTTTATAGGGATCAGGGGGCTTTTTTTGCATGCCGAGACACACATATTGTATGTGATCCCATATTTCAGGAAATTGAGAGTGCTTTGTTGTGTGTTTCAGTGGCTTACATTTGTTACATGTCATACAGTGAAAATAATTACCCTTATAATATTAAGAAAAACAGATAGATGGAACTGATCCCATGTTATATACTAAGGATAGTTTCACATATTTCTCTGGAGCACCGCTTCCACAATTACAAGCCCACATGTTGAATTTATGACCTCAGAAGTGAGCAACAAGTTCATCTCCCAACATCTGTGATAATTTCACTCCATGGCAAATGGCCACTATATTTCAGCTCAAGGATTTCATAGTTAAACAGGAACAGAATACCAAGGCTGTTATATTCCATTTTATAGGTCAATGTACTCATTATCTATTAAGCAAATACAGGGTTTCCTCGATTTAAAACAGTTCATTTAATGACCATTCAAAGTTACGGTGGCAGTGAAAAATGTGACTTGTGACCATTTTTCACACATATGACCATTGCAGCATGCCTCTAGTCACATGATTTACATTTGGATGCTTGACAACTGATTCACATTTATTATGGTTGCAGTATCATGTGAGCCCCCTTTTGTGACCTTCTGACAAGCCAGGTCAACGGGGAAACCAGATTCACTTAACAAATGTGTTACTAATTTAAGAACTGCAGTGATTCAAATGTGGAAAGAAAAGTCATAAAATGGGACAATTTTTTTTCTTACTTAGCAACATCCATTTTGGGCTCCATTGTAGTAGTAGTAGTAATAATAATAATAATAATAATAATAATAATAATAATAATAATAATATGATGATGATGACGACGACAACAACAACAACAGAGTTGAAAGGGACCTTGGATGTCTTCTAGACCAGCGTTTTTCAACCGGTGTGCCGCGGCACACTAGTGTGCCGCGAGACATGGTCAGGTGTGCCGCGAGGCGGTTCGCCCCCCCCCGCTATTGCCCCCCCCGCCGCCGCCGCCGCCGCTATTGGCACCCTCCCACGGGAGGCCGGCAAAGGTTGCTTTGAAAGTCGGCCCCCTCGCGCCCATGGCTTCTCGTCGCTTCCCCAAAGCACCGTCGCTTCCCCGAAAGCGCGCTCCTCATCTCCCTGCCAGCCCTCGGGGGGGGGCGGGGAGGCGCCGGCAGCAGAAGGGAAGGGAGCCGCGGCCGCCCCTGCCTCCCCACGGTGCCTCCGGCCCCCTCGGCCTTTCAGCGCTGCCCCCCGCCCGCCCCCTCTCCTCCTCCGCTGTCTCCTGCCTTTCGGCGTGGCTCCTCCCGCACCCGGAACGCAGGAGACAAAAAATGGCCCAACTCTCGTTCTCTCTCTGTTTTCAGCGGAGGCCAGCGAAGGTAATATTCAATGTCGGGAGTGCGCGGGCGGTTGCGCGCGCTCCCTACCCCCCTGCTAGCCGCTCGGAATATTCAAAATAAGAAAAACCTTCGCCGGTGAAGGCTTTTCTTATTTTGAATATTCCGAGCGGCTAGCAGGGGGGTAGGGAGCACGCGCAACCGCTCGCGCGCTCCCGACATTGAATATCACCTTCGCTGGCCTCCGCTGAGAAGAACGGAGAGAGAACGAGAGTGAGTGACAGCAACAGACAGCAAGATAGAGAGAAAGTGAGAAAGAGAGAGAGAGAAAGGGGGGAGAGAAAGAGATAGCAAGAGAGAGAACAAGAGAGAGAAAGAGTGTGAGAAAGAAAACAAGAGAGAGAGAGAAAGCAAGAGAGAGAGAGAAAACAAGAGAGAAAGTGAGAAAAAGAGAGAAAGAGGGAGGGAGAGAGAAAGAGAGAGAAAGAACAAGAGAGAGAGAAAGAAAATAAGAGAGAACAAGAGAGAGAGAGAGAGAAAATAAGAGAAAAAGAGATAGCAAGAGAGAGAGAAAGCAAGAGAGACAGATAGGGAGAGGAAAGGAGAGAGAGAAATGAGAACAAAAAGGGGAGAAAAAAGGAGAAATGATTGAGGCAGAGAATGAGAGGAGAGAGAAACAAAAGAGAGAGAGAGGGGTGATTCTTGAAGCATATGGTAAAAAGCACCCAAATAATAAGAAATGCCCCCCAGCCCACACCTCTTTTTGAAAAGAATAAAAGAGAAAAAACCCCAGCCCTCAACTGGTTTTGGAAATGGTTCCAGTGTGTATACACACACACACATAAGGGGGGGAGAGAGACAGGGATGGAAAAAGAGGAGAAGTGAGAGGGAAAAGGAATGAGGGAAAAAGGGAGGAAGAGAGAGAAATGACAAACATGAGAGAGAAAAGGGGGAAAGACAGGAGAAGTACCCAGAAATGAGATATAAAGTTGAGTAGGGATGATTGATGATTGACTGTATTTATAAGGGCATGTTACATGGGATTGTATATACGAGGGGGTTATGTATGTATGTATGTATGTATGTATGTATGTATGTATGTATGTATGTATGTATGTATTTATTTATTTATTTATTTATTTATTTAATTTGTGTCATTTTGGTTGGTGGTGTGCCCCAGGATTTTGTAAATGTAAAAAATGTGCCGCGGCTCAAAAAAGGTTGAAAATCACTGTTCTAGACCTTACACTATTTCAGACAAATTGTTATCCAACACCTTAAAAACGTCCAGTGTTGGAGCATTCACAGCTTCTGGAGGCAAGCCGTTCCACTGATCAATTGATCTAACTGTCAGGAAATTTCTCCTTAGTTCTAAGTTGCTTCTCTCCTTGTTTAATTTCCACTCATTGCTCCTTGTTCCACCCTCAGGTGCTTTGTGGCAACCCCTGAGAGAGGAGGGAGTCAGGCTTTTCTCCAAAGCACCTGAGGGTAGAACAAGAAGCAATGGATGGAAACTAAACAAGAAGAGAAGCAACTTAGAACTAAGGAGAAATTTCCTGACAGATTGTGGTCATAAGTCAAAGACTAGCTGTAACCTACGCAATATAATTTTTTTCATTTTGTGAAACAGCTAACAGTCTTCTATGTTTCTATGTAACAAGCAATATTTTATTACAACTTTTTATTTTCTATTTTCCTTTTTGCACAACACAACATCTAAGTTCTGAACTGAGTCTTAGGAATATTCTTAGTAATTACTTCTTTTCTCAATCCATATTTTCAATTAATCAATCACTAATTTTTATTTGGTCATTGACCAGCAAATAAAACAAAGATCACTCATAAGATAAAAAGAGAAAGACATAAAATTCTAAAATATTTAAGAAAAATTGGAGGATATATTACTATAGAGTACTATGTAATTGTGGTCAGCAAAATAAAACTGGAATGATCAATTAGTAACTTGAGATAGAAAACATCAGAATTATGCTTAGTTTAAAATGAAGATAATAATTCCTGGTGAGCATCTGCATAGAGGGAGCAATATGAATAACTTGTTCCATCATTTTAGTTGCTAGTGTCTTGGTTCAAAATGATATTTTGGTATCTCCCTTCAATAACAGTTGTTGAGAAGGCATTAAATCTACCCAAGGATAAAGCTCTTCTAAATTTCAGAGTTGTTATGTATCTGTCTAAACGGACAGAATATGTAGAATGGCCCCAAAAGATGTTTCTAGGTAGGATTGATAAATCAGATCTACATTGATGATCCATTGATTTCTAGCCTATAAAGGTAATGGCTGCCCATGTAAAGCTCTAGGACAGTGATGACGAACCAAGGTGGCATATGTCAACTCCAGCACGCAATGCGTGCCCTGGCCAGCTGGTTTTCAGCTTTCTTTTGGGTCGTTTGTCGCTGTCCCCAGAATTCAGGAGGCTTTCCTGAACCCTAGAGAGAGCAATAAACAGTCCAACAGGCCTACGAGAAGTCTGGTGGTTTCAGTGTATACATATGCAGTATGGGAGCATGGGTGGGTGGTGCGCATTCGCAGGTGGTAGGGCACTGCATTATGGGTGTAAGCACACATGCAAGCACTATCGTGTGCACACACATCCTTTTGGCACTGGAGTTGAAAAAATGTATTGCCTAGAACCAGGAAGGGGTCAGGGCAACTTTATTTATTTATTTTATTTATTTATTTAGTCCAATACATAATACACATTGAAGAAAATAGATATGTAGTAATATAACTAAAGAAAAGAATAGAAGAAAAGATATAAAAGCATAGGTGAACAAATTTGAAAGGAAGAAAAGATAAATGAGATAAGGAGAGACAATTGGACAGGGGACGGAAGGCACACTTAAGCCAACAGGAGAACATGTAAATCCAAGCATAAGTTTCTGTTTAAGAAAAGACATGATACTTGCTTTTCAAAGAAAATCATCAGAAAGGTCACCTGAGTTAATGTTTTACTGAATATTAACATTTCCTGTGGTTTGTCCTAGTACTCTTTATGGATGAAAGGTAACATTCTAAAAAAAAATTGGCCAGGGAATATTATCCTATATTTGAACTTCTATACCCTTTATCTTAAACTCAAATATGTACAGTTAATGTGACTATATCATCTTTGGTTTGGAAAGAAACATCTTTGCAGCCAAGGGAGGTGTTTTTATTTGTAAGCTGTATATAACTTGTTATGACTCAGATTGATGAATAACCAAAGGATGATCAAGTGAAGCTAAAACACAGCATTAAATAAAACATTTCAGAGCAATCTTATCAGATGGTCACTAGAGACACCAGCCAGATCTTGGGATTCCCCTCCATAGATAGTGAAAATGGTTTGATCAATGTCAGATTCAGATGCAAACAAGCTACATATCTGATCCCAGAAGTTTTCACTAGTTGTCAATGGAGCACTCCACCAATACTACATTTACTCTGTTTTTATCTGAAGTTAGTTTTGATTTACTTACCCTCAGCTATCTATAGCAGTCATTAATGGAGGTCATATTCTACCGGGATCTGATGGAAGGAGAAACAGAGCTGAGTTTACTGCTGTGTCAACTTCCCATATCAATTCTTCTTTCAATAGATCACCTGGACTTTAAAAGGCAGCTTTGCCAGGTCATGATGAGGTGAGATTAGAAGACAGCTCTAACTTACTACTGATTTATTAGCCTCCAGTCTTCTGTCTTTGCTGTAATAGAATCTTTCTTAGTTCATCCAAATGAACTGGTTATCAAATAACAGAGATAGTTTTGGATTTTCCCATTTCATTTCAGAAATATTTCGTCTAGTTACTTACAGTGAAACATCTGATTCAGCAATTATTTAGGTCTGTTTTTGCATCTTTCTCAGAAAAGCTTGCTCTCAAACGTAACAAGATATAATATGGGTTTCCATGCTAAATCAAACACACAGCCCCTATCTACAGATGGATAATATGATCTTCACAACTATTAGATATGGAAGAAATAACAGATAAGAATATCACGAGTCATTGGTTACAAAGGTCAAAGTACTAAATAGGAAACAAGAGATCAATAGATAATAGAATAAGGGTTTAGTTTCAAATGCTGGCTCACATTCAAATCTATACTGAGAGGGAACAAAAAAAACCTTCTATGCCAAGCCACCTGTAGCTCTTCTGGAAAAAATGACAGATTTCAAAACTTCAGAAAACTATACCTTAATCCCAATATGAGAGCCAATTTCTGAACAGTCCTCACCCCCCCCCCCTCCATAGCTGGCTCTTCTTTATCAACAAATTTACTCACCAGTTACTTCTGTTCTTCCCAAGTCTCCTTCTCTTTCAGTTTTTCTCTATCCCATGTAATCTTTTAGACAAGATACATTTATTACTTCTTAGGTTTATATCCTATTTTTTCCTCTAGAAGCTCAAAACAGGGTTGATAGAATTTATCTATTGATTTATTTTATTTTATCAAGTACGTATTGGTAGTTTACAAAGATATAACAATGTTTATATGTACAGTATATGATACTAGTAAAAGAGAAACATTAGGATGGGATGGCAGCCACGTTGGTGCACTTATGCACGGCACTTACTGACCTCTTAGGAATCGGGTGAGGTCAATAGTGGATAATCTAAGAGTAAAGTTTTGGGGGTTAGGTGATGATACTACAGAGTCAGGAAGTGAGTTCCATGCATTAACTACTCAGTTACTAAAGTTGTATTTCCTGCAGTCAAGTTTGGAGTAGTTTACTTTAATTTTGTATCTGTTGTGTGCTCGTGTGTTGTTGTGGTTGAAGCTGAAGTAGCCATTGACAGGAAGGACGTTGTAGCAGATGATTTTATGGGCCATGCTTAGTTCATGTTTAAGGCGACGTAGTTCTAAGCTTTCTAAACCTAGGTTTGTAAGTCTAAGGTTCCTAGGTTTCTGTTGCGAGTGGAGTGTGAGTAAAATTGTGTTAAGCACTAGTGACCACCACTCTCATTCTGAGTTTTCATTCTGAAGGTGGTCTAGTACTTTTAATTACATCTTTCTCCACTTGGGCCATTTTTATAACTACAAGTTCTGTCTTCTGGGGGGCATAAACATTGTATGATCCCTTCAACCTTATTGAAGATCACAAAGGCCAGAAAACATGAATATTTATTGCAACCCAATTGTGAAATTAAGAAGCCAAAGCCCTTGTTGGGCACCAGCTTCTTTTGCAATTCAGAATCTGAAATTTAAGAGCCAGTTCAGATGTTAGTTTGGTGTCACTGTTTCTGCACTTAAAGGATTTACCGTGTAGTACAGAAACTGCCTACCCATGATTATCTACTACTCCCATGATTGAAGAAGCACACTTCTAGAACACGATATCGGCAGCATTCCACGGGTGGGACTGAATGGGCAGATGTTGGTGTACACAAAGTTTGATTGCTGATGGTTCAGAATCCAATTCTCTCTTCCAACTTCAATGAAAGTAATTTATTTAGGATATTTCTCTGTAGGAATATCAGTGACAGCTCTAGTGCCATCTCGGATGATACTGGTTATGTTCATGTCAACACTGCAGAATTAGATATACAGTACTGTACTTTTTAAGCTGATGCAAACAAATTTCACCTGAAAGGGTTGCTTTTTGCACATTGGGTCCATTGTCTATGACCATGAATCAATTATTTATTTATATTCCATATTTATTATTTTTATAAATAATTCATGGTGGCAGACATAACTGACACTCCTTCCTTCTCCTATTTCTGGTGAGGTGGGTGGAGCTGAAAGAGAGTGACTGGCCCAAAATCATCTAGACAGCTAAATCAGGAGTAATGATTTTTTTTATTGCTAGCCTGGTGCCTTAACCAGTAAACCACACTGGCTCTATACGTGACCATATCTGGCTTTCTAGATAATCAGATCTCAACCATGTGTTTCATAGTTGTACTCACATCATATACTGGGTGAGTCACCAGAGTAAGAAGCAATATTTATCCTACATTTTGAAAAGAGCTGGGGCCTATAATTACAAACATTCTTTTCATTCACAATTCTCTCCTACCCATTCTTAGTCCTGGCAAGATAAGAAACTTGAACTCCACCTCAACTGAGATGTAATGGATGTAACCAGTAAGCATATTTCCATCTATGCCACCGTTTCCTCCCTTCATTTTCACCCCTAATTGCTAATTGAGAAGAATGTGCTTGTTGCCTGAAGTGTTAATCTCATCACATTTTCTGATTTAATTTCAATCATTTCCAATCAAAATAATTGTGTTTTGATTCACCTTCAAAAGTAATTCTTCTTTCAATTTGTACTTGTACATGTTTGATTTCATTTGAGAACATTATATTCAATGTTCTAGGCTTCAAATGGGTAATTTTCAGACTGTTTTGCATATCCCTAGGGGCTAACCATTGCTTGTAGGATGGTTATTATTCACCCTAGCCATATCAGTAGAATTTGAGATAGTCTGGAACATCACTGAATCATTATTACAATCTACTTCTACATTTCCTGCAACAGACTTGATGTAGGAGATGACCAGGCTGAACCCAAAGGAGGGGTCAAATGCATTATCAGTCTCTAGTCTCTTTGTACCCACAGAAATTTAAATTCAGCCCAACCTTGAATTCCATTGGCTCTTATCTACCAATTTGCTTTGACCATTAGTAGTTCAGATTCTTGTAGAAAGCTTAATAAACCTTTTATTTAAATTGGCTGGATTTCCCGATTTTCCCATGCATCATACTTAAAACATCAACACCAGCTATTTTCCTCCATCCCACTCCCCCATTCATGCATAGTTCTGAAAAACTTTAAAGATTTCTGTAGTCCTGTATACAGTCTCTTCCCTATTTATTTACAGATCTCTGTGGGGTAGGTTATAGGCACAAAAGGTTTTGAGATCTTTCTTTTTTTAAAAAAAAAAAGCCTCTCAGATCTCAAACACTGACAATGTATCTGAAGCAAATGGGATGATCTCAAAATGAACTAAGAGAAAAATCATAAACATTGGACCTGGAAAGTGATGAGTTGCCTCTTGTCCAATTATGTTGATTTAGGGAGAAAACCAATTTCAGCAGTAATTACTGCTACTTAATTTAACACCACTTGTCAATGATGTGCTGAGTTGGCTTTTTCACCCCCACACTAAGCCTTGAAAACAGATTGGTTATACTTATACACACCAACTAAGACTAAGGCCCATTTCCATTGACAGGTACCGGTAAGTAGGCAATGATTACAGACGATGTAGTCATTTCAGCTATAAAGATTAACACAGTCTTCTTAGTAAGAAGTATGAATAAAAATGCTGATCATCACTAGAGCCTGGAAGCTGTCCTGAAAAATCCAGAGATGGAGAATGGAGAAATTTTTGTGAAATTTGTGCTTTGATAATAATAGTTTATAGTTTATTAGATTTGTATGCCGCCCCTCTCCGAAGACTCGGGGAGGCTCACAGCATAGCAGTAATACAATACATTACAAATCTAATAATAAAAAATTAAATCCATTTAAAAGACATTAATAACATAATAAAACCCCTAACTATCCAGTCACACACATTCAATCTAATCTATCATGCAGTAAGGCCAAAAATATAATAAAAAGGGGGAAAGATGGTAATTATCCCCATGCCTGGCAACAAAAGTGGGTCTTCAGCATTTTACGGAAGGCGAGGAGGGTGGGGGCTATTCGAATCTCTGGAGGGAGTTGATTCCAGGGGGCCGGGGCCGTCACAGAGAAGGCTCTTCCCCTGGGTCCCGCCAGCCAATATTGTTTGGTCGATGGGACCCAGAGAAGGTCAACTCTGTGGGACCTAATTGGCCGCTGGGATTTGTGCGGCAGGAGGCGATCTCGGAGATATTCTGGTCCGATACCATGTAGGGCTTTATAGGTCATAACCAACACTTTGAATTGTGACCGGAAACTGATCGGCAGCCAGTGCAGGCCGTGGAGTGTTGGTGAAACGTGGGCAGATCTTGGAAGCCCCACAATGGCTCTCGTGGCCGCGTTCTGCACGATCTGAAGTTTCCGAACACTCTTCAAAGGTAGTCCCATAATATATCTAATTTGTACCTTCTGAATGAATATTTTGTGAACTGAAACACAATTAAACTTTCATGTTTGCTTTTGAATTGTTCAATGCAAAGCTTCCGTTTTTTAAAATGCATGGTTTATGGAAAGGTTTGAAACACATGCACATAATTTCAAAGGTAATGTATAAAGGTTCAGTCAACTAGGGGGAAATGTTCCGTAAAAATAGAGTATTATGCAAAGGTGCATAAGAAGATGACAACTATATATGAACATTGTAGGAACAATGCAGCTTTTTTAAAAAAATTAACAGATGTGCAAATAGGATACAAAAAAAATCCATAACCTTGAAAAAAAACCAAACACAAATTGTAATAGATTAGTTTGCCCTTATCTAAAGAATTTCCTGAAGCTGCAGTTAATTTTGTATTGCGGTTTTGATTGCTCTATTTCCTGCCTTCTCTTCTTGCCTGGATGCATTTGTCAGAATTAAGAGTTCAGAAGAAAACATGTTGACGTCATACATGACTCTAAGCCACCATGTGGTTTGTTTGGGGGGGGGGTTGTGTGTGTTAAATATGTTGTTTAAATCCAGCCCTTGTGGTATCCATGCCATGTTTCATTGCTTGACACCAAGTACAAATTCCCACTTCTGGCTCATTCAACAAACAATACATGACTTTGTGCAATGTGGGAAACCTGTCTTTAATTGATGCAATCTGATGTCTTCAGCATTTAAGTTGCATGTAACTGCAGCCTCACCATGTGTTAATCAAGACAGAGACTGCACAGCATCAAATTCAAGGATGTTCATTAATAATATTGTAGCATTAAAATATTATGCAATGTTTATGAAATAAAATGATTGTCAATAAACAACAGAATATACCGTATGTTCATTTTATTGGTGAGACATTAATAGTCTGCAAATATAAATGCTGCATGAGTCCCAGTAAACGATTAGGTCCCACAGAGTCGGCCTTCTCCAGGTCCCGTCAACTAGACAATGGTGCTTGGCGAGGTGTAGGGGAAGAGTCTTCTCTGTGAGGGCCCTCTGGAATCAGCTCCCCCCAGAGATCTGCACTTCCCCTACCTTCCTCTTGAGACTCCGCAAGAGTCTCAAGACTCATTTATACTCATTTATGGGAGTTCAGGAAAAGAATAGGCTTTGGGAAATGGTTAATGAAAGAACCACATTCCTAATACTAGAATGATGGAACTAAAGAAAATGATAAGAAACCCAAGGAGGTTCCAAGGATAGTAGAGCAAATATAGAAGAGAACTGTATCCTAAAACACGGATCTCCAAACATGGCAACTGTAAGATTTCTGGACTTCAATTCCCAGAATTCCTTAGCCACCCCAGTCTAAAAGGAATGGTCATATGAATCCCATCTTAACTAGTTCACATCTTGGGTTAAGTACTGTATGTTACGCTTTAATGATGTTTTCTTGCATGGTCAAAGTGGCTAGATTTATGCAACATGTAAACTTAAATCAAAGCAAAACCCATGACTATTTAGCATAACTCACAAAACCAGAAAAAAAGTCACATGAAAATTAAAAACCCTGATAAGGGAAGTGAAATCTGGATCATAGAATCAAGAAGATAATGTGGGAGCAGGAATGATCTGTGTTTCATTACACTTTGCTTGTATATAGATGGTTTGTTCAACAAAACAAATCTCACCAGAATTCTATAACATACTAAGCCAAAACCTCATTACCCACTCACAGAAAGATGTATTCACACATACGCCATCATTTTGGCAGAAGCTATTTCATATTCTGATTCCGCAAAATATATGATAAATGTTAAAAAACATGCACTGAACATTTAATTTAATATTGAATTTATGGCATACATTGAATTTGTAGCCCTCAATCCATGCCAATGTTTCAATATTCTTTAAATTTGTCCCTGAAAGAACTGGTATCTCAAAAAGGATGCAAGATAACCAAAGGTAACTCGATTAACTTCTGTTTCTTAACTATTTAGTACAAATATTTGTGACAGTTTCCTCCATAGTGAAAAATTGAAACCAGTTCTTGTTCTTGAATAATTTATTATTCCACTCCAAAATCATTAAGACACAAGAGCTAGTGGGCTACAAATAGCAGATCCTACTTATTTATTGACACTTGTCCTTATCTCATAATGACCCTGGGCATAGTGGGCAGCATAAATAATAAATCAAAACGTATGCAAACAATTAAAACTACCAAATTTGATTATAAATACAATTTTATTTTAAAATAAAAACAAAATGGCAGCAAAACATAGACAGTGCATTCTCTTAACTGTCATGCAGTTGGTTAGCAGGCTCCACTCTAGCATCATAGAGCTATAGAGTTGACTTCAAATCCCCATTCCTGCCTCTTTAAGTCAGCTGACTGTTGTGAAATAAAATGAATGTAGGGCCATTTTAAGCGTCTTAAAATGATGGTAAGAGACTACTAAATCCTAAATAGATATTACAATTCCACTTGTATTTCCATTTTTTATCATAGAACCTTTGTGGAAAATGTTGATTTCTTGCAACTTTTAAGTGAGGTATAATTTGTTGGGGGGGGGGTGTTTTATTTATTTATTTATTTATTATTAATTAATTATTAATTAGATTTCTATGCCACCCTTTTTGAGGTGACGCAGGGCAGCATACAACATTATAAATGCAAACAATATATAAAGAAATCTAATTACTTTTAAAAAGAATTATACAAAATTACTAAAAATACTAGAAACCCCCCATGTACAGTCACGCACATTCATCCAATTCAATCATTCATAACATTGGCTGGAGACAATCTCGTCACTCACGGCCCCCATGCCCGACAGCAGAGATGAGTCTTTAGAACTTTACGAAAGACCAGGAGGGAGGGGCGGTATGTATCTCTGGAGGCAGTTCGTTCCAGAGGGCTGGGGACAGCACAGAGAAGGCTCTTCCCCTAGGCCCCGCCAGCCAACATTGCCTGGCTGACAGGACTTGGAGAAGACTCTGTGGGACCTAACCGTCTAGGGGTGCATAAGCCAGAAGACGGTCCCAAAGGTGGTCTGGTCCTAAGCCATGTAGGGCTTTGTAGTCATAACCAGCACTTTGTTTCCTCTTTCCACTGAGTTTTTTCACCCTGAGTTTTTGGAGAGGGGCAGCATACAAGTCTAATAAATTATTATTATTATTATTATTATTATTATTATTATTATTATTATTATTTTTAAACCCTCTGTTCATGCATGTATTTGTTGTTCAACAATAAGTGCTTTTTACAGACATTTATAAATGTGATAGCCTTTCCTATGGAAGAAGCACATGAAAAAAAAACCTTCTCCCACCATAAAATATGAAAAGAATGAGATAAATTATCACTGGCAAGATAGCTACTCTGAGCTCAGGTGGGGGTTCCTGCTTACCACTGCTACCGGCCTGCTCCACGCGCAGCTCCGGGTAACTGGTGCACATGCATCTAAGCAAGATTTTGCTTCTGCACATGTGCAGAGAGCAAAATCTCATGAGGGGAGGCACGTTTGAGATTTTGGTGATCTTTTTTGCTTTCGGACATGCGTGCCCGCTGGTATGTGCCACACCATAGCTCCAATAGCAAAAATGGAACTGCGCGCTCAGCTCCGGGTACCGTTGGGCATGCATGTGCATCCGAGCAAGATTTTGCTTCTGCACATGACGGAGCTATGGTGTGGCCTGTACCGGTAGCAACTGTCTGAGCTGATGTTTGGCTAGACTTCTTTTTTGCCTTTTTCTGGTTCCATTTCTTTTACTTCTTTCTTGGCATTGCCCCAACTAACATGAACCTGATCCTACGTAGCTTCTGCTCTGGCAATCTCACACTACTGACTAGAGCCTACAAAACCTATGCCAGACCCATTCTCGAATACAGCTCATCTGTCTGGAACCCACACCACATTTCAGACATCAACACTATCGAAAACGTCCAAAGATATTTCACCAGAAGAGCCCTTCACTCCTCCACTCGAAACAGAATACCCTATGAAAATAGACTATCTATCCTGGGTCTTGAAAGCTTAGAACTGCGGCGCCTAAAACACGACTTAAGTATTGCCCACAAGATCATATGCTGCAACGTCCTTCCGGTCAACGACTACTTCAGCTTCAACCGCAACAACACAAGAGCACACAACAGATTCAAACTTAATATTAACCGCTCCAAACTTGACTGTAAAAAATATGACGTTGTCGAAGCATGGAACTCATTACCGGACTCAATAGTGTCAATTTCCAACCCCCAACACTTCTCCCTTAGACTCCCTTAGACTCTCCATGATTGACCTCTCCAGGTTCCTAAGAGGCCAGTAAGGGGCGTATATAAGTGCACTGATGTGCCTATCGTCTCCTGTCCAATTGTCTTTCCTTATCTCATATATCATATATATTCTCTCCTTATCTCTTATATCATATATATTCTCTCCCTCCCATCTACTTCTCTTCTTTTTACTTTCTATCGTTATATATATTACTTAATGTCTATTCTCTTCCATATGTATTGTATATTGGACAAAGAATAAATAAAATAAAATAAAATAAAATAAAATAAATAAATAAAATGTCTCAAACCCTTAATATGCAGAGCTACCCAAACTCCAGTTGTAAGTCAAGAAGCATATAAGTTTAATAAATTATTATTGATGAAACAGGAATAAAAGCAATCGGCCCTAGTGGATTAAAACTTTCTGTTTAAATTATAACAAGGTGCAGCAACATTTTCTTTCCTGAAATTGAGGAAAATCAATAAGCCATAATAAATGAGCATATTGGGAACCAGATATTCAATTTATTTAAACATTTTATTTTTGTTAATGCTAAGACATAGATGAAATAGTACAGCCACATTTACAGTAACCCAACTTGCGCTATAAAATGGCTTTACATTGCTCCTTTCTCCTGTCAACACATACTGAGCAACAGCAATGACTTCTAAATCCCTACTGTAGACAACAGCTGGGAAGCATTCACACCTCAGTTGGTACTGCTGATGTGACAAAATGGGTCATTCTATGGGTGAAATGCAGCGGACACTTTGAAAATGGAACCTACTACTGATTGCATTACTCCTCAATCTGCAACATGAATCTTCGAGAGCAAAACAATGGAATTATTTTGTTGTAATCACTTACATTTAATTTTTGATCTGAGAAGTGAAGTGTGGCAAGTGAAATATAATTATAGCATCCTCAGGAATCTCCTTATCTAGTGATGTTCCTGATTTAAGAATTTCCATGTGGCACCTCAAAGTTTCAGTGGGTCCACTGAAATTTTTCTTGCCATCCCTGATGCCTAAATTATGATATTTTATTTTTAAAGATAATAATAATAATAAATAATAATAATATAATAATTAATTATAATTAATTAATTATAATAATATTATTATTACGGAACTTGTGCTGGAACTACCATTTACCAGTGGTCAAGAACTGGTGGGATCATAAGCCCGAAAAAGTGGTTGAAAATGAGCAAGCAAAACTACTGTGGAACTTCCGACTTCAGACTGGCCAAATTCTGAAGCATTACACACCAGATATCCTGATTGTGGAGCAAAAGAAAGTATGGATCATCGACATCGCAATCCCAGGGGACAGCAGAATTGAAGAGAAGCAGCTAGAGAAATTAGTGAAATACAAAGATCTAAAAATCGAGCTGCAACGACTCTGGCATAAGCCAGTGAAAGTGGTCCCAATGGTACTTGGCACACTGGGCAAAGTGCCAAAGGATCTCAGCGGGCATTAGAAAACCATTGGAATTGACAAAATCTCCATCTGTCAATTTCAAAAGGCCACTTTACTGGGATTAGCAAACATAATTCACCGCTATATCACGCAGTCCTAGGTGCTTGGGAAGCGCCCGACTGGTGATGAAATACGAAATCCAGCATAGTGATCTCATTTGCTGTGTTGTATTGACATAATAATAATAATAATAATAATAATAATAATAATAATAGTAATAGTAGTAATAATAATAGTAATAGTAGTAGTAATAATAATAATAATGATGATGATGATGATGAAATACGAATTCCAGCATAGTGATCTCATTTGCTGTGTTGTACTGACATAATAATGGTAATAGTGTAGTAGGGTAAATATCACTCATCATTATTATTCTTCATTTCAAGCCTCAGATGAATCCAATTGGATTTGTTAGTGAACAAAGATAATACCTGTGGCACAATACTTTTGAGGGGAGGAGTGTGCCTGCCTTTTCAGAGAGTAACTAAGAAAGAAGGAAGAAGAAATGTCCAATGGGAAATAAAGACATAGCTGGCAAATTACATTTTTATCAATTTATACTTTGCAATAGATTGTTACACCACACCAATCTCAGGCATTTTGTGTGGGCAAGTGTTCAGAAAAAGTTAGAAAACTTTGCTCATGAAGGCCACTCTTGGCCTTTTGAATGGCACACTAGAGTCTAAAAAGTGATAAGTGACAGTTGAAAAACTAAAACAGGAGGTAGCAAATAATTTAAGAAAGAAAAGTGGCTTTGGGAAACATGTGCCTATTTTTTAACATGTGCATTCCTTGCATAAAAGTCAGCACAACACCTAATTATAATTTCCCCCATCCCAGTCTATTCAAGGTGTATTTCCTCTTTTTCCTCTCGACAACATTGGGTGGATTGTTTTTACTGAAGTTTTAGAAGGTTGCATGACTGTATTTGAACTCTACAGGCTTTCTCTCTGTTTATTTTGGGCCTAAAATAGAAGGCTTAGTATATTGCTGGCAATAAGGGCATCATTCTAAACATTTTTGGGAGTTGTGCTCAGAGGAACCTAGTGAAGGCCAAATATCACACATCAGTATATGCAACTTGGCCACTCCGGGGAGAGGGGAACTCCTACATGCCTATATTGAAAAAATATTCCTGACTGGGATGGGTGCCTCATTTCAGGCTTCCCCCTACCCAAAAAATAATCTCAGTTCTTTTCTCTTGTGGTTGCAAGCACTGATAGAAAGAGGGTATTTTTCTTGTTTTTCAAGAAGGAAACAAGCAACCTAGATTGGGGGCACTCATTGAGTTTCTTTTTTCCCAGAATAAAAGCAGTTTAACTCATAGTTGGTTTTAAAATGACTCTTATTTGATAGAACATGTATAATAAGATCATACAGATATTAATATACAGATGTGAAGTGCTACAAATATTACTAAACTAAGTTGAGTTTAGTCATAGCTCAAAAGTTCATTGAAGGTTCATGCCACAGGGCAAAAATGACTTTAAAAAAAAGAAATAGTGGGAAATGAATTTAGAGAAAAGTGCTTTATTCATGGCCTCCCCTACAATTCATTAAGAACACCCTCTCCTGCACTCCACTCAGTTTTCACACAATTGAAGTTTTCATTGTTGTCAAAGGAAGAAAATATTCATTATGGATAATGGGTGAATAGGGCTTAGTTTGACCAAATTTGGGGTCCCCACATACCTGTTTGATGTACTTTGCTACAAGGAAAAGATCAATCCTATGGAATCTGCTTTTTAAGTCCAATATGCATCCTTTTAAATTGAAATGGATGCAATAACTTATCTACACTGAAACTGGCGCATTATTGACTGGCAGAACTTCATGTGACAGGTTCAACCTCGAATTGGCCTCAAATGGTTGTGTAAAATGAATTTGGGGACTTCTAAGACCTCTCTGCAAATGACGTCTAAGTGGGCTGTCAAAACTAGATATGCACAGAAGCTGAATTACTGTTGTGGAACCAGATGCATTTTTGCAGTGTTAAGTGTTAACAGGTACTGTAATATTTTGATCCTTTGTGGAATGCTCCATAAAAGGAATTATTTTATGCAGAAAAGCATGTGGAAACAAAGATTCCAAGTCAGATCTCTCCCTACTGTGGAAATGTTTTCACTCCAGAAATTGACATTTACACATACAGTACATAGAAGAGCATGATACTTCTATTTGCACTTTGCAATGATCATGTGACCATGCACTGAAGGCATAGATAGGCCTGCTTTGTGTTGTGGACTGGGACCAAAAAACTTCACACTCTCCTTCATATTATCTGGAGAGGGAAAGTGCAGGTAAAGCTGGTTATTGTTCATCTAGGAAAACATAACAAACTGCTTTTTCCTATCTTCCTTTGATGAGGGCCCAATTTTCTCCATTAGCAGGGAAAGCAATTAAAAGCAAGGAATATTTCTTCCTTTTTTCACTTTTTGCTGGGCAATCTTCCCCAACTCAATGGGCTCCAGATGTGTTGGAGTTCTCTCAAAAACTATGCTGGCAAGAATTAAAATTCAACCTATCTTAATGGCTTCAGGTTGGGGAAAGGAACAAAGCTTTTGTGGGTTACAAATGACATTGATGTAAAGCATAGGGAATGCTGGGAGTTGAAGTCCACATATTTTAAAGTTGCCTGTCCTTTAGATCGGTGGTTCCCAACGTGGAGCCCACAACCCACAGGGGGCCATTTTGATTTTTATTGGGGGAAATTGGAACCTTGTTTAAACCAAGTTATTTTAGGCTTCCTCTGTAAATAATTCACTTTTTGATTAATAAGAATGATATGTCATGGAGTGGGGAGGCCTCAGGATTTTAGAGATGCTTAGGCATGGCCAAAAAACGGTTGAGAACCACTGCTTTAGATATGATATGTTAGGTTTGAATCACTCTCTCAAGTTAGGATAAAGACCAAACTATTTCATTAAAACTGAATTTTAAATTAAAATTTTGTTGAAATAATGCAGGAGGGTCAACCATTGAATGATCACTAGTAAATGATAATGAATGATGAGGATAATGAATGATAGCCGTGGTTAGAGTCCAGCACTGCAGGCTACTTCAGCTGTTAGCTGTAGTTCAGCAGTTCAAATCTCACCACCGGCTCAAGGTTGACTCAGCCTTCTATCCTTCCGAGCAGCGTAAAATGAGGAGCCAGATTGTTGGGGGCAATATGCTGATTCTGTAAACCGCTTAGAGAGGGCTGTAAAAAGCACTATGAAGCGGTACATAAGCCTAAATGCTATTGCTATCACCAAAATCACGGGATAGGAAAAGATGTTTTCTTATTCTGTAGTTGACAATACTCGAAAGTGACAGGTCTGCTGTTTAAATTTTAAATACAACATTAGTATTATTAAATGTTTTTCTTTCTTGGTTGGGCCTCTTAACATACAGGTGGTTAAATAAAATATTAACTCACCACTTACTTACAAGAGGTATCTTTCACTCTGGCAGTCGCCATTGCGCTGCCCAGAGAGAGGGGGCGCTAGAGCGCAGCCCCGAAAACTGCGCGTGACCACTTTCGGCTAACCTCTAACTGCAGGTAAGAGTCCGTAAACAAGAGCCGGCTTGCAAATTGGCCGGACGGCCACCAGAGGGAAGCAAAGAGACAAAGACGATAGTCAACTTTTTTTTTTTTTTTTTTTTAGCGCTCCTCTCTAGCGCGCGTTTGGGTTATTTTAGCCCAGAACTGACAGCAGCAGGAGATAGGAACAGCTGGCTGCTTCTCCACACACACACACCCATAAAGGGGAACGAGGAAATGTCGCATGTGCTGCTGCTTCTGCGGGTGGGGAGGATCGTTCCAGCGCGACTTCCAATCCGCGAGTGGATCCGGGCCCCTCTCTGGCGGAGAGGCGGCTTAAAACTGCAGCTTGACCCCGCTCCTCCCTAGCAAGAGCTGCCGGTCGGACGTCATCTGTGCAAACAGTGAGCAGCAGGAAGAAAAGAAGGAAAAAAATAAAAGAGCGTAGCGAAACCAAGGCGCAGCTCGGCACAACCTCACTGCTGCTCCGCCGGGCCGCCCCGGACTTTGCCGCGCAGCTTCCTCCGCCTCCCATGCGGCCCGTCGCTCTCGCTCCTCCTTCGCCGGCTCCAGAGCCCCGCCTCGATCCCAGGGAGGAAGGAGGGGAGGGCGGAGCGCATGAGCTGCCGCCGCCGCCGCCGCCGCACACTGGAGCCACCGAGCCTGGAGCGAAGGAAAAAAAAAAGAGAGAGCGAGAGCAGGCAAGGCAGGTAGCGAGAAGCCGGAGGAAGGGAAGCAGCGAAGCAGCGGGCGGCTGGGCTCGCCCTGGCAGGCAGCGGCGGCAACGGGGTGAGCGGGTCGGCAGGAGACGGGGAAGTTGGGGGAGGGGGGCAGGGAAGGGTGGCGGGGTTTTGCTCGGGCTTTCTCCTCCTCGGTGCGGGGCCCGGCCGCCCGCCCTCTCGCGAGCCAGGCCGAGGGGCCCTGCAGCTTTTTCCTCTTTGGCGCGGAGCCCGAGAAGGGGGAAAGAAGCGGGCGCGGGCAGTGTGTACTGTGGTGGTTGGGGTGTCTCCCTCCGGAGAAAGGACGAGGGACTCTCTTCCTCCCTCCCTACCGAAGCGAGGCGGCGGCCAAATTACTGCACCCCGGCAGCAGAAAGGCGGGCGGGCGGGGGAGGGGGGGATCCTGAGGGAGAAGCTCTTGACAGCCAGGCTGGAGCCGGGCCAGAGAGTGAGCTGCCCCCGGAGTGCACGTAACGTGTGCGTGGTTTGCGGTGTGTGTGGGGTGGTGGTGGTTTTGAGGGGTGGGGGAGTTCCTGGACGGCGGGGAGTCGTGGGTGATTAAACGGGGTTAAAAGTGGCGAAGTTCTCCGACGTTTCTTCCGAGGAAGGGGGGAAAAAGTGGGGTAGGAGTGCCGGATTTGGGGGGGGGGAGGAGGAGGGGAAGGTTATTTTGATCTATTTGACAGCATAGATATCTTTTCTCTCCATTAAGTTTGAAAAGGTCGCTGCCTCTCTTCTTTCTCTCTTGCTTGTAGTGCTGCTCCTTCGGGACAGGATGGAGATTTCTGCCTTTTTTTCCCCCCTGGGGTGCCCGGAGATGGTGCTGCTGCCCACAGAGCTAAAAAAAAAAAAAGGGTCTCTGTGCATGATTGAAGGGTGGGCCTTCCCTCTTAGAACAAGGATGACCAAAGTTGGCAACTTTAAGACTTGTGGACTTTAACTCCCAGAATCCCTCAGCCAGCTTTGGAACTTGCCCCTAGAATCTGAGGGATTCTGGGAGTTGGCTCAGGACTGGGACTTCAACTCCCAGAATCCCTCAGCCAGCCTTGGGACTTCAACTCCCATAATCTGAGGGATAGTGGGAGTTGGCTGAGGCCTGGGACCTCAGCTCCTGGAATCCCTCAGCCAGCTTTGGGACTTCAAGTCCCAGAATCTGAGGGATTCTGAGAGTTGGTGGAGAACTGGGACTTCAATTCTGGGACTTCAACTCCCAGTATCCCTCAGCCAGCTTTGCTGGATGAGGGATTCTGGGAGTTGAAGTCCACAAATCTTAAAAGTTGCCAAGGTTGGAGACCCCTGTTCTGGAAGGAGTATTGCTGTGATGTGATTTTTCTCTGTGGGACAGAGAAACCCAAGGACTAAAGGAGCTGCTCCCTTTTTGGTGTTCGCACTATGGGTGCTAAGGATTTTCAGGCTACTTTTTGGAACAGTACAGCATGGCTGACATTGGCATTGGACTTTGGAACATAAAGCTATGAATAACAGCAGAACTTTAATTCTAATTAGTTGTATTGTAATCTTCTTTTTAGCTAAATATGTTCTGCTTTTATTTGTTATCTCCAGCAGCCACTGGTGACAACTGGCTTTGATGTGCTGGTGGATCCAAACGTATTATTTTGAAGTCATTGGCATGCTGGGTTTTTAATGCCAAATACTTGAATTACTGCCAGAAAGACTCCACTTCCTTTCATCCCCTACCCTTGAATTTCTGCTTCTGGTTGGTTCCATTAATGAGGAAGTAAAATACAAAAGTTCCCCCCACGTCTCCCATGTAACATGTAAGGAAAAGAAACTGGACTCTTGACTTCTCTGTTTTGAACTTTTGTGGTTGGAGGAAGATTGCTGACACTTTGCTGCCATCCTGTTTCAGTTTTAGCACAGCTTTAGGTCTTTTGCAATAGCAGTTCTTCCCTAAGGATCCCCATTTGGGTCAAAAGACATTCCTTAACTTCAGTTGCTTTTGTCTGCCTTAGATGAATAGCTCTCCTTGAAAGAACCAATAACTTCCTGCCAGCTGTAAACTTTGTAGCAAGCTGCCTTTTGAATATTGCAGTGGTTGAAAGCAGTACTAAACTGAATTCTGTGTAATCCAGATATTTTTTTTCTACCTTTATCATAGCTGCCATCCAGTATGAGGTTGGTTGGTGCAAGGGCTTATTCTCTGAACTGAGTTGTCCATAGAATTAATTATAAATTATTCAGGTTATAGTAATTTCTGGCTTTGGGAAATCTGAGTAGCTGCTAGTGAATGGTCATTTTTCTCATATAAAACGTATTTGATGCAATATTACCTGGCTGGTTCAGCCATGACTCTATGGTAAGATAAAAGGTCCGTAACCTTGAATTCCAAGTGCATATTACACCCATTTGATGGGTTTGTGCAGCCTCTTGATTTACTCTCCCTAAAGCAAGGAAATTAAAAAAAAAAGCAGTTCATAAAAGCAAAGATGCCTTAGGTTTCCTGAAAGCTAGTTATTTTACCAAATAAGTTAGGTATGCATGAGAGTGTTTTTAAAAAATAATAAGAAATTCAGAAATGTATATTTAGCACTTTTAAGTTATTATTGTTTAATACCTTCAAGTCTATATTAACTGCTAGGAACTGCCTGGAAAGTCCCTGCAGTTTTCTTGGCAAGATTTGAAAGCTGTTTTGCTATTGCCTTCTTCTCAGGGCTAAGAAAATAAAACTGGCCCAAAGTGACCCAGCTGGCTTTGAGCCAAAGGCTGGTCTAAATCTCACAGTTTCACAGTTACTAGTTTGGTGCCCTAACTACTAATAGAAACTAGAATTATTACTGATTTTTCAAGCTGATATTTGAATATATTCAATTTGGAACATTCTTTTTTGGGGCGATTGGGAGCAACTGGGTTTAAAATGTCAAAAAATGAACTTAGCTGATCATTAATAGAGTTTCCTAGCTATAGGATTTCCTATTTTGAAATAGCAACAACTTGTCCAAAAAGGGAAATGCAGTATACTATTTGCAGTGTGTCACAAGACAGGAGGACAGTCACATTGTCTACACTTCATGCCAGTCTTATATTTTAATGTGTGGGAAGTATAATTCTTCTCCATGTACATCATTTCCTTCCTGAGTAGCACCCCATGTCAATCCATCATGTGTGTACTTAAAAAATCCTTGAGATGGGAAAATCTTGTTTGTGTAGATTTTAAAGTTTAATTATCTAGATAAACACAGATTTGTAGGTTATGTGCCAATCCAGTGGTATCTCTACTTACGAACTTAATCCGTTCCGTGACCAGGTTCTTAAATATAAATGTTTGTAAGAAGAAGCAATTTTTCCCATAGGAATCAATGTAAAATCAAATAATGTGTGCGATTGGGGAAACCACAGGGAGGGTGCAGGCCCTGTTTCCTCCCAGGAGATTCCTAGAGAGGCCCCATGGAGGCTTCTCTCTGCCTTTTCTGGTTACAGTTTCGGAGGCTTGTGTTTGTAAGTGGAACACCCGGTTCTTATCTAGAAAAGTTTGTAAGTAGAGGTGTTCTTATGTAGTAGTACCACTGTATTAGTTATTTGTAGAAAGACTGCAAATAGTTCCAAAATCTGGATGGTTAAAATCAAAACAAAACTGTCAATTAAAACTAAATATTATAAATAAAGTAAAATTTATATATGGATTTTAAAAAACTTAAAATGAATAATTGTTTATAAACCTAATTATATATTTACAACACTTTCAGATTTCAAAACATAACAATTTTCTGTCAAGAATTGGAAGTTTTCATGGCACTTAAGTATTTGTAATTGTGTTTAACGGCAGCAGTTTGAAAGTCAGAATTCTATACACAATGTTTTCGTTTTAATTATTCCATGTTACTTAATGAAACAGTTTAAAATAGCATGGGTGGGAAATGTATTTTCAGCTTCCTTAGCCTTTTAGTTAACCCAAACCTACTGAAATATTACTTTTCAAATCAGTGAACTATTTTGATATGGTGAACCCAGAGATGGGTTCCTTCTGTAGAATTGGTAGCAAACTGCTGGTGATTCACAGGGTTGGTTCTGTTGGTCCCGGTCCATGGATGCAGCCATCTTTTTGGGGGGGAATTTTTTTGAGGGTTGAATTTTATTTTGCTGATTTTTTTTCCTGTGCATGCGTAGAAGCTGAGTTTCTGGCACTGCACATGTGCCACCATCTTGTTTTAGGCTTTTTATTTTATTTTATTTCTTTTAAAAAATTTGGCACTATGCATGCGCGTGCAAAGTGCACGTGTGGCAACGTGGCATGCCCACATGGGAGGAAATGAACTGGCAACGTTACAAACCACCCCTGGTTGAATTCTGATACGTATGTACCAAAAAACATTCCAGCAAGATGTTCAGCAGTACAAATTTCACTGAAATAAAGTAGTGTAAAAACAGTTACAATACTTGTATAAACCAGTTTGAAAGCCACTTTGGTCTAGTGATTAAAGCACCAGACTAGAAAGCTGGAGGCTGTGTGTTCTAGTCCATCCTTATCCATGAAAGCCAGGTGGATGACCTTGGTCCAGACACTTTCTCTCAGCCGATCTCACCCTCACAGGGTTGTTGTGAGGAAAAGCAAATCAGAAAGGTTGTATTGGGTATGTTTGCTGCTTGAGTTCTTTATAAAAACAAATAAAGGCGTGATATAAATAAGAAAAAAAACTTCGAGTAAATACTTGCGTTAGTTTATGGTGCTATGAGATACTTGGTGTTTCTGCCACAAAATTTGAATTGAGATCTTTCTTTTGGAATATTAAATTAAAATAGTTTGACATTACCAGTCATCGTATTCTATTGCCATGGATTTTCCCCAAAGTAATAAATGTTCGTGTATGATTTGGAAATTACTAATATTAATGCTTTATTATTTTGTTTTTGGACTAGTTGATTATTCTGCTGCAGATTTGAAAAGTGTTTTCTTTACAGTTGGTGAAAAAATGTATTTATGTCAGTAGAACATATGTAGTTTTTAAGGTGGAGCTGAATTAAAACAGGAAGTCCTGTGTTCAACTAATTCTGTAAACAGATCTATTTTCATACATGTTATTTTCTCCAAAGCTCAACACTTCAACAGAACAGTAGTTGCTGTTTCAGAAAGTCATAATGTTGATCCCTGCTATTTAGTATAGGTTATAATTTAGGAACAAAACAAAACAATTATATAGTATTCAATAAATATGTAACTGACAAAGGTTCCCTTACCCAGATAGATTGGAGAACCTTGATCAGAATAGTTAAGGAAATACTATTTCTGGATGGTAGTAAAAGTGGAAAAGTTAATTGCAGTTACTTGAGTTTGAATAAGTGTTCCTTGAAGCATTGCACTGGCAATATTTTTTAGAGTTGAAGATAAAAGTAAATTTTCACATTACAACTTAACAGCATAAATGAATGTCTATGTTCTGATGGGATCCTATTTGTATAGATTTTGTCAATTTTTTTTGCTTTGTAGAAGGCAGCTATTAAAGTACTATTTTTGTAGAAAAGTTGGTATTAATTCTTAGTTCTGTTAATATGATTGCAACGTAATAATACTCTAAATATTTTTACTAGAATGAATTTCTTTGAGTTAAAGGGTATCTGCTAATACACACAATCATGTACACACAGTTTTTAATTTGCATTTCAATACAGATATTGGAGTGGCTAGTTTATTTATACATGTTGTGTTTATAGTTTTGTATGCTTTGTATAAAGAGTGTAAGAACTGTAGCCATGCACTGAAAAAGTTTATGCTCTGATATGCCAAATGTTACAAATTTCATGCCTCACCCACACCCAGAAAGGTATTGCTGGCATAAAGTAGGACTGAACGTGGCAGCTATAGTATCTGAACAACAATAACAAAACTTTTTTTCTTTGAATATTTAGAAATGTGCATTTATACATCATTATATATTTCTAATTTCAGAGTTTTGTACTGAAGAGGCTCTTACAATCTTGGAACTAAAATTTATGACTGTACTTCCTAGTTCTATCAGTGTCTTATTGCAGGAAAACATTAAAATTAAATATACTACAATACTTCATAAGTACAAGCATTATGATTTCAGGAAGTTTTGAGACAAAGAATAATTGTTTACTGATAAGCCATCTTTGCTTTAAAGAATCTAATGACTTGTACCTCCAACAGATATTTCTTTGATTTTGATAAGAACTAACTAAAACATAGACCCTTAGAATTTCAAGGTGATAAATGTTTCAATATCTATGGAGTGGTGGTATTCTGTGGATGTTTTACTTTCTCCATGATTGATGACTGATTTATGCCCCCAACAAACTGGGTCCTCATTCATGTAGTTTTGAAAGATGAGAAGTCAGAAAATAGAAAGGCTTACAATTATAAATACTTGGTTACTCAAAGTTAAAATTGCATACATTGAAACGAAGACTGAAGAAATAAGCACACATTTTATATAAAGATCTGAAGTTGATTTAAGAATCAGAATCAGTTGTAAATCCTATTTGAAAAACAAATAGATTTGAGTCCATCTGGAATTTAACTAGGAAGTGGATAGAGTTCTCTGCTTAATGAATTCTGCCACTTCTGGGCTGGATTTGGAAGGTAATTAATACATATCTGAGTAAGGCAGAAGTGAGGAAACCATTCACTCTTGAGGAAACCATTTTTTAATCAGCTGTATTGGACAACATTTACTCTGTCTGAAGAGCTCCTTTTTAGGGAAGATTTTTGAATCTCTTCTAGTCATGATTCAGGCTTGGGTGTGGGAGAGAACTAGTGTTAGTTTCTCTGGTGAATGATTTATGCAAGGACCTGGATGGAGAGAATGCTCCCCTCTGGTTGCATTAGACTTCTGAGTAGCGTTTAAAATGATTAATGATAGTATTTTTTATCTTTAACCCCTGCAGTCCTGTTGAAAATGGGAAGCACCTTAACAGAGTGATTCTGCATCTTCCTAGATCAGGTCATTCCAGTTGCTATACATGGGAGAGGATGTTTTGAGCCCTTGATTATATCAGTGAAAGTATCACAAGTATCTCCATCTATTTTAATATATACCAGAAACTGAAACTCTTTGAATAAATACATTTCAATCAGATTTCAATTTGCACACCCCTGAATTAAATAATTCCCGTATTTGTTTCTATTGCCTCTTTCTCAGATGAATAAGCAGTTCCGCCACAGTTACCTCTCATTCTATTATTGTGATGGTTTGTTCATTTCAGTAGCACAGACTTGATCTGTTCTGGATACCTTGTAGGTTGCACATTACTAAAGAAAGCAATGAATTATACCACCCAAATATCTACGGGTATGCTTTTGGAATCTTAAATGGCTAAATAGCTTCAGCGCTCTCCCCCACCCCCACCTCTCTCTGTCTCTCAGTCACTCACTCACACATACACACAGTATTTCCAGGGAGGGGGGGAATTGTATTTTGTTTTTCAAATGTAGTTTTTAAAATAACCCTGGTGGTGTAATGGTTAGAATGCAGTATTGCAGGTTAACTTTGCCCACAATCTGATGTTCGATTGTGATGGGGCTTGAGGTTAATTCAGCTTTCCATCCTTCCACGGTTGGTAAAATGAGAACCCAGATTGTTGGGGGGCAATAGGTTAATGTTGTAATATGGTCAGGCACTGTATAAAGCGCTACGGAGTGATATGTAAGTCTAAGTACTCAAATATGCTATTACTATTACTATTGCCATATTCATACAACAATTTCAAGACATGTCTTTGATAGGAAATGATAAATAATATTGAGGTTTTATCATTCATAAGGTGTGTATATGAGATAGCCACCTTGATTTAATCACTGCAGAAGAAAGAGCTGTTGACCCATTGATTTCTCTTAGAAAATTCATGCAGTATTTTTATCAAATGTTAATGACTAACCTGGCATGAAGATCAGAATTTTGAATAAACTTCACTGTTGATAGCCTCTGTTTTCTGTATTTATGAAAGAATGATTCGTGATATTTATTTGGTATTATACAATGTAATAAAAAGGAAATCAATTATGATTTAATAGGACTGTAATGACGAACGTATGGCATGTGTAGCACAGGTGGCACACGGAGCCATATCTGAGGGCACATGAGGTGTTGCCCTAGGTCAGCTCCAACCTACATGTGTGCACTGGCCAGCTGATTTTCAGCCTTCCAGAGGGTGGGAGAGGCTGTTTTTGCCCTCTCCATGCTTCAGGAAAACTCCAGAGCCTGCAGATGGCAGAAAATGGCCTACCGGAAGTTTGGAAATGAACTTGGGCTATTTTTCTCTTTCCCCAGGCTTCAGGAAAGTCTCCTGAAGCCTGCGGAGGGTGAAAAACTGGCCCAATGGGCCTACAGGAAATCCAGAGTCTTCAGTGAAGTCTGTGCAGGGAGAAGTGCCGGGGGGGGGGGGGGGGTTGTGCATGCATTATGGGTGTGAGAACATACACCCACACTATTGTCCCTGCACTTGTGATCTTTTGGCACCAGAGAAAAATAGGTTCGCCATCAATGTAATAGGATGCAAAATAAAAATTTTGATACTATTCCTTGGAAGTATTTCTTATTCTTTATTGAAAAGCAACACTATTTACATACTCTTTCTATAAATTTTAGTCTATACCTAACTACTTCTCAAATTATACATATTTGCTTTTACAAGAATTCCTGGATTTGATAAATTCCTGTGGATTGCAGACAACTCGAGAACTGAATCTATCCAGTTTCCTTGTTTGGAAACTTGATATATCATTAAAATACACAAAATAAAAAAAAAACCTTTCTCTGAGTGGGTCTTAGCAATTTAGAGTTATAATTGTTCAGTCCAGTTTAAAGTACTAAATTAGCATCTGAAGTGATTTCTTCTGTGAAAGATTGACTAGGTGAGTTTTTTAAAAATAAAATTATATTTGAAAAATACAGTTCAATCTCCGCCCCCCCCATCCTCAGAATTAGATAGAAAATTACCTGTGTTCTTTAAAAAATCTTTTTCAATAGAGTACAATATTCTAAAATGAAGTTCATAACTGTCAGATCAAAGTTGAAGTCTCCTTCAAGTCATATTCATACCTGGTGACTTCCTCGACTTCTTCATATTGTTTTCTTAGGAGTATAGGTAGTCCTTGAATTACAATAATTCATTTAACAACTGTTCAAAGTTAAGGTGGCATTGGAAAAAAAATAAGTTATGATCTGTCCTTACCCTTATGACTGTTACAGCCTCCTTTCTGTCACATGATCAAAATTCTGGAGCTTAGAAACTGACATGTGTTTATAATGGCTTCAGCTTCCCGGGTCATCTGATCGACATTTTTGACATTCTCGGTCAGTTTCCAACAAGCAATATCAATGGGGGAAACTGGTTTTGTTTAACAACCACGTGATTGAATTAACAACTTCATCAGTTTTCAGTGAAAGATCTTAAATCGGGTACTACTCACTTAACAACTAACTTTCTTGGAATGGAAATCCTGGTCCCAATTGTGATTTTAGGTCAATAACTACCTGTAATATGGAAAATGTTAACCAACATATTCTTCCAGGTTTTCTTGATTTTTTTTCTTGATTTTCATTACTATACAGTATATCCAACTATGCTTAGCTTTGCAAAACTAGTTTAAAAAGACTACTGCCTCATTGGGCAGATTAGGAGGACAAGAATGGAGCATTTACGGAAGTTACAATCTATTTTAGTTTTCTTTTGAGGTCACATTCCTAAGAAATGTGAGGTCCCATATCACATGCTAGAAGATGGTGGGCCTATAGATCAAAATGAGTGAAACTGTACATCAGTGATGGCGAACGTTATTTTGCTCAGGTGCCAAAAGGGTGCACGGATGGATGTCCATACCCATAATGCAATGCTCTTCTCCCTGTTCCCCCCGCACACACATGCCGGCAGACCTCACTGAAGCTTCCGGACTTCCGGTAGGCCCATTGGGCCATATTTTCACCCTCCCCAGGCTTCAGAAAAGCCTCCAGAGCCTGTGGATGGCAAAAAAAATCAGACCTACCAGAAGTTCAGAAATAAACTTATGGTAGGACTATTTGGCTGTTATTCACTGTCCCCAGGCTTCAGGAGACTTTCCTGAAGGTTGGGAAGGGTGAAAACGTCCTCTCCCACCCTTTGGAGCTGACCTCCCCTACCCTGGAGCTTACATAGGCCAACACTTGCATGCCCTCAAATATGGCTTCACAACATGCCACTTGTGGCACACATGCCATAGGTTTGCCATCACGGCTATACACTTTCGCAGCTCCCTGTTTTTATTTATTTTTTTGGCACACCTTTACTTTCAGTTTTATACTATTGTATCTCTCTTTTCCACTCTTCTTTCCTTTCAGAGAAATGGGGGAATGGCTTTATTCATTTGTAGTTCCTATTTTAGCCAGTACAAGTAGACCTTGTTATTTATGGATGTTACATTCCAAGGTCAACCACATATGATGTAAATGTGGATATTGAGACCTTGAAGCCTATGAGAATGAGGTGGGGAGTTAGTCTGGGAGTCCTATAAAATGACTGAAATGTCCACATATTTCTCCAAAAATACAAGTAGAAGTAAAAAAAACACACAACCCCTCCTGTATCAAGGTCATAGCACAACTTATGCTTTTCTGGTCTGTTTTATTATGAATAAAGGTTAGGTAAACAAAAGCTAAAGCAATCATAATTCTTTTTGAACATTATAACTGTTTTAATTCTTTTTTAAAAGCTGTAGAATACAGATAGTCCTCGTTTAGCGGCTGTTTTAGTGACTGACTGCAATTATAGTAATGATAAAAATATTAACTTTGTGACCAATTCTCACATATATATGACATTCTCAGATTTGTAAAACTGAAGATAAGATCATAAACACAGTTGTAGTTTTTCACCTAGCTAGCTATCACCTCAGTTGCAGGTCCACATTGTGCTTGGTAAATAAGAAATATCTGTACAGAAGAAATAAGCAATGGAGTTCCTTCTCTGCATTGTTGGAGACAGCTGCTTTCCCTCTAGCATTTACAGTAGGATTTAGTTTTGTAATTTTTCTCATTACAGTGTTTTAATTTAAAGTAGTTGTATTCCTTGACTAGCGCTTTAAAAGTGGGTGAGATTATAAATTTTCTTCTGCGCTAGTAAGGAAATGCTCAAAGTTTCTGAGATTCTGACACCTCTTCTGTCAAGCCCTTTACTTCATAAGTAGGCCTAGCACATCAACAGCGAATTAAAAAAAAAATAAGAGGAAAAAAATACCCTGAAATTCAGCCATGAGAGGAAACGTCCTGTGTTATTAGTCATACAAAGCTTTTAAGATCTTATTTTGGACCCTTTTAAAGAAACCTTATTCTACGGTTTCTAGATCTGGCATGGTATGTACTTTTGAGCAAAATCTAATCAGTATGTAAGCAGTACAGTGATTTTGTTTTCTTTCGAAATCATTTGGCATATAGGTAGGATGGTATAAATATACAGTGGTACTTCTACTTAAGAACGCCTCTACTTAAGAAGTTTTCTAGATAAGAACTGGGTGTTCAATATTTTTTTTGCCTCTTCTTAAGAACCATTTTCTACTTAAGAACCTGAGCCGGGAAAAAATTCTCAGGAAATTTGAGAGCAGCACGAAGGCCCGGCCAGTTTCCTGCCTTTGCCCCCTTAATCCTGGACATCTCGGGCTTTTCTGGGCTGCCAGAGGAGCCTTTTGGTGGCACTTAAGGAGGCTTTGGCAGTCCAGAGCGAACAAAGCATTTTCCTTTCTCTGAGCACTTGGATAGGGAATAAGCCCCTGCCAGTGCTCAGAGAAAAGAAACGTTCCCTTCGCTCTGGGCAGCGACTGTCCTTCTCCTCTTCTTCCTCCTCCTCCTCTCATCCAAATTCCGAGCTTTTATTTCTTTCCTAATGGAACAAATTAAGTTCTTAAGTAGAGGTACCACTGTGGTTTCATTTTTTGCCTTTATTTTTATTGGCACATTAAATGGCATTCCATAAATGTATTTAATTCTTGTAGTGCTGCCTCCTTGCATCATTTCAGCATTTATTTTTTACGTTTTGTTATATTATCTTTAACACAATTGCAGTCCTGGAGATTTTCATGCCAGTAATGTTGACCCACCAGGCTTTTTTGGGAACTCCTGCAATTTAGATGTGTGTATATCCAGAGAAGCGAAGTAGGCAGACTATTCCATATACAGTGATCCCTCGATTATCGCGAGGGTTACGTTCCAAGACCTCTCGCGATAATCGATTTTCCGCAGTATAGTGGTGCGGAAGTAAAAACACCATCTGCGCATGCGTGCCTTTTTTTCCATGGCCGCGCATGCGCAGATGGTGGAGGCAGGGAGCGACGAGAGTGCGGAAGCCGACAGATTGCTTTGAATGCCGGCTGCCCCCAGCACCCGCCCGCCGCCCGCCCGCCGCCCGCCCGCCGCTCGCCCGCCCGGCTGCTCGCCCGTTCACCCGCCCGCCCACCCGCCGTTTGCCACTCGCTTGTTCACCCACCCGCCTGGCCGCCGTTTGCCGCTCGAGAGCAAGAGGGGGAGAGATAGAGAAAGAGAGAGAAGGAAAGAAAGAGATGAGAGAGGGAGGAAGAGAGTGTGAGAGAGGGAGGAAGAGAGTTTGAGAGAGGAAGAAGCAAGATAGAGAAAGAGAGAGAGAAAGAAAGATGAGAAAGGAAGGAAGACAGTGAGAGAGAGGAAGAAAAAGAGAGAGAGAAGAGTGGAAGGAAGAGAGAGAGAAATGATAGAAAAAAGGGGAGAAAAAAAGAGAAATGAGAAAATGATTGAAGCAGAGAATGACAGGAAAGAAAGAGAAAGAGACAGAGAAGTGACTCTTGGTGATGACGTATGACATCATCGGGTGGGAAAAACCGTGGTATAGCAAAAAAACTGTGGAGTATTTTTTAATTAATATTTTTTGAAAAACCGTGGTATAGCGTTTCGCGATAATCGAGATCGCGAAAATCGAGGGATCACTGTAAACAAAAAATATCCCAGTCAGGGGTTGATGTCACAGTCAGTGCCGGTACGGAACCACCATTATATATATTTCTTTTAAGTGGTTTTTCCCCCTGTTTGGATGGGTTCTCTGCAGCTTGAAAAAGAGTCTTCCCACCCATCCCTGGGTTAATACTGAGCACAGCTGATCAGCTCCTGAACTGTGTTTCGGTCTGAATCCTGCTGCTGAGCATGCACAGAAGCAAAATTGCACAAAACATCGCGATTCGAACCAGTGGCGAAAGTAAGTGGAATCCACCCCTGGTCCCAGTTCTCAAAATAATAATTTAGTATATAAAGAAAATGGTATGAATGTAAAGCTATTTTTAAAATCATTCTTCGAAAAAAATAGATTTGTAAACTTTATCTTACTAGGTTTTCTGTAAATGTTCTTTAAGGAATGATTTTTAGACTAGATGCCAAATGTTTGCAAGTTTTACAGGGACTATTCTTGGTCTGTTCCTTTTTCCAGTAACATTTAATAGATCTACTGTAGTTCTATGTGCAGTGTTTGGGAAAATAATAGAGCTTTTTGCAATTTTCCGTAGAGGGACTTGCTCTTTTGTAGTTCTCTTTTGATATATTATCACAAATAACTAACTAAATGCTTAATATTTTGGTATAGGCTTGTAAGAAGTAAGCACCCACCCCTCTCCTAGAAAAATAAAATATTCAAGGAAATATTAAAAAGGCAGAATATTATATCTCCCTGGAAGAGAAATGGAGAAGCATGTGATTTAGGCAGGAAGCAGACTCACTCTTAATAGCCCCCACCCTCCTCAATAGTCCACAGCAGATGTTAGCACTTAAGAGATAAAGAGATAGCTAGGTCTAATCATAAGCAAATACCCTCACCCAAGATCCAACAAAGGTAGGATTATCCCCCAGCCATAATAGGAATTGCTCAGAGCCCTTTCATTACATCATCACCCAGCAAGATTCAACCAAGCTTGGGACTCAAGACACTACAAAGTTACGTCTGCATCACCCTATGGGCATTTGACAACTAATAAGAATACATTTTTTACACAGGAACACGAAACTCCAAGGTGGGGCCCAAGAGAGGATATAAATCTCTTTCTCTCTCTCTCACCCAAGGGTGGGCTACTGACCGGACCGGGGGTGGGGAATGCAGTGGGGTAGCAAAAATGGAGCTCCACCCTGGAGCACCCAATTTGAACTGAAAGATGTTGAAAGAAAATGCAGGATGCCCTGTATAAGCCACGCCCACAGTGTGGTAGTAAAAATTTTGGTACCCTTCACTGCTCTCACCTATGTGCCTTTTATGTCCAGGATCTCAAAAACCGTGTGTTCCTGTCCACCATTAAACCATCTTTCCAAGCAATCCCCATGTTTCCAGTATCTTTCTTCCCACTTGTGGACATTTCTTCCAACAGATAATTCTGGTAGAAGATCTTATTCATCTACTTTAATCCAAAGATGTTAGCTTTGTTATTATTTTTAATTTTTAAAAAAGGATTGATTAAAAAAAAAGATCCAGAAAGGATTATCTTCTGAATACAAACTGATGATGGAGTTTTGTTTTGTTTTTTAATTACCTTCAGCAAACTGGAAACTGAATTTGCATTATTTTTTATAGTGATTATTTAGGGATATTGTATAAGATTAAGATTTATTAGATCTGTATTCCGCCCCTCTCCGAAGACTGATATGATATAATTATATCATTTCAATATATGTAATAATATATTAACAAATAAGATCAGGAAAATGTAAATGCACAAAATGTTGCAATCTCAATTTATAGAAACTAATAAAAATGATCTAGTTGTTTTGACAGATAGGACAGCGAAGAGATTACACTAGCTGAGGTGACACTAAAAAGACCTATGCTAGGAACCACTACAGAATGAAAAGTGCTTTTTTTATGATGCCTTTATCTATTCTATAGGATATAGGAAGTATATACCATGATATAGGAAGGATTATGAACAGTTGAGCATACTGCTAGAGTAAAGGATATCCTGGAGATGGAAACACATTGAGAAGAGGAAACATTTGAAGCATTTTTCTTGAAGCATGAAGTTTTTGAATGTAGGAAAAAGAGTTTATATCAAGTTGAACTGCAGAATTTGCCTCCCCTTAAAGACATTCCAAGGACATTTTCTGAATTGTAATTCTTAATGTGGCAGAAAAGGGGAAATATGCAGAAAACATATTGTGTATTTAATTACATTTATTTTTATCAGATTGAAATTGAAATTTGCTCTTATTTTACCATGTTTTTTCTTGTCTTGTCTCTCTTGCTTTTTAAAATGTGATGTTCAGCATCAAAATTTTATTTAAAAGTACATAAATGCTTGCAGTAAGATGAGTTGGAATGTTCTATATTTGTTATTATATTTTACCCCACTTTTATTTTGGTTAACTCAGCAATATAGCTGGTCTTCCTACCTCCAGCTTTTTCTCCAACAGTATTTCGGTGAAACAGTTTGGGCTTAGAGAAAGAGTTACCTAGCCTGCTTTCGTGCCTAAGGGAGGCCTGGATCTTAAAGCCTCCCAAGTGCTAGTCTAGCACTTAGCCTGTGCACCAAACTGGTTCTCCTTTTCTTTGTGCCTGCTTTCTGTCTTTCTTTCATAATGGGAAAAAAAAATCTGGTTCACACAATGAAATGTATTGGCAAATGATTCATAATGGAAAAGAAAGGCCTTTTTCACAAAACACATTCAGGGTTTTGTGGCTTCAGTGAGATTTCCTCCCAATTTCTTGGTAGTTGCTGATCTCTGCTGATCTGAAAGAAATGAAATGGCTCCAGTTCTGCATCTGTGGTATATCATTTCTTAATGTGAAATCTTGAAATATGAATCCATTAGCTTTATTAAAATAACCTACTGTGGAGTTTAAGATCGGAGCTCTTCAAACTTGGCAACTTTAAGACTTGTGGACTTTAACTCCCAGAATTCTGGCTGGAGAATTCTGGGAGTTAAAGTCCACAAGTCTTAAAGTTGCCAAGTCTATGCTCAAAATGCTTGGTACTATTGTTTTCATCAAGTTTACTCTTTTATAAGTGTCAAAGTGTCAAAATGCTAACTAGCAAAGTCTTAGCAAGCTGTTTCAGTAAATCAATTAAACATGCCATTAGGATTGCTTTATTAATGGATGTGTAATTTTAATTCATGTTCCTCTCTAGTGACTTTCTAGGCCATATTTTGTGTGCTTATTTAATATATTTAATGTATAGTTTCCCATTAAAATCTGGGATTGATTACAAAAATATTAGAATACAGCTAAATAATATAAATATATTACCGGTAATAATTACTTATTTTATTTATTTGTTTGTTTTGTTTTGTCAAGTACGTATTGGTGGTATACAAAGATATAATAATATTTATATACATGAGAAACATTAGGACAGGGGACGGAAGGCACTCTGGTGCACTTTTGCACGCCCCTTACTGACCTCTTAGGAATCAGGAGAGGTCAACAGTCGTATTTCCTGCAGTCGTGTTTAGAGCAGTTTACTTTAAATTTGTATCTGTTGTGTGCTCGAGTGTTGTTGTGTTGTTGTGGTTGAAGCTGAAGTCATTGTTGACAGGAAGGACGGTTGTAGCAGGTGATTTTATGGGCTATGCTTAGGCTGTGATTAAGGCAACGTAGTTCTAGGCTTTCTATACTATGCTGCTTGTTGCTGCTTGGTATAATTGTACTTTGTCTGCTTTGCTGCTTTGATAATGCCTGATGTTTAGACTTGAGATAGTGTGGTCTAAACTTTACATACTCAAATGATCTTGAGATGCAAATTATATAAATAGGAGAGGTATCTGAATGTATTCATGCATGCACACTGGGTTGGTTTGGAACTCAGAAGAATTTAAATTCCCTTCACAAATAGATATATTTTAGTACCCTTTGATTTATTGTCATTGTGTGATATTTATTAATATGACATTTTAAAAGTCCTTTACCTGAGGATATAACTTGGTCATATTTTTTAAATCAAATATTAAATAAGCAAACAAAATAGGGGTAAGCAAAGGTGGCTCTTCTATGTCTTGTGAACTTCAACTCCCAGAATTCTTGAGCCAATCATGCTAGCTCAGGATTTCTGAGAGTTGAAATCCACATGTCATAGAAGAGCCAACTTTGCCTACCCCAGCCTAGAAAGTCACTAGGGAGGAGCATGAATTAAAATTACACATTCATTAATAAAGCAAATCTTTATATTATGCAACTATTGTGAGAATTTGTAATTGTCCTTTTGCCAATATTAGGTAATATCTGTCTGTCTGTCCACCCGCCCGCCCACCGTCCGTCCGTCCGTCCGTCCGTCCGTCCGTCCGTCCGTCCGTCCGTCCATCCATCCATCCATCCATCCATCCACCCAACCCCCCATTCATCCATCTATTTATATAAATTTGTATGCCGCCCAATCTGGAAGGACTCAGATTTAGGCTAGGTTGGCAGATTTAGGCTAGGTTGGATTCTACAGAGTTTCGACACATTATGGAGACAGTAATTTGTGATTAGAACTTTTTAAAGTTAATTCATCATATTAAATCATCAAGTCATTTATTTGATTTTGGTTTACTAACCAGCTACTGGGACTTAATGTTATTTATGAACTGAGAATTATATTTTATTCAGTAAACTAAAGTTTAAAGAACTATACAAGGGTAACTATGGTGCTATTTTAAAAATAATATAATAATAATAATCCATCAAAACTATGCGATTATGGATGAAACATATAACAGTAATACCCATTGCCATCGGGGCACTTGGTACCATGTCCAAGAATTTTATAAAATACATCAACAAATTGCATTTTCCTGCAATAACACCAACTGCAAAACATTGCGCTACTTGGAATATCATACATTTTAAGAAGTACTTGGTTGACAGCTAGGATACTGGCAGCAGCCTATATCAAACACCAACGCCAGTCAGTGGTATTTGTGATACATTATTAAATGTTCAGTTGACTGAGTTTCATGTTAAATGAATCAAAAATATTAATCCTAAATAAAGTGATATGAGAATAAACAGAATAAAAACTGTTATAGGTCAGAAAAATATAACTACAATAGTTTTTTTATTAGCCTTATAACAAGTTATTTTAAAAAAAAACTATTTTGTATCAAATTGAAAACTTTATTTCATCACCTTTTTAAACTGTTTCTAACAGCTGCTAGAGATACATTATTTTGTTAGTAACATTTACTATTCTTTTTGTTTAGAATAACTTTGACTGGCTGATGATGCTAAATGTTAAAATTAGACAAAAACACTGGAAGCTAGGAAACATAATTTTAGAGAGAGAAACTTTTTATATACCGTATGTACTCTTTTAAAGGTAGGAAAGATTTTGAAGTAAAATATCTTGGTCCTTTGTTTTAATTAGTCATGTGGATACAACCAAGAAAATGCTAGTTTATAGGACTTCTCCTGTAGGTTTTCAGGCTGATGCTTAAATAAAAGACTGGTTGTAGCTGTGTAACAGGTTGCAATATTTAGCATTAGATAATTGCAGTTGTTCAGTATTCTGATTCCAATCACATGCAAGTAGGAAACTTGCCTAACTTAATTGGCTTGAAGGGTACTGTCTCTTATAACTTACCAGAAAAAAAAATGCAGCATGCAATTCTTGACTATTCATTAATATAAGGATATAACACATAAGTAAATTACCAGTGTTACTGATTTGCAGAAGTAAAAAGTAGAAGAGCAAAAGAATGGCCAAGTATAAAATTTCAGAGGTTATGTCATTTTAAGATGAAGATTTCCACGTGATTTGGTTATTAAGCTCTAAAAAGAGGTAATGGGGGTCTTAAGTTGCTGAACAGAGAAATATCCTATTTTAAAGTTGTGGTGATGTGATTGTCTAACTGTTTTGACTTTTTAAGACTCAGTAATACAGAGATTTCTATTACCGTAATTATTTTTTGGGAGAAACTGCCTAATCTTTGTGTCTTCTTAATTCACGCTTGTGACCCTTCTAAAGCTAAACATGCCATGTGGATCTGGAATGTCCTGTCTGTAGTATAAATTGAAGTTGAAAATCAACCTGCATATTCATTCACTCATAAACAGGTTTTTCGAGGAGAATATCTTTCACAGTGTAAAATGGCAACAAAAACCAAAAGTTACCTTACAATAAATCTATTCTTCTTATATTTAAACAGAAAGTATATATGTAAAAATAATCTATAAGCACCTTTGTTCCTAAGAATTCAGTCACTTGTAAAGTAACTAAGACTGCTTTCTAATGGTAAAGTAGTCTTATGTCTGCACAAAAAAAGCTTGATCCTATCACAGACTAACTTCTTTGTGTCCTGTGATGCTCAACTATAAGAAGCCTTTCTAATTTCTCCCCTGCCCAACCTTTCTTCCCTGGGGATAGGTGCCAAATTAATTTTCCTAAGAGGTTTATGGGTGGCCTGCCAGAATTTCCATCCTTTTACAACAGGCAGTTTCAGAAAGACCCCAGTCTTTGAGAAACTTTGGCAAATGTTATAAACAGTAAAAAAAAAGTTGGTGCACTTCTTTGACTACTAAGGCCTAGTTTGGCATCCCCACTGCGGTGGGATGCCACACAGCTGACTCAGAAATGAAGAAAACAGCTACCAGGTTAAGTATGCCAGTGGGAAATTCTTAGCCTCCATTTTTTCAAGCCTAATTTATATGAATATATTTCCAAGAAGTTGGATAAATTCTTGGATTTGTTTTCACTGTTAAAGATGAAAAGCTGATCTCATACTGGGATATTTTGGCTATGTTAGATGTCATTGCAACATAGGATGCTTGGTGGTTAACAAGGTACAAAAACCTTGTTAAAATCTAAAGGAAATGTGTGGTATCATACCCCTACAGCCATCAGGAAAGTTTTGTTTTCAGACTTTTATAGAAGGCAGTTTGGGCAATAAATAGACTATGATTAGGATAAACTATTATTAGCTAGTTTTGTACTTTGAATAAAGAGCAGAAAATAGAGAATATATAAATAACTGGCAGTATCCTAAATGAAGGGATCTAATTAAAATACTCATAAGATCTGTATTGATGATTTCTAACTGACTTGTAAATAATCAAAAGTTAGAGATAAGCAGTAAAATGTTAAATTTGTGTAGAAAGGGTAACTAAAATACGTAACTGTAATTTCACCTATTTGTTGATTAGACAAATTCATTCTGCTTTTAGGAACAGGTTTCTGATATATCAAATTTTGAGCAGACATGGGTTGCATTTAGGATAGTATAGAGCAGTGAATGGCGAACATATGAACAGAGCCATACCTGAGGGCACACAAGGTGTTGCCCTATGTCAGCACCACCTGATTTTCGGTCTTCTTTTTAGCTGTTTTCACTCTCTCCAGGCTTCAAGAAAGCCTGGGGACAGCAAAGAATGCCCCAACTGCAGTTCATTTCTGAAGTTCCAGTTAGATTGCTGGACTGTTTTTCACTATTCCCAGGCTTCAGGAGGCTTTACTGAACTCTGGGGACGGCGAAAAACAGCCCAATGTGCCCAATTGTTAGTCCAGAGGTTTCAGTGAGGTCTTTGTCATGCACGGGGGGGAAGCTCAGGGGATTTTTGTGCACATGTGTGGAGGGCAGCGCAGGGGTTGTGCATGTGGGGGGATGCTTGGGGACAGCAATGATGGGCTCCTACGGGAATGGTCAGGAACGCAGTTCCGGTAGCAAATTTGGAGCTCCATCCCAGAGCACACAATTTGCACTGAAAGATGTTGAAACAAAGTGCATAAGCCACGCCCGCAGTGTGGTAGTAAAAATTTTGGTAGCCCATCACTGGGGGAGGGCATTACATTATGGGTGTGGGCACACGTGCGCGCTATCACATCCACTCGCACGCTTTTGATACCCGAGCCAAAAAGGTTCACCATCACTGGTATAGAACTTACAAAAGAAAGAAAAATAACAAGCTATTAATCTTAAGTAATTATATTTGATTCTTTTTAATTTAGGGAAAAACTATGGGAGGGATGTTGTAGAACATGAAGATACTAAATAGAGAAGTATTTTCATCCTTGGTTTCTTCTGTTGAAACTAAGCTGGTGGCAAACACAGGATTGATAAACACAGCACTTCATCGCAAATTTAACAAGTTTTCAGAATTGTTTTGAGTTCATGGGTTGAGTACTCATTTGGATGGCCCAAATGGCCTTTTACAGTTCAGTATTTTTTATGCCACAATTCATAGTAATAGTCCCAAATTTAGATGACTTCAAAAGGGAGTTAGACAAATTTCAATGGCTACACTGCTAGTATGTGGCATATCTGCTTCTGTGATATGGTTGGGTAGTATTGGAACATGCTGCTGAACTAAATAGTTGTTGGACAAGTCCAGTATATCTTTTAGGTACAGATTGATATGGTAGAATAGACTTTAGCAAGGTGGTCATATTTGTGTATGATTATGAACTGAAAAACAGCCCAGCAAGCTTTTCTCCTATTCACTAAGTTACTATGGCCAGGGAGTTTAGTGTGTGTTTTGCTTGCTTGCTGTTAATCCAACTATGCACTGAAATTTTTAAAAAATTAAGAAGTGGGCTTCTTTTATTGTAGTTTTAATCGGTACATTCCATTCTGCTCACTCATTCTACTGCATGAGTACACTCTCCTCACTCTGTGCAAAAGGCAGAACCAAGACATTGCAATTCTTCCTGAGGTCCTCTAAAAGCCACATGTGGGTGGCAATTATAGGAACTTGCTGTGCAAATCAGGGACCAACTTGTGCTTAGATGCAAGAAATATAATTTAATGTACGAAAAAGGCTTATGTTGAGTTAGACTAAATCCAAGTTTTATTTTCAACTGTTTTTTGAGTAGCATTAAGGATTGTGCACTTGATAAAATAAACATCCCCATTCCACCCCTGCCTTACTTTTAAAATCTTGTTAATATTATATTGTTGCATGTTTTGAATTTGGAAATATTGCCTCAAAAGAATGCCAGGTACCTTTGATTCCCTTCCTTAGGAGCTTATGCACAGTGCAGAGAGCCAGAGATATTTCTATTAAGAGTGCAGTGATGGTGAACCTTTTTTTTTTGGCTCTGGTGCCAAAAGGGTGTGCTAGCGCACACGTGGGTGCCCATACCCACAATACATTGCCCTCTACTGATACATGTGCACAACCCCCACAGTGTCCCCCAAGTATGCACACAACCTCCCATGCTGTTCCCCCCTGCATGCACACATGCCTCACTGAAGTCTCTGGACTTCCTCTGGGCCCAGAGAGCCATTTTTCGCCATACCCAGGTTTCAAGAAAGTCTCATGAGGCCTAGAGAGAGAGAAAAACAGTCCAACTGCCGAACTGGAAGTTCGGAGTGGAACTTGCTGTTGGACCATTTTTCGCTGTCCCCAAGCTTCAGGAGCTTTCCTGAATCCTGGAGAGAGCAAAAACAGTTGAAAAGAAGTCCAAAAATAGAGCAACACCTTGTGTTCCCTAAGATATGGCTCTGTGTGCCACCGGTGGCACACTTGCCATAGGTTTGCCATCACTGACATAATGCCTCAAACATGGAAACATGGAGTCTTCAGAGAGGGGCGGCATACAAATCTAATAAATTATTATTATTATTATTATTATTATTATTATTATTATTAATAATCAAGCATTTTAATAATACTGTATATATATAAAGTGTGGAAAAGTTGTTGTATATTGTGCGATCATTAAATATGCATCTATCTAGTCTAAGTGTTATGCAAAAAATGTGCTCTTTGCAGCCTCAAAGAATTTGCTGAAGGTAAACAAATACTTTTAGGGCAGGGGAGAGATGTTGTGTGTTGGGAAACAAATTGCTACCTTTTGGCATAATCAAGAATGTTATTCTCACTGCATTTCATTTGCATCTGATCCAGCCTAGAGTGTGCAAAATAAAATTCAAGATTGGCGATGTGGTTTGTGAAAAAACAGGTTTTTGATGAACCACCCTAAGTGTTGTGATTTAAAATTTAGATGGAATTCAAAACTGGGTTCTTTTTAATGCCAGTACAATTATTGTACTGCCTGAAGTTATCCCCATGATAACTTCAGTCTCTGCCTGAAGTTATCCCATGAAAAGCTAGAGCTGAGCTCCATAAGCATATTGTAAATGAGTTTGCCATTAGCAGTGGTTCCATTCAGTTTATTCTTAGCAATAAAATACTGCCCCCCAAATAAATTTTAAAAAATACCAAGAAAATTTCAAAGACCAAATATCTCTCCTATGTAGAAGGGAAAAGTTTAATATTTAAAATTCTATTGCTTGCTTATCCACCTATATTTAAATATACATTTAAAATAAATACTTAAATCATTTTCTTTAAAAATAGCCTTAGCTTGGCATTAATGACCTGTCAAATCATAAAGATACAGATGTGACTGGTTCTCAACATATTTGTAGTGGGAAAAAATAAAGTTGCTTATTTTAAACTGAATTTTTTTGGTCCCAGTTTGCTTACTTTAATGGATGCAGAGTCAGTTGGTGAGAGGGCAGCTACAGAAATAAAATGATTAAATATCATTTTGTAGAATTTAGTCCAAAGGCACTCACTACTGATGAAGCCCTGAAGCAGACAGGTATTGGTATGAAAGAACTTGTAATGGTTTTCTTAAAAGTGACACCCCTCAAAAAATGCTCAACTACATCTCTCATTTTCAGCCAGCATGCTCATCTGAACGGCCCTGGGCAGAAAAAAAAGGAATATTCAGTCATAAATGATTTTGGCCATCCTAAAATACCTGATGCTGCTACAGCTGCACAGGTGTAACCAGACTCAAGAACGAACACTAAAGTGCTTAAAGCCAGATGTGTACAATACTGTCTTTAACATTTAATCATTTAATGAATTTGTGGATGACAAGAAAAACTTTTACATTTATTTAAAGTGTTCTGTAATTTCAACAAGCCTTGATTGTAGAACTGAACCGTTGATTGGCTTATTAGATTTGAATATATAATCAATGAATCAATGATTCTCCGTACTGAAGGAGCGGGTCCAGCAGTCACATGGGTTGCTCATGTCCAATCCGGTGGAACTGAGCCTAGTGTTAAAAAAGCTTGCCGGATCCGCCCCTTCCCCAGAATTCGCTCAGTTCGCATATCCTGCGGTTGTATTGTGATAGCTCGTTCAACATTCTAACACCTTCCCTTCGATCTTTTCCTTCAAGAGTAGTAAGAATTGTTTTATCTTTATTATTTACTTGCACTAATAGCGCCAGCCGTTTGTGGCTCGGCTTTTTTCCTTGGAGAAGTTGTGGTTTCGTTTTCCCCCGGCGGTTTTGCCGGTTACGATTCCTGCTGCCGCTTGTGGATTCTTTTAATCCTTTGGCCTGGAGGTTTTGGTGCAAGTATTGATTTATTGATTCCTATTGTATTACTATTAAAGGGCTTAAAATAATACCTCCTGCGGAGTGAGACGCTTTCTAGTCTCCTGGACTTAGTCGATCGCTTCCCCTTTAAGAGTTCTATTACGGAGCGATTTTTTTCGGCGCGAAGGCCTTCGCGCCCTTTTTAAATTTAGGCCTCTCGTGTTGGCCTCCTGCCAGCCGCGTAGGCCTCAGTCCACCGCGTGGATCCCGGAGTGGGCTTTGGGACGCTCAGGCTTAATTCTCCATCGGCTAAGCCTCCAACCAGAGTGCCTTGGTTTACTTTAATTTAAAAGTTTAGGGAGGCTGGCCCCGCTGGATTTGGGGACACGAACTCTGGGTTTGCCCAGATTGACCTCAAGTCTCAGCAGCTCCGAGGCCTCGGAGCGGGATCCATTCCTCTTGGGAAGTCCTTGAAATTCTTCTCCCTAATTATTCAGTTATTGGCTCAGCCTTGTCTTCTGTTAATTGTCAGACTATGGCTACTTTTCCCAAGAGAGGCACAACTAAAGGTCCCAGAGAGGCCAGGCCTACAGGCGATGAGATTACTAGTATTCCCCAGGCCTCCTCCTCCTCTTCTCCAGGGGCCCGCCCCTCGACCAAGGTCACCAGGGCTGAGAAGAGAAGGGACCTAGCCCTACAAAGAATCCATGACAAATCAGCAAAACGTTTGAAAGTACAGGCCCAAGTACTCAGTAGTCAAGACCCCCCAGAGGCTTCTAGTCTGCCTCCTTCTGGGGTCCCTGTGTTATCTCTGGATGAGCCAAACCTAGACAGACCCCAGCCTAACCTATGGGGAATAGGTCCAGAGGAACCAGATATTATTGAAGATTCCCCCCAGCCAGGATCCTCCCAGGCCTTCAGGGATTCTTCTGCCATTCCTGCTGATATTTCTAGTTTACCTCCTGAATTCCAATCTATTTTTTCTGTGTTGTCCAAGGCCATTGATGCCAAACTCTCTACCATCAATGAGCTTTCCCTACCTCCTCCTCCTCCTCGTCCCTCCCGCCCCTTGGGTTCTTCCCCAGCGGTTAGAGCTCCTATTCAGGATGATTCAGATTCCTCTCAGGACGAATATGAGGATATGGAGGAGGATGAGGATCCCTTTCAAGGCCTCTCAGATGATGAGGAATCCCAAATAAAGGTTCCTTCTCCAATTACTATTTTTCCTTCTCAATTGTTCAAATCTCTCCTCCTCAAAGCTAGAATTTCTACGGGATTAGCGGCCCAGGAGAAACAGGCCTCCACATCCACTGATCCCCCGGAGGAAAATTTACCTTACTTCACAGAGGAACAGGAGGATAATGAGGTAATTCCTATGCCTAAATTGTTTAAAGATGCTTTACTTAAACAGTGGGATTTCCCAGCCTCTGGCCTTAATCCCTCTACCAAGGATAGAAAATTGTACAAACTTTCCTCTTCCTATGAGGAGCTCCTATCCTTTCCTAAACCGGATGAACCTGTCAAGATCCTTCACTCGGCGGCGGCTGTGCCAGGCGAAGCAGAGGAAGTCCTTCGCCCAGAGGACAAGCGGATTGAACAAATGCTCAAAAGAGGATTCACCGCAGATTCCTGGGCCATTAAAAGTTCTGCAGCGGCTTCCTTTTTCTCCAGAGCCATGCTTCTGTGGCTTCGCCAACTTCAACAGCATATTCCTCCCGATGACTTGAGAGGTCAACAAGACTTCAACAAGGTCTTTGCAGCTGCCCAGTACGTGGCCGATGCCACCTTGCAATCTACTAGATTTTCTGCTAAGTCTATTGCAGCTTCTACAACGGCAAGAAGACTCCTATGGATTCGCCCTTGGCAGGCGGGAGTACGCCAGAAGTGGCAGTTATCCCAGGGACCCTTAAAGCGCGACCTTCTTTTCGGTGATCTTCTGGATCCACTCCTCACGGAAACCACGGACAAGAAGAAAGTTTTGGGTCCAACCACCAAAAAGGCTACCAAAACGCAGTCCTTTCGTCGCCCAGGGCGCCAGCAAGACCAAGCGGCTTCCTATCAGAGATCTCCAGGTCAGTATTCCCCCCGCTTTCGTTCCCAAAGTAGGAACCCCAGGGGCAGAGGTTTTCGCTTCCAAAGGGGAGCGTCCTCTAACAGGGCTTCAAAGAAACCTAGATGGTAATTTTTCTTCTATTCCCATAGGGGGTCGCCTAGCCCATTTCGCCTCTAATTGGCGTCTCACTTCCAAGGACCCTTGGGTCATTGACACGGTTCAAACTGGCCTTCTTTTAGAGTTTATTTCTCCCCCCCCAAAACGTTTTATTTCTTGCCCTTCTCCCAGGTCCTCCTCAGATTGTAACCGTATGGAGGAGGCCATTTCTCACTTATTGTCCATCAGAGCCATTCAACCGGTTCCTGCCGGTCAGAAGGGCCTAGGTTTTTATTCCATTCTATTTATGGTTCCAAAGTCCTCCGGAGGTTGGAGAGCTATTTTGGATTTAAAGAAGCTGAACCTATTCATCAAATATAGAAAGTTTAAGATGCACTCCTTATCTTCTATTTTGGCCGCCATCCACACGGGAGATTTCATGGCCTCTTTAGACCTTACTGAGGCCTACCTTCACATTCCTATAGCCAAATGCCACAGAAAATTTTTACGTTTTTCCTTTCAAGGCAGGCATTTCCAGTATAGGGCGATGCCATTTGGCCTTTCCTCGGCCCCTCGGGTCTTTACAAAGCTCTTGGGATCCCTGGCGGCCTATATCCGGGCGTCTCCCATCCACATTTTATGTTATCTTGATGATATTTTGATTCATGGGAACTCCCTAGAGAAAGTGAAAACTGACCTTTCTATCACCATGTCAGTCCTTCAGGACCATGGATTTTCCATCAACTTTGATAAAAGTCATCTCCAACCTTCCACATCCATCTTACACCTGGGATCCATTATTAATTCAGAATCCTCCCAGGTTTTTCTCTCTCCCGAGAGAAAATTCAGTATAGGGGAGTTAATTTCTGGCATTTTATCAAAACCTTCAGTATCCATAGTAACCTTGTCTTCCCTTTTGGGGAAGATGGTGTCATGCATAGGCATCATTCCCTGGGCTCGCCTTCATGCTAGGGAACTTCAGTGGCTCCTATTACCCTTTCAGAGATCGGGGCACAGCAACTCAAATCGTCGCATTGTCATTCCACCAATGGTTCGCAGATCCTTCAAGTGGTGGAAGTCTCCGGCCATGGACAAAGGATCCCCGTTCAGGTGCCCGGATCAATTTGTCATCACCACAGATGCCAGTCTATCGGGATGGGGAGCCCACGCCCAGGGGATGATAGCCCAGGGCACGTGGTCCCCGGAGGAAGCTTCCAAGCCAATCAATTGGCTAGAGTTAAGAGCCGTTTCTCTGGCTCTGAAGCAATTTTCTCCTCGCATTCCCAACCGGCACGTTCTCATTCTCACCGACAACATTGCCACGAAAAGCCATATCTGCAGACAGGGGGGCACGAGATCCAAGGCTCTCATGAGGGAGGCCCTCAAGTTAGGCCTTTGGGCGGAAAAACATCTTCGGTCGCTCCTAGCCGACCACATCTCGGGGAGCCTCAACGTCCAGGCGGATTGGCTATCTCGAGCAACGTTAGACCCAGGAGAGTGGAACCTCCATCAAGACCTGTTCCACCAAATCAGCCTCAGATTCGGTCTACCAATCCTGGATCTCTTCGCGACCAACGCGAACGCCCAACTCCCTCGCTTCTTTTCCAGATTTCCATCCCCGGGAGCGGGGAAACCAGCAGCTGATCTGCTCGGCAGCGCAGCAGCAGCGAGCAGACGAAGATCGGGGTTTCCCCGCCGCCCACGCAAAGGGGAAACCCCGATCTTTGTCTGCTCGCTGCTGCTGCGCTGCCGAACAGATCAGCTGCTGGGCGGCCGAAGGAACCTTCCCTGGGTCTTCCTCGCTGATGCCCCCGCTCGCCCGCCCGCCCGCCACCCACCGCCCGCCAGCAAGAGGGGGAGAGAAAGAGAAAGAGAGAGAAGGAAAGAAAGAGATGAGAGAGAGAGGAAGAGAGTATGAGAGAGGAAGAAGCAAGATAGAGAAAGAGAGAGAGAAAGAAAGATGAGAAAGGAAGGAAGAGAGTGATGTCATCGGGTGGGAAAAATCGCGATATAGCGTTTCGCGAAGAACGAGATCGCTAAAATCGAGGGATCACTGTATATGTGTTGTTGGTATCTGCTTTAGTTAGGAGATACTTTTAAGTCTCACAAGAAAGCAAAGCAATATGGCAGGCTTTATATTCCTAATACTGTACTTGGATGGTATCAGATGTGTGCCATTTTTTGGCCCTTAAGGGAAAAGGCAGGCTAAAAAGCCACTATCTCCTATCCATATGCCTGAAGGAGGTTAGGTTAGGGAAGGCTGAGTTGCAAGTATCCTTAGCCTTCATTACTGAAGTTCTAATTTATAGGAAAATTGCTTTTACCATCCTTAGAATGTATTCCATTTGATAGTCATATATTATAGAATGCTAACTTCATTTCAGCTCCTTCATTCTTTATTTCAATAATATTATACTCATCTATTGTAAAGTCTCACTGTAGCTCTTTAGGTAGTATCAATGTTATGGATTTCTATTGTTTTTATAACACTTTTCTACGAGTACTAGGTATTAGAGATGTCTTGAAGAAGGCATGTTTGAAATTCTTTTTAAAATTTTAGGAATAGTGGAGAGAATTATGTTGCAAAATACCAACTAAAGGAAAATACCTTTATAAATGTAAACTCTAATTACTGCAGTCACGTGCCCCCTGACCTCTATTTATTTCAACCCAGTCTTTCATATTTCTATCTTAGTTAGCATTGAACTTTATGAAGTATGTAATGTATAAGTTTCCAGTGAGATTTAAATTGGAAGGGAACTGGAAGAGCTAACTTTATAGAAATGGCTAGGAGGTTTAGAAAACAAATGTCAGACCATTTTGGCAAATTAATTAAAGGTTATCTAGTATTATTTATTTATTCTGTATATCTTATTTATTATATTTTATTTATTTATTAGATTTGTATGCCGCCCCTTCCCGTGGACTCTTGTGTGGATATTATCTACATAGCATAGGTCTAACACTCGGTTGTGTATATCTTAGTATTTTTTAGTTTACATTTTCAAAATAGAAATGATGGATGGCAGTGCATAATTCTGTAATATTTTGTATAAGTTCAAAAAACTCAAATAAGTTATGCTCTTCCATTTTGATAACTCTCTCTGTGTTCATTGATTATTTTAGTTTAGACTACCATTGTTGAGGAAGATATAATAATTAGTATTTAATGTACCTTATATTTTCTAGATCAGCAGTGAGGAACTTAGCTTTTTCCAGATATTCTTAACTACAGCTCCAAACATGTCTTTTAATTGGCAACTGGCTTAATGTACAGATTTGGATCTGAAGGGTCAAAATATCCCCATAATGCACTAAATACATTGTTTTAGGGCAGAATTCCTAAGAGTAAAGGAATAATAGATTGAAGACAATGATATTTTGTGTCTAAACAAATTATCATAAAAATATTGTGCTGGATCAAATAAAATGCATATTTAGTTTAACATTCTCTTTCCACAATGGAGAATCCAATATCAAAATAAGTGAATAAGCATGAATAATATATTCCTTTCTAAATGGTGCCTCTGATTTTGGAGTCAGTATAATATTACCTTTTTTGTGTGTGTTTTATTATTTTAAAACTGCCCAAGTTAGAAGCCATTTCAAACCAGGGTTTACATATGGGGGAGCAGCATGCTAGGATACATTGTTTAGATAATATGTCACTCTTTCATTATCAAATACAAATAAGAAACAATGGGAAATTTCAGCCATTGTTAATCATACATTCTGAGAGTCATTTGAATGACATACTTAGAAGGAAAACCTTGCCTCAGGGATACCCAGGTTGGTTTGAGGTGAAGGTGCTTCAAGATTGAATCATATTGTTTTGTTTTAAGTAACCTTTAGGAATCCTCTAATGTTGTTTGGTTGCCATGAAGGCATTTACTATAACACCTACTCTTTGTGAAGCTAGATTGCACACAAGAACACAACTTTTTGTTTCCTAAGGTGACTCTTCTTCCAAAGCTGTATATATGACTTGTTTATACTTTTTAAATAGGGAAACATAGATGCCAAAAATAATTCAGTGCTTTTAGAAAGCAATTCTTTTAACCTTATATGGGCAAAGTTTTGATTTCCATACTTGCTTGTTTTGAGGTAGTTAAATAGTTAGTTTTCTGATGTGGGTCAAAATATTTATTTGTGCTTTAGTTTAAACATATAATTATTGTAACATACAGTATTTGGAAAGCTACACAAGTGTAAGATCTAACGATTTAGTCTATCTCCAGAGGCAAATAGATTCAAATGGGTTTCCAAAAGATTCTCAGGGTTTTCCTAACTTGTATGATTGTTATAATGGCCTGACATTGGCTAAATTCACCTATCAGACTAAGCCACTGTGCAGTTTCTTTTAATTTAATTTATCATTATGTATAAGCACAACAATTGTAGTTTGTAAACATGTGAACCAAGCTATCTTGGCTAGTTCAACTAATTATAATTAAAATAGCCACTGAGTGTGAACATCTCCACTTTGGATGGTGCATGGTGCACAAGGATACTTTTACAGATCCAGATTATTTTCTTATTGGGTCATTCTTTCTAAACTGGACCAGGTGAAATTGAAGCCTTATTTGAAAAGAAATCATCACAACAACAACAACATATATGATAGGAAAAAAACATGCTCTTTCTAATGAAATAAAAATGAAGATGATTGAAGGTGAGAAAACAGAGTGATAGGAAAAAAACTTGCTCTTTCTAATGAAGATAATTGAAGGTGAACAGCTCTCTGTTTTCTCGTCTTCAATCATCTTCATTTTTATTTCATTAGAAAGGGCATGCTTTTTTCTATCATATATGTTGTTTTTGTGATGGCTTCTTTTCAAATAAGGCTGCAAAAATCAGTCAAGTGGACACCTGGTCCACTTGACAAAGAATGACCCTACTCTATTTTAGACTAAGAGTAATGGAGCAAGTAGAATACAGTGATCCCTCGATTTTCGCGATCTCGTTCTTCGCGAAACGCTATATCGCGATTTTTCCACCCGATGACGTCACTCTCTTCCTTCCTTTCTCATCTTTCTCTCTCTCTCTCTTTCTCTATCTTGCTTCTTCCTCTCTCACACTCTCTTCCTCCCTCTCTCATCTCTTTCTTTCCTTCTCTCTCTTTCTCTATCTCTCCCCCTCTTGCTGGCGGGTGGCGGCCGGGTGGGCGGGTGGGCGCATCAGCGAGGAGCCAGGGTTTCCCCTTTGTGTGGGCGGCAGGGAAACCCGGATCTTCGTCTGCTCGCTGCTGCTGCGGTCGCCCAGCAGCTGATCTGCTCGGCGGCAGCAGCTGATCTGCTCGGCGGCAGCAGCAAGGAGCCGAATCGGGCTTTCCCCTTTGCGTGGGCGGCGGGGAAACCCCGATCTTCGTCTGCTCGCTGCTGCTGCAGGCAGGCAGGCGGCGGACAAGCGGCGGGCGGACAAGCGGCGGGTGGACAAGCGGCGGGCAGGCGGGCAGGCAGGCGGTGGACAAGCGGCGGGCGGACGGACAAGCGGCGGACAAGCGGCGGGCAGGCAGGCGGCGGACAAGCGGCGGGCGGACAAGCGGCAGACAAGCGGCAGGCAGGCAGGCGGCGGACAAGCGGCGGGCGGACAAGCGGCAGGCGGACAAGCGGCAGGCGGACAAGCGGCGGGCGGACAAGCGGCGGGCGCGGCAACAGTGAGGAGCCGAAGATCGGGGTTTCCCCTTTGCGTGGGCGGCGGGGAAACCCCGATCTTCGGCTCCTCGCTGCTGCAGCGCTGCCGAGCAGATCAGCTGCTGGGCAGCGGAAGGAACCTTTCCTGGGTCTTCCCAGGTGCGGAAGTAAAAACACCATCTGCGCATGCGCGGCCATGGAAAAAGGGCACGCATGCGCAGATGGTGTTTTTACTTCCGCACCACTATATTGCGAAAAATCGAGTATCGCGAGGGGTCTTGGAACGTAACCCTCGCGATACTCGAGGGATCACTGTAATAGTTTGAACATACTTATATAAATGCTTTTGCTACAGTAATCAAATGCAGATTGAAACTCATTATTTGTACAGGAACGTTCTAACAGAATTGTCTCCTTGTGTAATCTAGAAAGAAATATTTCACATGATGAAAGGCTTAATAAAACTTGACTTTGAAAGAGAATTGGACAAAGCTATAAATGTTACTATGAAAAATGGAAAATGCATAGAAAGTAAAATTGCCTGCAACAAACGTATTTTAGACTTAGGAAATTGAGCTTTGAATCTGTAATCAACATATAGATATTAAAGCTTGCATATTGAGGTATAATATTTGAATGGGTGCTAGCAGTTACTTAAGCGCTTGATTGCATCCTAGGATTGTTGCATCTAATAAGCAATAATGGAAGATAGATTCAGGAGATTTTTAATTCTTTTTTGAAAGATATGAACTAACAAAAAACTTTTGTAAAGAGTCCTCAGGTCACTCAACAGGCCATTTCTGAGGGGGGGCGGGGTGGGAAATCTGTACATAAATTCAGAACCAAGGAATATATACATGCCAGCAGCTATCTTTTGTTAGGCAAGATGTTTGAATGAATGCCAGCATATTGCAAATCTAACTTGTAGCCAGATGCTAGAGCAGTGATTGAGACGTTTTTTTGGATCGGGTGCCAAAAGGGTGCATGTGTGTGCGATAGCAAACACACGCGTGCCCACGCCCATAATGCAATGTTGTCTTCCTATGCATGTGCATAACCCCCATGCTACCCTCCCTACTCATGCGCACAACCCCCCTGCTGTTCCCCCACGCATGTGCACAGGCCTCACCGAAGTCTCTAGATTTTCCATTGGGCTGCCCCCATGGTTCAGGAAAGCCTCCTGAAGCCTGGTGACAGACAGTGAAAAACCATCTAACGGGCCAACCAGAAGACTGGAAATGAACTTTTAGTTAGGCTGTTGCGTTATTTTTCACCATCCGCATAGTTCAGGAAAGTTCCCACAAGCCTGGAGATGGTGAAAAACTGCCCAAAAGGACAACCACAAGTTCGGAAATGACTTGCTGTTGGGCCATTTTTTGCCATTCCCAGGCTTTAGGAGGTTTTCCTGAAGACTGGAGAGAGCAAAAACGTCTGAAAACAAAGCCTCCAATCAGCTGGCACTGTCATAGGGCAACGCTTCGTATGCTCTCAGATATGGCTCTGCGTGCCACCATCACTGTTCTAGAGATTTATAGAATCTTCTAGTGTTATGGAAATAGTCTTGTGCCAAAAAAACAATCATGCAGAAAGGATTATTACCTCAGTTCAGTTATAAATGGGTGACACTACTAAAGAAGCTATGAATCAACTTTAAACTTTGTTTGGCTTAAGTCCAAATATCCTCTTGAAATCTCTTGAAATTTTTGCTAAGAAAGAAGTATTGTCCTGTATGTCTCTGCGGCTTCATTATTTTCAGCCATAATATCCTCCTGGATTAGCTGTCAGAATTGGCAGTTAATTTCCAGAATGTAGTCATGGGATTACTTTGCTCCATGGCAAATATAATACTAATACTAATACTAATACTAATACTAATACTACTACTACTACTACTACTACTACTACTACTACTAATAATAATAATAATAATTTATTAGATTTGTATGCCGCCCCTCTCCGAAGACTCGGGGTGGCTCACAACAATAAATATGCAGTGTAAAGGAATTTATTTTATGCTGCTATTTTCTATTGAACTTCTGTTTGAGATTATGAATAATGTATTGGTTGAAGAGCTGGTAAAGCTTAGTTCAAATATAACAACACTACTATTTATAGGAAGAAGGGTGATTTCTTCAAATGTATTAGTATCACAAATAGTAATAGTATCACTTCAATGGTATTTAGTCTGTTCTGCAGAGAAATGAAATCATGTAAAGGGTAAAATATATGGTGTCAAGTTGTTCTTAGACCTGTTATGGTTATTGATGACTAAAATAGCCTTATCCTTTGGAAATGACCTTTATTAGGTCATGGCCATATATTAACAGTGATCTTACCTGGACACTGGTAGTCTGGTATTGAAAGTGATAATCTTTTAATTGGATTACATCAATTTATTTTATGTAGGGTCTTCTTTAATAATGATTCAGGGACTTCAGCTATCTTAATAACTTGTGTAATGTCATGCTTGTTTGCTTATGTGACATCAAATCAATGTTGATTCTTAGCAACAACAGAAATAGATTTTTTTCCATGACAATTTGTCCTAAATTGGTCTTTCAAATGAGTATGTTTGTATATATGCATGTATGCATATATGTATGCATGTATGTATGTATTTACTGCCTTTTAATTAATAGCAAAGCTAAAGAAAAAAGGGCAAAGCACATTGTCAAAGAGAAGAGTTCGAAAACATAAAAAATGCTACATCAAAATAGGAAAAAATAACAAAAAATGTTTATGATGTTGTAACAATAAACAGTTACAATTCAACATATTTCTCAAATGCAAACATTATTTCATCATGTATATATTTCCAATGCATTTATGTGATTATTATTTTTACCTGCTGTACACTGTCTAAATGAGTTCCATATTTCATGATATTTGTCTAAACCAGGGGTAGGCAAAGTTGGCTCTTCTATGACATGTGGACTTCAACTCCCAGAATTCCTGAGCTAGCTTGATTGGCTCAGAAATTCTGGGAGTTGAAGTCCACAAGTCATAGAAGAGCCAACTTTGCCTACACCTGGTCTATACAAAGTCCTCATTTATAAACAATCTGTTTCATAAATTTCATATCATTTCAGTGCTACAATATCAGTTTTTAAGGGCACAGAGAATACATTTACATTGTCCAGTTGTCAAATTCCATATAGCAGGTATATAGTTTAAAAGGGTATTATTCTCTGGAACTTTTAGCTTATAAATTTATATAATTTCTTCCAGAACTTTATAAGTGCAGGACAGTTGGAAACAAGTATTAAAAAAGCATTTTCCTTATTACATCTCCAATGAAGCGGTTTTTTCTTTTTCTGTATAAACAGTCCAATATATTCTAAGTACCCTGTTTTCCCTGAAATAAGACATCCCCTGATAATAAGCCCAATCAGGCTTTTGCATACATGACAATAAGGCCAAGATCATATTTCAGGGCTCAAAAAATATAAGACAGGGTCTTACTTTTTGGGAAACACAGTATTACTTTTTATTATATAAGCTGTAATTTGAGGTCCACACTTTTGCTGTAGATGACATAATTGCTGGTCATCTTTTTTCTTTAAAGCCACATCAAGAGAACTGGATCTTGAATTAATATACCTGAGGTAAGAATTATGGGTTGATTTGTTTGATGATCCATTTCTTTCTCTTTTTGTGGCTGTCGCTGTATTCTCTCATAGTTTTCTTTAATGCCAAATTTCAGAAGTGTCAATATAGGCAATGCTCGATTTATGACTGTACCTGAAGTTGGATTAATGAAATTAATAAGTGAACACTACAGTCATTACAAGAGACTGTTTTCCGCAAATGGCCTCTTTTGGTGGGAAATTAGATGTAAATACAGGCAAAACTGGCAAAAAATCACATGATTGTGGGTTAGTGCAAACGGTCAAGTATGCAAGCCAGTTTCAAAAGGCAGTCATGATCATAAATGCGGATGCCGCATCTCAGTCTTCAAAAATAGGTCACAAGTAGCTCTGATGACTACCTTATAACTTTGAACAGTTGCTAAGTGATCAGCCATTAAGTGAGGATTACCTGTAGTCTTTTTATCCTGCTTTTTCAAAGTCCAGATCTCAGTGGTTAATAATGCAAGCACACTAATCTGATCTTGGAGTACATTCAGGCAAATTATAATGGGGGCTTTCTGAAGAAAATGTTCATTGATTTAAAAGGCTGCTTTGACAATACTTGTAAAACAGTTGTATTTTCCTATGCCTGTTTTCTTTTTTAAAAAGAATCTTCATTTTATTTATTTGTTTGTTTGTTTGTTTGTGTGTTTAATTTTTTTATACTGCCCTTCTCCTTAGACTCAGGGCGGCTTACAACATGTTAGCAATAGAACTTTTAAACAGAGCTAGCATATTGCCCCCATAATCCGGGTCCTCATTTTACCCACCTCAGAAGGATGAAAGGCTGAGTCAACCTTCAGCTGGTGATGAGATTTGAACCCGCTGACCTGCAGATCTATAGTCAGCTTTAGTGGCCTGCAGTACTGCACTCTACTTGCTGCGCCACCTCGGCTCTTTTGCATCAGTGGTGGGATTTTTTTGCTAACAGTTCTATGGATATGGCTTTGAGGGCGTGGCATGGCTTTGTGGGCATGGCAGGGGAAGGTTACTGTAAAATCCCACTCCACTCAAGAGAAAGGATACTGTAAAATCTCCATTCCCTCCCCACTCCAGGGTAAGGTTACTGCAAAATACCCATTTCCTCATAATCAGCTGGGACTCGGGAGGCAGAGATGAAGGTAGGGCCAGTCAGAGGTATTATTTACCGGTTCTCCGAACTACTCAAAATTTCCGCTACCAGTTCTCCAGAACTGGTCAGAGCCTGCTAAATCCCACTGCATATTAGGGGTGTGGTGTGTGTGTATTCTTTGAAGGATGTTTTTGAAGAAGGAAAAAAGAATACTTGTTTTGTTTCAAGACATAGTTTCTATAGCAAATACTGTCCACTGCATATTTTAAGTAGTAGAAAATATATTTAGGCAAATAAATAGTTTTGAATATTCATTCTAGTTGTATTACAAGTATAGTTGTGCTCATCTTCTTGTGGAATGTCCATTCTTAAATCAATTAAAATGAAGAATACTAGTTGTGGATTATGGAAACTGGAAATTAAGGAACATTTATCTTTCTTTAAAAAAAATACTATATATACATTATACTCACAAATAAGATGACACTTTTAGCTTGCCAGAATTGGGATAATCCAGTTTGCAGATGGGTTTGTTTGTTTGTTTGTTTGTTTGTTTGTTTAGTCAAACAATTATAGGGTGATAATTTGTACAAATAAAACATAAGTAATGATAAAAAGTAACAAAAGAAGACAATAGGACAGGGACGGTAGGCACAGTGATGCGCTTATGCACGCCCCTTACAGACCTCTTAGAAAGGGGGAGAGGTCAATTGTAGATAGTCTAAGGTTAAAGGTTTTGGGGTTAAGAGTAGAAACCACAGAATCAGGTAGTGCATTCCAGGCGTTGATTACTCTGTTGCTGAAGTCATATTTTTTGCAGTCAGATTTGGAGCGGTTGACATTTAGTTTAAATCGATTTTGTGCTTGTGTGTTGTTGCGGTTGAAGGTGAAGTAGTCGTTAACAGGTAGGACATTTTGATATATGATTTTATGAACTATAATTAAGTCAGAACGGAGACGACGGAGTTGTAAGTTGTCTAAACCAAGAATTTCAAGTCTGGTGGAGTAAGGTATTTTGTTGTGAGAAGAGATGCCATAGGATTTGAGTTTCAGAAGAAGTTTGTCGTGGACAACTGAGTCAAAGGCTTTGCAAAAGTCGATATAGGTGCTATTATATAGCATCAATTGGATTACCTTGGTCAAGTTGAGTGGTCCAAATGTTTTTACAGTGTAAGAGTTGTAGATTACAGGATAATTTTTTTCTGAAACCAAATTGTTTATTGGAAAGTAGGTTATTAGCTTCAAGGTGGAGTGTAATGGATTGGTTTATGATTGATTCCATAACTTTGCAGGTGACACAACACAAAGAAATACTGTAGATCTGTAATTTTCAACATTGCTTGGGCTTATCTGTGAATTTATATGATACACTGCAATAGGTATGTTCCCTTATACTGTGGCAATTAGAATTGAAATGGTTGACAAAGGAAATTGGTTGCACAATATTTATATTGTTTTAAATCCAGTGTTTTATTTTTATTAGAAGGACTGTGGCCAAACTGATGTTTGTTCTGAAGGTACGGAAACTGAAAGATCCGTGACCCTCCTTTGTCCGCTTGAATGGAAGAGGAAAAGCAGATTGGGGCTTTTTTCCACCTTGGGATGCATCCTGTGTTGAAAATGCTCTGCAGTGCTATGCTGTGAGAGGACCTGTGCTAACTATGTGTTTTAGCAGTCGAGAATGACATTAAATTATGTGGTTGTTAAAAATCATTACAGAGAGAGGGGGGGGGGAGGGGGGGAGGTTTTTTTTCTGTTTTCACAGTGTTAATATACCATTGTTTCTGTGTGTCAATATAGCATTATATCTCTTTTTTTCATCATCGTAAGAATAGCACCTACCACCCTTATTTGCAAAAACAAAACAAAGTACTACCCAGCTTAGATCCATTTCTTCCTGTCCCACATACACATTCAGCACTGTGAAATTCGTGCCAGTACTGCAGTTCATTTAGAGAAGTCTCTGCTGGCAATAAAGTCATGTTTTGTTCTAAATAAAGGGTGTGACATGCTATTTTCAAGCTCTGCCACTGGCTTTTCTTTTGTCTGCTTTGCATCTCCTTTTAACATTTCTGCGAATATTAATTAGACACATTAAAACTAAAGTTTCCCAATGGAATGGTAGAAGTGTTAGGTCATGTCTGTGTGTGTGGTGGGTGGGATAAAAATTAAAGCTAAAAAGTAAACATGGTTTAAAAGGGTTATGGTTAGTCTGCTTGGTTTGTTTTGATGTTTGTTTAGGATTTGATGGAATTTAAAATTTGAACTTTTCACGGTGATGGCTTTGGAAAAAGTAAATCATAAAAGTCGTCTTAATAGCACAAATTTGACAATTTTAAAAGATAAATGGTGTATATTGAGAATAGTAAATAGTACTCCATCCAAACCCTATCTGACCAAAGAGTCACAAATAACAAATGGAAGGGCCTATGAGGAATGGCTGGTTTTCCTTCTGATTTATGCATCAAATGAAGTGAAGTCATGTAACACAAAGATTTTAGATTTGGGGGTAGAGGTGGGGGGAGATAAAAATATTTAAAAAACAAATCTCAGATTTACTGGCCTGAAATATCTGCCAATGCTCTTCTGAGAGATAGACGTAGCACCTGGGAGATAGAATAGAAACCCAGTCTTCCTACTCTGTTAATCTTCTGCCAGGGTTGTACAACCTGTACAATAAGGATTTACCCACACCAACTTCCTTGACTTAGCTCCAAGATAACCCATTTATAGTTTGTTGAGGACATGTCTTTATGACAGACCCTCCATTTTGTTGCTAGCCTGCTATTCAGGCAACGTGAAGTTCAATCAAGATAATCCAGAAGGAAGTTTATGTGGGAAAATGAAAAAAAAGATGTCCTATGAGAGCATTCGGAGTTGTGTGAATGAAGAGCCACCAGAAGATTAATAAGCTGATGGTTAATAATGAATGATAAGGCCCCTTCCAATCAAGTTATTGGCTCCATGCCTCTGGGACCATCTCTACTCTGCTACCCAAGACCCAACACTTCTTCAACACTGTCCCCTTGGGAGGAATTTCAAGCTTGCAGAAGACTAAAATTTGGATCTTTGCGAGGTGAAGAGTGTGAGAGCAGTCCAGTACCCCAAAAAATCTATGGAATTCCCCACTTCACTCTCTGGCATGGATGGAAAATGAAAAAAGAAAAAAGAAACCCAAGGGAAACTACATCATACAGGAGGGAGAGAACCTGGGTTTGGCAAGCAGAACTGGAGAGAAACTGAGAAAATTCTTTTCCATATTGCTCTTATTGTAGAAATGACTCAAACACCGAGTTATAGTTGAATCATTAGCACCATCACTTCCTCTTTTGTTCCTCACCCTGATGGCATGTTGGAGACCATGTTCCCTATCCCTGATAGCAGTGGCAAATGTCAATCTTTTGTGTAACCCTACCTTCCTGAACTTTGTAGAAGTTTGTTGTGGGATAGTGGTTTTCAAACAACACACATTTCTCTCCTGTCAGTAATATGAAAAATACATCAATGGAACTTAAGGTGCCTATTGGAAATGTAACCATTGACTTTAATGTTGCTTCCTATGACCTTATATATAATTTAGTACAAGGGCCTATATATGATAGAACTTTGTTAGTAAAGATTAAGCTGCACAGTATTTCAATTTCATTTTTTAGTTATCAGCAGTACAGTACTTTATACTGCCATTGCAAGGTAATATGGAAATTGATTAAAAAAATTATTTTGGATTTTGTGAATATCTATCTATTTTAAAATAATTTGGAGCTGTTTTGTGGGTTGCTTAGTTTTCTATCTTCTGTAACTTTCTCAAACAGATCTCTCTTGGTGGGCTGAATATAAATAAATCAAGCACACTTTCCTTCTTTCTTTTTTCTTTTTGGCCAAGCCAGGGAAAGATGCTGAACCTTTTAATTATCTTGGTTGGATTATTATCTGTTTGTTGCAGTTTTCCAACCATTTAGGAAGTCTCCAAATAGGGAAAATTACACTTAAGAATGAAAAATGTGTTGGGAATACTGTCTAAAAAACATTCTTACATAAGCTGCTCTGGTGTCGATTTCTATCTATCTTTTTCACAAGTGTTTGCTGAGTCATTAAATTCTGATTTTGGTTTCTGTTAGTCTTCGGATTTGGTAAACAGCTTTCTGTGCAGTTTTGTTCATTATATCTGTTGACTGAATTTTTATGCTAACAAGCTTCTACAGCAATCAGTATATGTCCATTGGGTTGTTTTCTGACCAAAGAGCATTGCTTATTTGTTACTTAAAAAATTTAGCAGTTAATACTAATTATAGAAATGGAATTGCAATGTGCTAGTTATAAAGCTTGCATCATGTTAGCTCAGTTAGCAAAGGGAGAGAGAGAGAGAGAGAGTGAGAAAAATGGGTACATATTAACTTATCTAGACATTCCGTAATATCTCAAGAACATCACAGGTAACTTTTCACGAAGTATTTTTTTAATTTGTTATTTGCAGACTGGGAAAATGCCTTTATCTGTTATGCCTTCGCCATGAACCTTGACTTACAATTATTTGACTCAAAGGTTTTTTGGTATTGGCCTTTTTATTGATCAATGTACTTGTTGATTATTATTTATTTATTGCATTCACTCTTACCTTACTGCTGGTTTATTGCTGTGCTTTTATTGGTTTTATTTTATTTTATTTTTTATTTATCTATCTATCTATCTATCTATCTATCTATCTATCTATCTATCTATTTATTTATTTGATTAGATTAGATTTGTATGCCGCCCCTCTCCGAAGACTCGTGATTTTCATGACTACATGTGTGTTTTGGTTAATATACATATAATATAGGAGGTGATATATTAATAAGTACAATGGTAGATTTGAAGAATTTGCAAACATGCATTTAATATCATTGTTTTGCTGAATCTTTTAAGATAGTGCTAGTGTTCATTCTTAGTCTGCCATGCCTTTTATTGTAGTTTCATTTCATACATATCCACAATACAGAGCACATTGATTAGCCAAAGCTTGAAAATAATTTTCTTTTAGCTCAGTACTACACAAAAGTACCAATTATAATAATAGCATTTTCTATATATTTGATTAGGCATTAATTAGTATAATACATCACAGATTAATTATACTTTTCAAAATAATTGACAAAGTTACTTGTCTGTATGTATTTTAATTTGTAATTGTAATACTGCATTCACAATAAAGTAAGAAAAATAGACAATTTTAAAACCTTTCCCTTAGGTTCTGTTAGAAACAGACCAAACAGCCTGCTTATTACTAAAGCAAGATACAACAGCTTTAAATAACATTCATGAGCTTGATGGTACTTTACAATTTAATTTGTCCGGCATAAGCAATTGCTAAACATACCAGGAGGAAGATAGCATGTCTCCCTGATAGCTACTTTGAGCTTAAATTCATTGCATGTGTTTGGATAATTAACCCAGCATGAATTTTGTAAACTGTCCATTTCCTGGTGAAAATACAAATACAAATTTCAAATGGTTGCAAGAGTTTATTTGTTGACATTTCAAATCATGATAGAAATCAACTGAATTATTGTATTCGTATCTGCAAAGGATGAAGATACTGTCATTGGGGGATCTGAGGCCAGAGGTCTGTACTACTTTATCCAAGGGCCTGCTGGACTTCATTTGGCAGGATGAATAGTAGCATTTTTGCTTTCCATGGCTTCTTAACTTCCTTCTCTCCCTTTGGTTTCAGAGTCAGATGTTTAGAAGTAGCTTGGAGAAGGTGCAGATCCACTATCTTTTGGCATAAAAAATCACATTTCCCCCAGCAGCACTGGTTTACTCTGCCCTTAGGACGTGGTTTACTCTGCCCTTAGGACGTGGAAGAGGGGGAAGGGAGGGAATGGGAGGTGGAGACATCTTGTACAGTCCCCAGTAACATGATGCCCAAGTCTCTCGGTTTATTTAGATCAGGGGTCCCCAAACTTTTTACACAGGGGGCCAGTTCACTGTCCCTCAGACTGTTGGAGGGCCGGACTATAAAAAAAACTATGAACAAATCCCTATGCACACTGCACATACCTTATTTTAATGTAAAAAACAAAATGGGAACGTACTATTTGGGGGGGGGGGGAAAGAAGTCTGAGATTCATATATGTTTATGTTTTGTTTTTAATTTTCTTTTGTTAACATCTGATTGGTTATACAAGGTTTTCTTGGTTTATAGAAAAATATAGAAAAATATTTATAGAAAAATATATAAAGAAAGAAGAAAGCACTTTGGCATAATGGTTAAGTTAGAAATATAATTGGTGTTGTACTTTTAGAAGGAACATTTAATTAAAAGAAAAGTATGTACCTGGATCACAACATTAGAAAAAAAAACTTTTGCAACTTTTTTGATGATTGATATTAGTTACTGACAAAATACTGCATTTTATTCAGGGAAAATTAGATGGTACATTGTATTGTTTGAATGTATGTTGAGATAAATTTTTAAAAAAATTTACACCGCCCCCCCAAAAAAGTCCTTCCTTCCTCCACCCCTCAATTCATTTCATTCTTCCTTCCTTCCTTGTTCCCTCCATTTCTTCTTCTTTCCCTCCCTCCCTCCCTCCTTTCCACTTCTCTCTTCCCTCTCCCTTTTTTTCCTTCTGTCTCATTTGTTTTGTTTCCCTCTCCCTCGTTCTTTCCCTCCATCATTTTCTCATTTTTCTCTTTCTCTCTCTCACATTCCCTCCCCCTCACTTGTTTTCTCTCCCTCTCTCTCATGCTTTCCTTCTCTCTCTCTCCTTTTCTTCTCTCTTCCTTCCTCTCTTCTTTTTTTTTCTGCCCTGCAACGCGCCGCGAGCCAGTCGGCTGCAAGCAGAAGCTCCAAGACAGTGGCACCAACATCGGGTCGCAGTACATTGCTGGCGCTGCGCTGGGCCTGGGCACAGGGCTGGCACTGGCCCGCTGGCTGGGCCGGGACAGAGGTGCCAGCCCCATGTCCAGCGCAGCGCCAGCAATGTACGTAACACATCAAGCCGCCGGCGCCGGTGCCTTGCAGCCAACCGCCCCACCGCCGCCTTACGGCTACTGCTTAGTGCCCCCCCCGCTCGACCCACATTTGGCGGCGCCACCTTCGCGGCTTGCCCTGCTGCCCCGCGCCCGCCAGAGCTGCCCAGTGCAGCCGAAGCCCGGGGCGGAGTAGGCGGCGGTGGCTGCTTCAGGCCCGCCCCCAAGCTGAGCTTCCTTTGGCTTCCTTCGATGCAAAGCTGCAAAGCTCACCTGCCGCCTCGAAGGAAGCCAAAGGAAGCTCAGCTCAACAAGGACCGGGTATTGGTCCCTTGAAGCTGCAGCCGCCGCCGCCCACCAAGGAGATCCCTTCGCCCGAACGGAGGCGGCGGCGGCGGCGAGCTCAAGGAACCAAGAGCCGGTCTTTCTCCGCGCTGAATTGTTGCAGCTTCTGAGGCCGCATCCGCCTCCAGGCGAAGGGATCTCCTCGGTGGGCGGCCTCGGTCCGAAAAGGACCGGCTGTTGGTCCCTTGGCGGAGGCAGAGGCGGCCTCAGAGGCAATTCCTCTGAGGCCGCCTCTGCCTCCGCCAAGGGGCCAACAGCCGGTCCTTTTCGGACCGAGGCCGCCCACCGAGGAGATCCCTTCGCCTGGAGGCGGATGCGGCCTCAGAAGCTGCAACAATTCAGCGCGGAGAAAGACCGGCTCTTGGTTCCTTGAGCTCGCCGCCGCCGCCGCCTCCGCCGCCTCCGTTCGGTTTTTTTGCACCGGTGAGGGAGAGAGAGAGCGGGAGAGTGCTGCTTTTTTGCTTCTTCGCTGCCCGCGGGGAGCCTGGAAGCCCTGCAAGAGCGTCTGGAGGGGGCAGTAAACAAGACCGGCGGTGGCGGGCTCAAGGGACCAAGAGCCGGTCTTGTTTACTGCCCCCTCCAGACGCTCTTGCAGGGCTTCCAGGCTCCCCGCGGGCAGCGAAGAAGCAAAAAAGCAGCACTCTCCCGCTCTCTCTCTCCCTCTCTTTCTTGCGTTATTTCTCTCTCACACTCCCTTTCTATGTCTCCCTCTTTCTTTCTCTCTCTCTCTCTCTCCCTCTCCGCAGCAGACCCCCCACACGCCAAAAGTGCCCAAGCGCGCGCAAACCTCACCGGTGCAAAAAAAAAAAAGCAAAAAAGCGGCACTGGAGGGACAAAGACGATCTGCAGCTGAGTGTCTGGAGGAGGAGGAGGCGGAAAGCCAGGGGGCGGGGAGGAAAGCAATTGGCCAATTTCTTTCTCAGAGGAACTGTTGCTGCTCTGCCATAGGGTGCTTTCCTCCCCGCCCTCCTGGCTTTCCTCTTCCTTGCCGCCGCCAGACGCTCAGCAGCAGAGTGGAGATGACATTCGGAACTTAGTATATTATAGATGGTAAAATCTCGTACGCTGCCACGGGCCGGGTAAATGACCTCAGCGGGCCGCATCCGGCCCGCGGGCCGTAGTTTGGGGACCGCTGATTTAGATGGTACGTATGTGTGTATCTCTAAAATAAAAATATCCAAAAGCTAAAACAAGCCATAATCCAATGGCAAATTCATACTGTTGCATCCTTGACTTACAACCCAGAAAGTTCTCAACTTACGACTCGGAAAGTCCTTAACTTATGACCGTCCTTGCTGTAGCTTCTACCTGATTGGTTGAAGCTCAAGCACCCTGAGAGCAGGAGAAGGAACAGCTCCCATTGGCTGAGAGTTCTGTATAAATAGGGGTTGTTACCTCTTAGTTGTTGTTGCTGTTAATTTTTCATGATGCTGAATAAAATGTTTTGGTTCAGCTTTCCTGTCAGGATCCTTCTTTTCAAGTTAGCAACAGCCCAGCAATCTAACACATACTTCATATGTAGAATAATCTATTGCATCTCCTGTAAAGTTTGCAAAGGAGAGCTTTAAAAAAAAAAAGTTTCCCAGATAACCATTGATCTATCTGCGTTAGTTAGATCAATGGTTATCTGACCAAGTCAATGCATATTTCATTGTTTTAAAAATTACTGGACTGGAGATTTGTATTTATGTGTCATGCTTTGATTAAATTGTTCAAGAGGTATGTTGTTGAATACTCATTCCAGTTCTTGATTTAAATGATATTAAGGAGATAAGAATATTGATTTCCATTTTTGCAGCTGCCAATCTACTACTTCTTTCACCAATGATTTTAAATTCAGCATAATCTTTCTGTTGCTTTTCCTGGCAGCTTTTTGCTTCCACTCTCATCCACCTTCCTGCTGTCTTTTCAGGCAAATTCCAGCACCTTCAGTTAGCCTTCCTAGTCATGTGTCAGCCTGGGTGCCCTCCAGATATATAGACTCCAGTTTCAAGAATTTTCCAGGTTGCATTGCTATTGCTGACAATTTTGGAAATTGAAGTCCATACAAATCTCCCTGGTTAGGAAAGGCTGACGAAATGATGTTTTAACTTTTCCATTCAGGCTGACTGTGTTGCAATAGTGGGTTCTAAAACCCTTTGCTACTGGTTCCTGTACATGTTCGCATGCATGGGTGGGTGGGCAGAACCTCCTGTCCAGGGGTGGGCTGCTGCCCGGACGGGGCGGGGGGAATGCAGTGGGGTAGCAAAAATGGAGCTCCACCCCAGAGCACCCAATTTGCACTGAAAGATGTTGAAAGAAAATGCAGGGCGTCCTGCATAAGCCACGCCCACAGTGTGGTAGTAAAAAATTTGGTAGCCCTTCACTGCTCCTGCCACTGCTGCTACCAGTTCTTAGAACCGGTCTGAACAGGATGCAACCCACTGCTGCTCTGTTGCCAATATCACAACATTTCTAGTGCTCCAGTTGAAGTCTGGTTCTTGGTGCCACTGGGTGGGTCCCACCCCCCTTCTTTCTTTCTTTTCTTTTTTTGCTGTGCCAGTTACAATTGCTCTTTCTATCTGCCATTGGTCTTGTGTTTCCCCTGCCCCTTAATGATGGGCACAGGGGCACATTGCTAAAATGCATATAAATTAAAGCAGTGGATAATTAGCTTTGCAACATCCAAAAGATTACTCCTAAGTTACCATTATTAGGCTTGATCAGTTGTTATGACATTCAATTATAATCCATTTTTGAAGTCTAGAAGCTGAATTTTTTAAGCCAGCGGGAATGGGAACGGTTGCCTAATGTGACCTCTCACATAGCAGCCAGCATAGACTATCAAAATAGACAGTGCTCACTGTCGAATCCTCAGTTCCAGTAATTGACAGGCAGCCTTTTATCCAGAGCAGTCAATCATGTGCGAGTCTCTGTCTCTTCAACCAGGAGTCCTTGAATCTCAATGGGTATAAAATGAACCTGAAATCTTTTAATCCTCAACACAGTCTGTTCCTCTTCATGGTTTTACTCTCAGCTCATTTGTGCATAAGCCAGTATTACAGGGAAGTTACTGAATTCTTGCTGTTTACTGATTCTAGAATACAATAGTTGCATGTCTTAACTTAGCATGTCAATCTTTTTTTCTCTTCCTTTTTTTTCTAATACTGCAGGTTGCTTGAACTGCTATTTCATTTTTGGTCAATTGAATATTGTGTGGCTTCTAAGTACAGTATGTTTAAATATATTGAGAAGTTATGTCTGTTCACATTTCTGTTTCTTAAATTTGGAGGAGTGTAGAAAAAATGAAACAGCTTTCCATTCTGTATCTGGATACTGGTCAGATTTCTGTTGGTGGTTTTGGTAGGTAATACTTCAAGCTGAATATAGATTAAAAAAAGCTAAGTAGAACAATTGAGAGCTTTGTATGGTTCTCTTTGACTGATGGGTAGGCAGTCTGATGCCTATGAAGCGTTGATGTGATTGTGGCATTTACCTTACTTACTGCCAGAGTTTGACTTAATTTAAAAATTAAGACTTCTGTCTTTTGCTTCTGTGAAATCTCTCTCTGGCCGGGCTCCGCCCCCGCGGGACTCCCAAGATGTGCCGAGGAGACGCCTTGCCTGGTTCTTTGCAGCAGCAAAGTGTCACATTCCAGGCAGCTGCACGGGGCCTCCAGGTGGCAGGAACAAGAGGGGCATGCCACCTAAGTTAGCCGGTCCCAAGCAAAATCTATTTTGCTCTCTCTCTTCCTTCCTACCTTTCTCTTTCTTTCTCTTCTTCCCTCTCGGGCGGAATAGTGCTTGGCTCCTGCGCAGGGTTGAAAAACCCTGCGCGGCAGGCCGTTGCTAGGTGCGCCAGCACGCACCCATGCATGTTAGGGGGAACAGTGCTAGGGAAGTGTTCTGTGGTCGCCCGAGATACATTGTTTGTTCTGTGTAGATTATCTTATCTGAATAATACTAAAAAGAATAGAAAAGGCTCATTCATGAGTTTTGGTATGATCTATTTCTTTCATGATCTATTTCTTTCTTTCTTGTTATTTTTCCACTTGAAAATTTGCTTCTTTTGTATTTGCATATAACTTCCTGTTACTGGGTATAATCTTGCTGACTAGACCTTTTGTAGTTCTTCTTTGGGATTAGGGCTTTATGTGAACAGAAAAAAAGTAAGAAAACTATAGAACTTTTCACTTAGACTTTCCATTTTTTTAAAATCATACCTTTATCAATTTATAATCACCCTTATCAATAAACACCTTGTTTTTTGAGAAGGTTGGGAAACCTTGTAAATTTGAAAAACATACGTTCTTTTATTAGCCTTTAAATTATAGCTTTGATCCCATGAACTTTTTTATTCTGCTGTTGCTTCTAAAAAAAGGAATTGCTCAGGAGAGTACACTTGCTAAATAAAGAAAGTAAATGCCTCATAAACAGAAAGCCACACATGATGTAGAGCTGGATTGAAAATTCATATATAGATATTTTTTTCTGATTTTTTTCCCCTCCTTAAATTTTCTTTTGAAAGCTGTTGAATTGTTGAACTTCAGACTCCCACCTGCATCCTGATAACATTTTGCAAAACAGATATCTAACTTCACTATTTTCAAAACAGGTGGAGAAATTCTGATGCAATTATTGTAGGAGGAAAGACATAACAGTTTAGGGTAGCACAAAGTCAGAAGGGATACATCTAAGGAGTTGAGCTTCAACGCAAAAAAGCTTCAGTTGATAGAACAAAAATAGTTGATATCTTTGCTTATATAGTGTGGGTTGCCATAGGCTCTGATTCATCCTCTCATGCTTTTTAATATCTACCGTGTTTCCCCGATAGTAAGACCCCCCCCCCCGATTGTAAGACATATGGGGGGTTTCAGGGGGGTCGGCTAATATAAGCCATACCCCGAAAGTAAGACATATGTCTTACTTTCAGGGAAACACGGTACTAAAAGCGAGGGAGGCGTCGGAGCAGTTCGCGGCGCTGGCGAGGGAGCTTCGCGCCCAGGAGAGTCTCCCAAACCCGGCGCGGATAAGAAGGACTCCTCTTGCCCGGCGGGGAGAGCAAAGGCGGCGGCGGGAGTAGCGGAGGTGAGGCGGAGAAGAAAGAAGCGGCGGATAGCTGGCGAGGCGCCGGCTAGAGGGCTGGACCCCGCCGCTTTGCCGCCACTCCCGCCGCCGGCTTTGCTGGGGTCGAGCGCCACCTCCTTCCTCTCACCCCCAGTCCAGCGAGAACGAGAGCACCTTCACAGCCCCTCACTCAAGCACACAGCCAGGCTGGGCCAGGGCGCCCTCAGGCTTCTTGGCGCAGGATCCCAAGCCGGCGCGTAAAAGCCAGGAGGTCCGAGGGGAACATGAGGGTGGGTGACGGGGGAGAGAGAGAGAGAGAATCTTCGCTCTTCCCGGCTGGGGAGGCTACTGCCGCATTCCCCCGGAGCCTTTCCGACGCTGTGTTGCTCGCTGCTGCTGCCGCCGTGGCCGTTGCTGCAAACAGACACCGCTCGCTCACCCGGGTCCGCCTTTCGTATCCGAGGCAGGGCTCCTGTCCTTGCCGCTGCTGCTGCTGGTGCCGCCGCTGCCACCGCTGCTGATTGGGAACGTGTTTCTACACGCTACCACCGAGGAGACGACGCCAACACGAGACGCGGGAGGTGCAGGGTTTGGCTACGTCCAATAGCCCATTGGAAGGTGGGAGGGGGGATGGAGGGGGTTGATTGGAGGGAGAAAAGACTGCGTGGAGGTGGGGGGGGTGGAGCTCCCTCGCCAGCGCCGCGAACTGCCCCGGTGCCCGGGACAATATAAGACATACCCCCAAAGTAAGACACAGTGGGGCTTTTGGGGGTAAAAAGAAAGTAAGACACTGCTTTACTATCGGGGAAACACGGTATGTGAGAAGTGGTCATCACTGAAATATCTTTACTACTCTTAACACTATTCAGTTATACATCACAATATCAGGCTGGAATGGAGGTCATGACTAAGGTGCCTGGAAGCTGTAAGGGTTGGTCAAAATAATTTGGTCAAAATAATTTCAAATGGCAAGATGGGTTGCAGGCTATGGCTTGATTCAGATTCCCAGGTTGGCTGTAGATGGAGTTGCATGTCCCCTCAAAATATTAGTTCATCATAAAAAGGGCCTACTGAACTCATGGCTATTGCTTGTAGATCAGGCTGAGACTGTGGGGACATTTATTCAGCTTCAGCTGGTGTTCTAGTTGCAGGCTTTTTTGGGGGATCAAGATGTCTGTACAACAATATAATAACTTATTCTCACATCATCTCCCTGGTAAATTACTACAAAGTGTACTACAAAGGGCTGCCTTTCAAGACAATTCAGAAATTTCAATTGATCCAGAATGCAGTAAACCAACTTCTACTAGTGGAAAAAGGCAGATAGGGTAGTGCTAATTTTTTTTTGAGGGTGCTGTATTTGGACAGCTTTTGAACCCAGTTGAATAAGTTGATTTAACCTTTGTGGCTTGCGTTTGCAAGATTATATTTCCCAGCCAGAATCAGTTTGCTCTGTGTGTTCTTTGAAAAGAGTTCTGAGGTTCTCACCTAATGTGTGGCTAGAAATAGAGAAACCTGGAGAGTTGCCGCCTTGGTGGCAGCCCTCACATCCTGTTTTCTGAAAAACAGGTAGCCTTCACTACCTGTTGCATTTTCTTTAAAATTGCAGGGTTTACGCCAGGCCTGTCAAACTAGCAGCCTGCAGGCCGGATATGGGCCACGCAGGCCACACATCCTATTCCGCAAAGGCAAAAAAATCTTGATACGTCACGATGCGGCTTACAATGTGATCGGGTTTGACACTCCTGGTTTACTTATTATATTGACTTACATTGTTTTATTTTTCTGTTGTGTAAAATGTTTTGTATTATTAGTATAGTATAAAACAGGTGTCAAATTGGCAGCCTGTAGGCTGGATGTGTCACACTCAGGCCACACCCACCCCAGCTCTGAATGAAAAAAAAGTCATGAAAAGTCACGTGACTGCAACAAGACTTGACAAATTTGATACCCATGGTATAAAATGTTTAATAGCTGAACTTGTTTGCATTATTGAAATCTGCCTGGTCAGGAATTCGATTTGAAAGGAAGAGTCCCATATCTAATTAATTATACAGTTAATGATGATTTTAAAAATGTAGGATTCAGTACCTATATTTTATTATTAGTAATCATCATTATAGTTATCAAATATTCCATCGGAAATAATATGAGTGTACTGGGTACACAGTAATACCACAAAATGGACAGTCATCTCATATCCAAGAATGCAGTAAAATAAAAAAGAAAAGTAAAATATTTTCTTAAAATGTTGTGCTAACAAAATAAATTAAAATAGCTGGGGTCAGTACCCAGTTAATTTTTGTTAGGTCTGTTCTTTTCAAGTAACTTTGTCATATTGGGGAGCTGTTAAGTATCTTGACATTAGTTGAAGTTATGCATATTGCTAGGCCAAGGACTTTGTCGCCATGATCTGTTAAATAGGCTGTAGTTACTTAATTAACTTATAAAACTATAACATAATGTTGGGTTTATATATCGCAATAGATTGGAAAGAGAGAAGCCACATTATGACTTAGGTTGTCTATAAATCAGGCCACTCAAGTCTTCATAGTTACAGAATAAGCATACTTTACTGTCCAGTAGCATCCATATATGATTCTGTGTGCGTGTCAAAATAGGAAGAAAGGTAGTTGCAGCTATTGATTGAAGTTTGTATGGATGTCACATATCTGTACAAAGGGGAGGTGTTTCATTGTGCATACTCCTCAAAATTCCTCTGTGTTGACTCCTCTTCCTGTGGGCTTTGGTGATTTTATGAGTAATATTACCCATTTTGATGCATTCCTAGTATGCAAAACAGTACTTCCCAACATCTGAAGGACTGTTATGTAAAAGACAGTGTAGAGTAGTTCAGGGTTGTTCAAAAACACAAGTTAAAAAGCAGTGGGTTTATTTACAATGACACAGATTTTACAGCAACCTGAGGAGTGGGGAGGAGTGGAGTCCCCTTCATTGAAGGTACAGTATTTAAATTGATGTTGGCTTTCATCAGATGGTGGAGTAGGGGATTTCTCTCATGGATAGAGATGAGGTCTTTGACTTGTTCAGAGTCTTTTACTTACGCTTCTATCAGCACAGTCTAAAGCTGGCCAACAAAGGATGTTATTGGCTTCTTTGTGTATTAACCTTACATACCTAAAATGACCAAACTTTATTTCTAGCTTGAGGGTTTTTATTTTTTTGGATAGGCATAACATAAATAGCCTTTATTGAAGCAGACTTTTTATACAGGGGATCTTTGGAAGTATTTAACTCTAAATCAGAAAGGTGATAAAACACTGCCAGGGTTTTCTTCTCTGACTCACCGTAATAATTATTGGGTACTGGGGGATGACTTTTACAATAGCACTTGTTTTGCCTTATCTTGGGTACATTTGGGAACTAATTGTGGAAGTAGCTTTCTATTCAACCTTGAGCTATTCTGGTTGATTGGTTAAGCATTTATATATAACCTTGAATGATGAATCAAACAAGGTTTCTATGTTGACCTGTCTTTGGTAGCTAATGAGCAACCTTTCTTGGATAATATCTTTTTGTGCCACTAATGTTCAGTGTTTAGCAGGCTGGTGAACACAGCCACCTACATTTGGCTTCTTCCAAATAGAGTGAACTGAAACCCCTTTTTAACATGTTTTATGGAAATGAGTGTCCCTGTGATCCCAACAGATCTGAAGAAGGGCAGACTAGGAAATACTGCGTGTAACTACAATATCAGGCATATATTCCTTCTGTCTTGACTCTATTACGCTGGTGATAAAGTCAGAATTGAATTATAGTTTTACATGTCAAGATTTTAAAGTACAGCAGTTTCCCTGGGGGCTGTATTCACTGAAGGAGATTTTATGTGAGTGTAGCTGGATCTACATATTTACCATATGTATAAAATAGATGAAAATACTTTGCACCATTAAAAAAAAACAACCAAAAATAAATTGTGATTGTTTGGCTTGCAGAATTTCCTTTTTTTCCCCTTCTGAGGAACAAAAAATGGAAAAAAATTAAGCTGATATTCTGTCTGTAGAAGGTTGCTGCTAGTCAGTATTCAATACAAAACTAGATGAGTGAGTTATATGGAATAAGGTAGTTTTCTTGTGGCCTTTCTAATGACAATAGTGCAATTCAGAGTTCTTCCCTCTTCCCTTCCCGTCCCCGCATTCTGCTTGCCAAATTGGTTTCATGGTATCTAGTTTATTATTGTTGTTGTTATTTTATAAGCCTAGTGTGTTTTACAAATCTGAGAAATATATTAATGGAATCTTTGTAATCTGGAGTATCTGAATTATTAAACTAGGAGAACTGATAGGTTTTGTAATTGACAGAGACCTTCGTTTTAAAAGATCAAACAGCTGGATAATAATGTAGACTGATCTCAGCCAAGCTTTGTTTTCTCTTGATAGAGTTAAGGACGGGCGTTCTCATTTTTTGCCTTGCACTGAGTACAACATGACCTCATGCTTGAACATATGTTAACTGATTTTGCCACTGCCCCTCTCTTGTTTGTGTTTCTGCGTAATTAGCCCGAATCACAGGGCCTGATTTCTGAGAAAGTGATATATTCAATAGATCCTTCAACAATGAGTCTCTTTTCTTGCACAAGTGTTGGTCATCACTGACTGATTTATCTTTTTTTACTCTCTCCATCCATGATCATTGCCTTGTTGATGATCTGCAAGTCCTAATCCTACTCCTAACAGATAGATATACTGTACACATGCATGCAACTTACACGACCTTTGTTGATTTCTGTTCATGAGCAAATTGAAGTTGTGACTGTCATCACAGGATGCCTTTACTTCCTTTCATCTTTGCACCCTTCCTTCCTTTTTAAATAATCTTTTAAAATAATCCCATAAAGAACTCCAAGCTCAGAGATACGTAGAAATAATAATAATTATTAATAATAATTGATTTTATTTGTATGCCACCCCCCATAAAGCAAAATGACAGGAGAGCAGAAAGAACGGAAGCTGGCTGTAAAAGCATTGCTTATAAAAGCATGATTCACGAAGGCCTCTAGTTACCTTTCAGCTGAACAAATTCCTCTTAGCCTTTTGATGAGGGCAGTTTAAAGTAATTGATAATTGAGCGAGCTCTTTAACTTAGCTACTTGTGCATTGTTTTGGCTAACCGATCATAATTAACCTTGAAATTTGAACTCCAGCCATGCAATTTCATTTGTTTGTTTGTTTTGATAAGAAGTGTGCGCAGCTTTTTTCCTGATGAAAATATCTTATTGGTCAATTCTCTGACTGTACCTTTCCCTTATCCCTTCCAAACATTTCTGTATTACTTGAGGCTGGCCAAATTTTTTAAATTTGGGACTAACCATTTCCTTTGCATAAACATTCTGTATCCGGGAAATCCTTATTCAGAAGATCAGCCAGCAGGCAGGAATCCAACACAGTGTGTAGAGGACCAGGGCTACATGTGCTAACCCACCCCTTGACCTTGGGCATTTGTTATGAAGATCTGTATGTATTTTATACTGGTGTTAAAATATGCCCCCCCCCCCCAAAAAAAGACATACACAAAATCCACAAATCAATCTCTAATATTTCCCACTAAACAGAATTCTTGGAAAATAATCTAAATTTATGGGGTTTGTTTCAGGGTTGATTTTATTTAAAGGAAGTTGATTTAAATCATGATTTAAATGACTAGTAAAAAGGCTTGATTTAAAGCAGCTCGATTTAAATTATAATTTTTAAAGAGCAACTGTCAGCTGTCCTGCAGCGGCTCCTCCTCTGACCTGCTGATGACTCACCGACAGTCCCAATATTGCAGGATATACAGCCTCATGCTACATAACTAAGCTCTTTTTGATGGTGAATAAACTAGATTAGTAATGTATCTTAAACAGAAAATTAACTTTAGATATATTTTACTCCAAAGCATTTTATTAAAATTTGATAAAAATAAAATCCGATTTAAATTAAAAAAAAAACATTTTTTAAAAATTTATTTATTTAAAAAACATCAATTTTTATCCACTCTGTTTTATTTGCATATCTCTGGCTCCAGGTCTTTGAGGACCTCACACATTGAGTTTGAACACCTAAGCAAAATTAGTGCTGGGACTTCATGGTCATAAGGTCATTAAGTGGGAATTATTTAGTGATGATAACATTTAAAAACAAATCTGGAAAACAGTGGAACTGGCTGAAATCCTTGTGATACTTAAAACATCTTCTCTAGAAATAGATGTTGCAGTTGTGAGTGAAAAGGCTTTTCTCCATGACCCATGATGTAGTCTAAATATGTTTCCTTTGATTCTAAAACACAATCACTTAAAAAAAAGAAAAATATGTGGGTGAGGTTTGTAAACAGAAGGGAGTGGTACTAGTACTGCTTTTTTAAGTGCTGTCAATTTTTGAAAAATCTGTTTTTACATGGGAACAAAACACATCCTAATGAAATTTCCTAGTTGGATTAAGCAGACTTTAATCATTACATGTTTATAAATTACTGAATCAAGATGATATAAATGCATGATTTATTATTTTAATGTGATGATAAATCCAAATGTAATAAGGTTCAACTCATGGAAAGTTACATATGAATTATTTCTGCATTGCATGTTGTACAAGTATTCACATTTTCTGATTTAATTCTAACTTTAATTTTAACCATTAAAGGATGAATAAAAATTGAATTTTATAAAACAACCAGAAAAAACAGCAATACATAATGAAAGTCTGAATTTCATGTAAACAGGTATCTTGATTCTTCTATCTAACTACAGGAATCAAAGTAAACTCTTCTCATTGTCAACATAAATTCATGAAAGTTTACAAATGCGCTGTTTTTAATTGTTTCCATAAACAAATGAAAATCCTAGCCTTATTTTACCAAGAGTAGAATAGATGCACCTGAAACATTTGGAGTTAATGTTGATCTGATATATCTCTTTGCACAAATTAAAGATTATTAAAGGTTATAACCTGGGATACTATTCCATGCACAATTATGTAGAAGTAAATCTTACTGAATTAAATGGGACCTGCAGTGATTCTCACTTGAAAAACATATGTAAACAGTGGGGAAGCAGGTAAAACCTGATTATCTACCTGCAAAAGAGAGCTGGCAAAATTGGAAACAAATTCTGCATCACTTAAAAAAAAGACTTGGGATAATGGCCCTGCAAAGATACAAAACTGGGAGTGAACAGATTATTATTTAAACAGCACCAGTTTTAGTGCTTTCCAAAAACAAAATGTACTTAAATTAAGGAACTGATGACAAAAATTTAGTATTAGTAGTGGAAATAAAGAAATGGCATAAACAATAAATAAATAATATTGTAAGATAGGATTTGTTTTGAGCGGATTCTTTTTCCATTTGTGGCACAATTACAAGAAATAAAAACATTGAGGTAGAAATTACACAAAAAGATTTAACCTTCTGCCTTCAGATAGGCACAGCATACAATAAAATGTATTAAAATAATAAGATCCCTAGCAAAATTTGCTTGGTTAGTGAAACCAAGTTGCATTCATGTTGCTCTTTTATAGTTTCCATTGAGGGTGCTTATCAGAGGTGAGTTCCTTCCATTTCGGACCAGTTCCCCCAAACCAGTAGTGACCCACTGTGATATCACGATGATGACACAGAACTGGTTCAGTCAGAGCTGGGCGATGGGCGCTGCCATCTTTATTTATTTATATTTATATTTATATTTATATTTATATTTATATTTATATTTATATATATATATATATATATATATATATATATATATATATATATATATATACACACACATACACAGTGGTCCCCCGATTATCGCGAGGGTTCCGTTCCAGGACCCCTCGCAATGATCGGTTTTTCGCGAAGTAGCGGTGCGGAAGTAAAAACACCATCTGCGCATGCGCAGATGGTGTTTTTACTTCCGCCGCAGCAGCGAGGAGCCGAAGATTGGGGTTTCCCCGCCGCCCACGCAAACTCTCGCTGCTGCCGCGCCCGCCGCTTGTCCGCCCGCCGCTTGTCCGCCGCCTGCCTGCCCGCGCGCCCCGCCCTTCGCCCGCCCACGCCGTTCGCTCGCGCCGCTTCCCAGCTGAGTCCTGAAGCGAACTTCCGGAAGTTCGCCTTTGACGTTTGGCTTCGGGACTCAGTTGGGAAGCCGCGCGGCTGTTTTAAAACGTCGCCGCCGGCATGGGGGGCTTGCCAGCACCCCCCTGAACCCGGGTGGCCGGGCGAGCAGCGAGCGAACGGCGGGTGGCCGGGCGAAGGGCGGGCGAGCGGTGAACGGCGGGCGAGCAGGTGCTGGGGGGGCTTCTCGCCCTCCCGCCAGCAAGAGGGGGAAGACCCAGGGAAGCCGCCCAGCAGCTGATCTGCCCGGCGCCATCTACGCATGCGTGGCCATAGAAAAAGGCGCGCATGCGCAGATGGTGTTTTTACTTCCGGGTTGAAAAACCGCGATATAGCGTTTCGCAATGATCGAGATCGCGAAACGCGGGGGACCACTGTATATTTGTTTTCGTAGATTTTCACGGGTGCAGGTATGACGGTCTTGGTATATTCGGGTTTCTTCCCGTGTAGGATTTGGAAATTTCTGGCGACGTTTCGACGAGGTCTCACTCGTCATCTTCAGGCTGGTGTTTCTGTCCTTGTTCTCAGGCGAACACTGCGAGACCTGAGCTGCATTCCTTCTATAAATACTGGTGGCTGGGTGTGGTTTGATGGCTCAGCAATTGCCTGCTGTGTAGAAACTTCCTGGTGAGTCAGTGGGGTAACAATTGGGGTCGTTGATGTAGCTGAGGTATGCTGATTAGTTAATGGTTGTAGATTAGGCGTGATCAAATCCTACACGGGAAGAAACCCGAATATACCAAGACCGTCATATATATTATGTGTGTGTGTGTGTGTGTGTGTGTGTATGTATATATATATAAAATTATTTTTTTGTGAGCATGCATAGAAGCCAAGTTTCTGGCACTGTGGATGTGGTCACAATCTTGTTTTTGGCTATTTATTTATTTGTTTGTTTATTTATTTATTTAGGGTTTTTTTTAATGGCACTGCACATGCGCGTGCATATGAAGTCTGCCCACACAGCACGTAAGGAAGCGAACAGTTAGCAAAGTAAGTTAGAACCCGCCCACAAATGGCTTCAAAGGATTTTTGAAATATTCTTTTTTGCGGGGGGCGGGGAGCATGTAGGATAAAAAAATAGTCTCTTAAATTTAAATTTTTCATATGAAATCTGTTGAGATACCTAGAAAATTAACCTGTAGAAGAATGCACAAACAATATTCTTAGATAATGTAGATAATTTCCAGATAAATATTTGCAGTCTAATCTTGTGTAGTAAAATTTCTGCAGTTTTGCAGAGTTGGTTCTAAATAATACAGAAGATGGAGAATTTTATTATATTTAAAGGCATGAGAATATTTTTTAAAAAACACAAAACAAGTTGGTCCTTTCTGGAAATGAAAGCTGAAAGAAATGATGATTCCGGTGGAAGGAAATGAAGGAAATGAAGAAAGTTGAGGGCTTCTTATCAAGAGCTGTTTGATTAGAGGAAAAGGTTAAGTATCAGCAAGTAGAGGCATCCCCCACTTTGGGCCCAGAATAACTGAATAGCAGAGGAGGAGCTGGCAATCTATTAGGCATTAATCTTGGAATGATGCGTAGGCAGAGAGAATAGTAGCTGTTTCCCCTTAATTCCCAATTCTTTTGCTGACTATTGTTTGCCGGTATATTTAAAGGGAAAACTGGTCTGCTGCTATACTTTTACAATGACAAAATAACTACATAAAAAGGATTAATACTTTACAAAATGACATTAAACAGGTACTACTAAATGTATCTGCTTTTCATTTTTTTCCAAGCATAATAAAAATATTTAGGAAACAGTATTGATAAACAACTTGCATGTTGGTTAGAATTAGGAAAGTCTGGGAGTTGAAGGCTACACAACTTAAAGTGGTAAATGTTGAAAAACACTGATCTAGACCAGGCCTGCATAAGTATTAATCATGGAATATATGCGCTCTTCCCCCAAGCACTGTTTGTTTGTTTGAGTTGAAAGGGGCCTTGCAGATCATCTAGTCCAGTGATGGAGAACCTATGGCATGGGTGCCACAGTCAGGACGCGGAGCCATATCTGGTGGCACACAAGCCGTTGCCTTAACTCATCTCCAACCAGTAATGGGTACATTATATGTACATTAGCACATATTTTTCAAATCTTTAATCAGACTTTCTGTTTTATGCACCTGTTGACATTTTTTTCTGCAGAAATTGGGATGGAATTTAACTGGAGTGGGTGGGGTACGGTCTGATTTTCATGGGGGCAGAAGACAGACTTGGCTCCACCCCCAAAATGCCCCGATCTTTTTACCTATAGCCGTAGGCATTGAAAGCCAGGCTTTCTCACAGCAGGGCCCAATAGCGAGGTAGTACATCAGTCTTCCTGGACCTTCTATTTCGTGCACTTGCTACTGGGCGTTCCAGCAAGCTTCTATGGCTTGACTGCCTCGGTCGGAGCCTGAATCCCGAAGCAGCCCGAGGAATTGCATTGAGAGCCTTTTAAATGAAAGAGTTTTCAGGTGGCACATCCCCTTCTCCAATTGCAAAAAGCATGCCTGAAACACGAGGATTGTACAGGAAAGCATTTCCAACTGAAGGATTCCCCTCCATTTTGGGGGAGGGCAAATCCTTCAACACTTTACGATCCTAACGTTTCAAGCACCCTGTTTACAATTGGAGAGAGGGAATCTGGCGCTTCGCGAGGATTGTACAGGGAAGCGTTTCCAACTAAAGAACTCCTCTCTGTTTTGGGGGAGGGGAAACCCTTCAGCTAGAAACGCTTTACGATCCTTACATTTCAATTGTTTGCAATTGGACAGAGGGAATCTTGTGCCTGAAAATGCTCTGCTGGTTCCTATTTCGCTATCTCCCCCTTTGATCTTCCATTCTGATTGGCGATTGGATCAATCTCCTGGAATACCACCAATCAACTATCTATTGCCACGAATTGCGACTATTACTGCCATGCAGCGTTTGGTGTATAAGATAAACCCAGTTTTTGACCTTTTTGAGAGTAAAAAGGTGCATCTTATACTCCAAAAAATAGGGTATAACCTAGTATTGATGCAACGAGAAGCCTTTTAGTGCTATTCAGCATGGTTCCAATGGGCATTTTGCTTATATATAACATTTGTCCGTAGCTACCGGTACATGCATAAATGCAGTTCTGTTTCACAGCAGCCCTTGAAAATATGCCCAAGAAGGATCCTGTTAAATTTCATGAATTTTGGACATGTATTTTCTGTCTAGTTAAAATTTTATTTTCTATACTGATACCTGAAGTCTATAAGAAAAAGAATGCATGTACAGTATGTCTTATAGTTTTAAATTGAAGGCTGCTTTATTTTAGCCCTAAAAAAGCTGGATTGCATTTGGTCTTTAACTTGGCTGCATATCTACCTGCGAAACAGAATAAAGCTTCCTTTCCTCTCCTACATTCTACATTTGTAGAGAAGTTAGAGGCTCACTGATACTGTGGTATGCAGTTGTTTGATATCTTAATCAATTGCTAGGACAAACATTTGTTACATATTATATACCTGAAGGGAATGAATGGTTCATTGTGCTGAATTGGCATGCACTGCTGGAATTGCTTAGCGGAGTGAAAGCAAAGTATTTAAGTGGGGTGCCTTGCTTTTATGAAGTACTTGTTTTACCAAATAAAGTATAAGGAGACTGAATAGAAAAGGGAGTAGACAGCATTCTTGCCCCCTAAGTTGCTTGCTTGCTTGCTCAATGACAGTGAGCAAGTTGAACTTTAAGATGCCCTGAAATTGCAAGGCTGGAAGGAACCACCCTCTATCACCACTCGTTGGTGGAAGATGAAGAATCACTGGTGTCAACTCATGAAGTTTTCCCGATGACACACCTTTTGGGGAGGGGGAAACAGGGTCAGAGGCAAGACATGAACTGATTGAAATTAGAGCCTGGTCGCTGCCAACACAGTTATTTTTTTTAAACAACTGGATTTTTCTTAAAACGTTGCTTGAGACTCCTGCTTTTATTAGGGCATCGGTTGAAACCCTTACAGTAAGCCAGCTCTAACTCAGTTCACACTTTGCCTGTGACCCTGTTTCCCCCTCACCACAAGGTGTGTCATCAGTCCCATTCCCCAACAAAGCAATTTTGCGAGTCGTAGGAATCCCTCTGGGCGTTGTGGGTCTCCATGGAGATGGCCTTGACTTTGGCCGACTAGGATGTACAGTGTTCCCTCGATTTTTGCGGATTTGAACTTCGCGAAAAGTCTATACCACGGTTTTTCAAAAATATTAATTAAAAAATACTTCGCGTTTCCCCCCCTATACCACGGTTTTTCCTGCCCCAATGACATCATATGTCATCGCCAAACTTTTGTCTGCCTTTAATAAATATTTTTTTAATAAACTTTAATAAATAACCCTGGTGAGTAATAATCTAAATGGTTGCTAAGGGAATGGAAAATTGCAATTTAGGGGTTTAAAATGTTAAGGGATGGCTTATGATACTGTTCATAGCCAAAAATAGTGTATTTACTTCCGCATCTCTACTTTGCGGAAATTCGACTTTTGTGGGCGATCTCGGAACGCATCCCCCATGAAAATCAAGGGAACACTGTATTTTGTTTTGACTGAGGTGTGTTACAGCTGCGAGGTGAGATTCCCCATCCCCCTGCCTATGGCAACTTGGGAGCAGGTCAGAAAAACTTTGTGAGTTGACATTTGGCTTCCCTCATTTCCTGAAGGCAACCTGTGCAAAGCAAAAGCAGTATAAGTACAGGTATATCTTTTAGGAGTGTGGTTGGCTTGCTTGGGTTCTTTTCATATAATTTGGCTATGAGATGATCAGCTTGAATGTTTCTGCTTTTTACCCAGGACACCTTTGAATAGAGGGTAGCCCTTCCACTTGGTTAAGTATTGGAGCTGTCCCCTGTCCCACCTAGAGTTGAGGATGTGTTGCACCTTGTAATGGGTTTGTCCCCTTATGAGTTCTGGGTCTGGGGGCTCGCAGGGTGATGGTCTCAGGGTCGACCCAACCACAGATTTTAAGAACTAGTTTATCATATAGAAGTGGATTATTATAATATATCATAAATCAGAGGTGTCAAACTTGCCTTGTCAAGTTGTCACATGAAGTATCACAACTTTTTCCCCCTTTGCTAAAATGGGGGTGGGCATAGTTTGACACCACTGATCTAAAGGATTGTTCAACAGAATGCAGAATATTTACTATATACGGTAATATATGCATTGAAATAATATTGCAGGGTGGGAGAAAATGGCTAGGCTGAAATTATAACCACATCAATTGAATATTATAAGGGAAATATCTGAAACAAGGAAAAACCTCTTTTTACTTACGTGAATTAGCCAACAGAGAAAGTGCACTCAGAATGTGTGACTTTCTAATATACACCCAGTGCCTTGAAAAGGTCTCAATTATACTTTGAAGGGAATCCGTTAACAAAGGAAATTCTTGGCCTTGTATTAGCTTTGTGATTCAAGCTGGAAAAGATTATAACTATGTTTGTCAAAGTGTTACCCTTTTCCCATTCTCTCAAAGGTTGTCTTAATGCCATTTAGGTTGAAGGAAAACATAATCTTTACATCATCCTTTTTCATTGTCTCTCTCCAATCCAGCCCAAAAGAATGGTAAACTTCGTAAATCAAAAAATGTATAACCAAAGTTTTGCACAGACTTTGTGCCTAAACATTCAGATAACCTTCATTGCCAGGCAATAACTTTTTGAAGTGCTGTATTCAATCCCAGGAATAGCCCAATGAAAAATATAAACAATACATTCTAAGAAAGGATTTCTAGCCTTGCTGACTGCCCAAGGTCAAGGCAGCTGGTCTGTGGCTACTTAAGACAAAGCCTACTCAGGATGAACTCTCTCCTCAGTAACCTTGTCCCTAAAAGACTCCTTTGGGCCTTGAGCCAGGTCTCTCACAGTTCCTCTAATGGCCTGTCATCTCTCAATGGAGACATTCTGTTCTGCTTTTCAGGCTGTGAGTAAAACTTGCTAATTTTAGCTCATTGCATTTTTGTGATATTGTGGAGTAAAGAAGGCTGAAATATTAGTTGTCTCACAAGTTGCCACAGTTGTCTCACAAGTTGCCACAAAATGGAATGTGATAGGCATTTGAAACAAGGAGGATTTCTTTGGAAATAAGGCAAAGGGGGAATATCTTTGCCTAAATTCAGTGTGCAGTACAATGTTCAGAACTAAAATAGAAGCCCGAAGGTTAAAGTATTTAAATCTTAGGAGATCTCCTTATATGGCGACCAATGCAAGTGTATATATGAGTTACTGACACTCCCTTGACTAGCGTTTAGAATTGCCAAAAAATGAGATATAGAGGATTCATTTTAAAAATTTATGACCAAGCTAGTTTTCTTTGCTTCTGATAAAATGCTAAATGTAATGGCCACTTTTATCTTGTTATACGGGCAAGATCACAAGTTAATGTGCATCTATTTTAATTGACTCCAATAACATTGCAAGCAGTTTTATATCTGTTTGTGTCCATTAATAAGACAAGTTTCCTCAGGTTTCTCACTGAGAATCTTTTGCCACATTCTGCCTGAGTAGGAAAAACTGAGTAGGTAGCAAAATACAGGGAGCCACCCCCAGCTTCTCCAGTTGTGGCAGAAGAATACCAGGGTTAATGGTATCAAAAGCCGCTGAGAGGTCAAGGAGCACCAGGATAGAGGAGTGACCCCTATTCTGGGCTTGCCAGAGATCATCCATCAGCATGACCAAAGCAGTTTCTGTGCTGTAGCCAGGTCTAAAGCCCAACTGATAAGAGTTCAGATAATTGGTTTCCTCTAACGACCATAGGAGCTGGAGTGCCACCACTTTCTCAACAACCTTTCCTATAAAGGGTAGGTTGGAGACTGGACAATAGTTTTTCAAGACAGCTAGATCCTGGGAAGGCTTCCTGAGTGGTTGTCTTTAGCGGCTTTGGAAAGGCCCTCTCACTCAAGGAGGAGTTGATCAATGTCTGGAAGCAGCCTGGTGTCACCTCACTACTGGCTGAAACCAGCCAGGAGGGGCACAGGTCCAGCAAGCAAATGGAGGAGCTTATCGCTCCTATGGCCCCATCCAATTCCTCAGATGTCACAGGATCAAACTCATTCCATACAATAGGACTAAGACTTGTCCCTGCCATCTTGGTCAAAACTGCCCAATTGGACTCTAGGTCCATCCAAATCTGAATGACTTTGTCCACAAAAAATTGAGCAAATTCCTCAGCTCTATTCTGTAAGCGCTCATCCGCTTCCTCCACATTAAGGAAAGAGCAGATTGCTCTAAAAAAGGGTGGCTGGGTGCAATTCTACGGACACAATAAGAGCGGAAAAATGCAAGCATTTTGCCACCCATATTGCCACCAATAAAGTCCTAATAAAGGCTCTTAACAGTCTCTGGTCAGATTCAGATTACTGGCCCTCCAGCACCGCTCTAGATGTCTCTTCTGGCGCTTCATCTCCCAGAGTTCCTTGCTAAACCAAGGAACTTTCATGGATCCATCGCCACAGACAGGTCGTACAGGTGCAATTCGGCTCAGTGCCCCCAATGAGGCCCTATTCTAGGCCATCATCAAGGACTCAGCTGGATTGTGGGCTTGAGGGACAAGCTCCCTCTGGAATCTGGGGCAGAACCACTTAATCTGCTCTGCCTCCCTGCGGTGGAGAATTGGTGTCTTAAAGTTATACAATAAAGAAAAACGGGGGGGGGGGGAATTCAAAATCTATTTGCCAAAAAATAATGGGGGAAAAGGCAGTAGAAATCCAAAATATAATTCAAAATATCAATTTAAATATATAAGGGGGGGGGGAATAGTCCCCAGATCGCAAACAGCCAAGTATTTGCAGCCATAACAATCAAGTTTCAGATATGCTACTCTCTTCAGTTCAAAACAAGTTAATATCTCTCAGGAACAAAATAAAACAAGGGTTATGTAATTCAAAGCTGTGCTCCAAAAGTGAAAAAGGTACCCAAAGTGGACATTAAGGTACCAATGTACAGTGATCCCTCGATTAGCACGGTCTCGATTAGCGCGAAACGCTGCAACGCCGTTTTTCAAAAAATATTAATTAAAAAATAAGTCCGCGCTAGTTCTCTCTCTCTTTCTCTCCCTGTTGCCGGCGTGGTATATGAGAGAGAAAGAGAGAGGCAGAGGTCGGGCGCATTACCGGGAGGTGGAGGTGGCGTGGGGACGCTGGGTGCCGGGGACACCGAGGAGGGGGTGGACGTGGCCTCTCAGCTGCAGAGCCGAACAAGGGCGGAGACAACGGCGGAGTCCGGCGCTGGGGCCATGCAGGGCCGCTCATCCAGGGGGGCGTGCACTGGTAAGTCGCCCTCCTTTCTCTTTCTTTCTCTCTCTTATACCACACCGGTAACAGGGAGAGAAAGAGAGAGAGCGGAGGGCACCTTGCCGGTCCACGCCCCCCTAGATGAGCGGCTCCGCATGGCCCCAGCGCCGCCCAGGCAAAGGGGAAACCCCAAGATCGCTTGCCGCTTGCCGTATTGCAGCGAAGGAGGCGAAGCAAGGCTCCAAGCTGCAATACGGCAAGCGGCAAGCGGCAAGCGATCTTGGGGTTTCCCCTTTGCCTGGGCGGCGGGAAGACCAAGGGAAGGTTCCTTCAGCCGCCCAACACCTGATCCGCAGCGCGGCAGCAGCGAGGAGCCGAAGATGGGGTTTCCCCTTTGCCTTTACCCCATCTTCGGCTCCTCGCTGCTTCCGCGCTGCGGAGCAGATCAGCTGTTGGGCGGCTGAAGGAACCTTCCCTTGGTCTTCCCCGCCGCCCACACGCAAACTCCACCATCTGCGCATGTGCGGCCATGAAAAAAATGGCGCGCATGCGTAGATGGTGTTTTTTACTTCCGCACCACTATAACGCGGAAATCGATTAGCGCGGGAGGTCTTGGAACATAACCCCCGCGCTAATCGAGAGATCACTGTATTTATGTATAATTGTAACAATGTTCCAATACAATATCAAAAGGAGAGACAAAACTATAAAAAGTTCCAATAATGAAAAACAAAATATCATAATCCAGTAATTAGTTTTAAAGTTTTTAGTAGGGAAGAAATTTTTTCTAAAAGTAATCCAAAATCCTTTATTTCAGAATGCTTTTTCTGCTACTTAAAACTGGAAGTGGGTCAAATTTCCACTTTTTTGCAGTTATTTTAGATAATAGTCAACAATTTAAGAAGAGTAGAAAAGAATTATTTCTGTTCTTTTGCGTGAGTTTTAATCTGCTAATTGTATTTAAAAATGATGATTCCAGTCTTCAGTTCCTCACTTCAAGCTTTGCTGTCAGGACTAATGGTATTCCATTGCCTCCGAAAATAGCCGATGGCCATGAAAATGAGCTGTGACTGCCTTGGGGGCCTGTGACAACCCCTATAGTTAGCCACAATGTGCTTTCTTTCTTTGCCGCTCACCTAAGTGGCTCTGACCCTAATTAAGGTCTCCAATCAGCTGTGGTTCGGTATTTCCCGCAAAGCCTCCATTTGAACAACCATTCTAATTGCTTGAAATTTGCAAATTTGTTTTATGTTAACATTTACATTTTTGAAAATGAATTCAATTTTTGTTTCTTTTCAGTCCCTTAACGGGCGTTTGGGAAGACCTCTAGCAGGTGCTGTTCACACGGATGAAATATCTTACATGCCAAGGTTTGAACTATTTGTTATATTTGCGCTTTTACTTATTCTAAGACCGATTCTTGATTCATCTACACATCACAGTAGTTCTTCTTACTCTACATTTCCCCCCTTAATCTATCTGGAAAAACCAGGGATGAACTCAGACTCTTTGCATTCAAAAATATATGCTCTCCTACTGTTTTATGTTCCTTCTCCAGTCCAGTGGTGTCTATTGTGATTGGTCAAAGATCTTTCCTTACCCTAGGGCCAGAAAAAACTATAGCATTAGCATTAGCATTTAGCAACAGCTTTTAGACTTATATACCACTTCACAGTGCATTACAGTCCTCTCTAAGAGATTTACAGAATGTAAGCATATTGCCCTCAACAATCTGGGTCCTCATTTTACCAACCTTGGAAGGATGGAAGGCTGAGACAACCTTGAGCCTGGTGAGATTCGATCTACCAAACTGCTGGCAGCCGGTGATCAGCAAAAGTCGCTTGCAGTACTGCCCTCTAACCACCCGGGCACCTGCAGCCATAATGCAGTGTGTGCACAATCTCCGCGCCCCATCCCTGTGCATTCATGTGCAACCCCGCGTGTGCCCCATCTCCACCCATTCACACATGACTCCCACGCATACACGCGCACACCCGTGTGAATTCACACGTGACCCCTGCACATGCTTCCCACCTCCATGCATGCACGCATGTCTCCCCACATGAGTCTTGTCCCCCATGCATTTGTGGCAGAAACCTAAAGACCAGCTTGCTGGTGGAAGGGGTGTGCGCATGCACAGTAGAGCTTGACAGGGTTGACGGCTGGTGTTCCCAGAGAGAGGGCTCTGTGTGCTACCTGTGGCATGCATGCCATAAGTTCACTATCATAGTTCACTAAAGGAAAGATGTTGATTGGGACAGATTGTCCAGATAAGAGAGAACTATACTACATGGAAGGCAAAGAACAGCCTAAGCTCCTGCCAGTTTTGTATGATAAAGTTTTGTTTTTTTAACACGGTCGATTATATGCAGCATTAAAACAAGCAGTATGAGCTGTAGAGCATTTCTGTCGTGTAAGATGTTTCTGTCAGTCATTCAATATCAATATGCAAAATCAGCAGCATATTTTATCATGTTAGCAATATAGAGGAAGCGTTAAGTTGAACGTATCTGAATATGATGGACTGAAATGTAAATATTTTCAAAAAAGTAAACTCTTTCTCATTTGTTTTTTTAAAAAGCAAACACCACCCTGAAGCATTTTTCTCTTTTTTGTTCTTGGCTTTAATCATGCAGTGTACTAATTGAAGTTTATAGAACACTTTGCAAACTGCTTCCATTTATAGCTTCTAAATTGGGAATTTAGTTGAATTTTGTATAATGGTGGTAAAGCCACCATTATACAAAACTTACTCTTCAGTGGGTTTTCTTTTATCCAAATCTGTCTGATCAGGTAGGTTTTCATTCTGTCTGATTGAAATAATCAAGCTTAAATAACTTTATAGTGATGATGACCTCACCTAACATCTTCCAAATCAACTTTTCTAGCCTCCAAATTTTGCACTTTAATGACTGTAGAACTGTATTTATCTAAGTATTAAAAGGAAATAATTAACAGTCAGACAATGTATGATTGTATATATTGTTACTGACCATATTAATTTTCTTTTATAAGTACTAAATCAATAAATTTAGTAATAAAATCCAAATCAAGCTTCTTTTTTAAATTAATATACACTATACCTGAAGCTTCAGTATAAGCCCTAGTAATATGCCTTTAAACAGCCACTTAAACAATCATTTTTGTGCATTTATTTATTTAATTTAAAAATTAGCACTTTACAGTATAGCCCAAATAAATAATTCAGTGAATGCTCTAAAGCAGGGATATAAAACTTGCATCATCACAGCGGCGTCACATAACATATTGTGACTTGACCAGCACATGACAAATCTGGCCCGCATGGGCTATGAGTTTGACAGCCCTGCTCTAAAGACATGTGGAGTTAACACGATTGTTTTGAAACTGAATATGGGGATTTTGTTAAATTAAAATGAGTTTTAGTATAATAATGTGTTATATACTATTTCTATCCTGCATTTCTATCTTGCTTGTTAGCAAGAGTATTAAATCCATTTGTTGGTCCTCATTAAAAAAAATAACATTATTTAAAATAAGCAGTAAGTCATCTTCTAGTTGAGCGGTCCTTTGTGCTCGCTGAGCTTGCTAGTATTGATAATGTTAGCTACTTTGTATAATGAAATGTTGACAAGAAAGCAAACAAGCTAAGAACACCAGGGACCTCTCATTTCAACCCTGAGCTACAAATATTCTCCTTTATTGGTATCATCTTCTATTTATTAGGATTTTTGAGCTGTAAATAGTATTGTTTTATGGGTTGTGCAGTTCATCGAAAATAAGTTTGTTTAAAACTGATATACACACTGAAACTGGCATCTGCCTTTAATTCAAAATTTATTGTATACAAAGTAAACTGTGACCCATTAGGTCATTATTTCAGAGATATTTCCTAACCTAAATAAACAGAATAATCATGGGAGGGGGAAAATTCAGTGGGAGTGAAGGCAACTTTATGTCAAGTTGTCCACTGAGTTTTCTTGTGGGAAACTGGCAGTGAGCATTGAAAATCCTTCCTTCCTTCCTTCCTTCCTTCCTTCCTTCCTTCCTTCCTTTCTTCCTTCCCTCCCTCCCTCCCTCCCTCCCTCCCTCTCTCTAAAATAATGTAGTATTTTTAGATATGAAATTAACAATTGCATGACAAAGGAGCTCCTCAGCTGTTCTTCAGACAAAGACATTAAGACAAGGTTGAGCCGCAGGACTTTTTCCAACACAGAGACACCAGAAAAAAAAACAACTGAAAATTACATCAGTGGGTTCATACCGTTGAGGCACTCCCTCCCACCGGTATGAATCCACTACTGCCTACCAGGCTTCAGAAAGGCCTGTGCGCATGCGCGGGGGGCAGCGTGAGATGTGTATACACATATGGGGGGGAAGGAAGGGGTGTGGGCACGTGCACACATGCTAGGACACCCACATACACCCCTTTTGGCAGGTGAACCAAAAAAGATTCACCATCACTGTTATAGGGTCTCCTGCTTGAGCAGGGGATTGGTGCAGAAGACCTCCTTATAACTCTGTTAGTCTATTATAATACAGTAGGAAGTAAAGTATTTTGGCTTTATATATTAAAGCAGATATTGAACCATTTAGATTAGGTTAACTTAAGAACATGATGTCATACAATAAACTAGATTTTGCTAGGATATTTGGCTTGGACTTTGCAAATCCAACCTTGGTATTTTGTTTAGTTTTGGAATTTTCTTTTCATCTGTAAGATACAAATTTTAGTATATGGCTATTTTCCCGGAAAAAGATTTTTAAAAATTTGACTTTTCTTTTTGGTGTTGGACTACAACTCCCATTATTTTACTCAACATGGCAGAAAATGGACAAAATGGGCAGAGCCAGGGTGGTGCAGCAGGTAGAGTGCTGTACTGCAGGCCACTGAAGCTGACTGTAGATTTGAAGGTCAGCGGTTCAAATCTCATCACCGGCTCAAGGTTGACTCAGCCTTCCATCCTTCCGAGGTGGGTAAAATGAGGACCCGGATTGTGGGGGCATTATGCTGGCTCTGTTAAAAAAAGTGCTATTGCTAATATGTTGTAAGCCGCCCTGAGTCTAAAGAGAAGTGCGGCACAATTCGGCAGAGTCTCTGGCTGAGGCCTGGAACAAGGCTGCAGCGGAGGCCCTTGACCGAATTGCACCGCTGCGACCTCTCTGCGGCACTAGACCCCGTAGAGCTCCATGGTTCAACGAGGAGCTCCGGGAGTTGAAACGCCAGAAGAGACGTCTAGAGAAGCGATGGAGGAAGAGTAAGTCCGAATCTGATCGAACACTTGTAAGAGCTCATATTATGACTTACAAAGTGGCACTCAAGGCAGCAAGATGCGGGTATCATGCAACCTTGATTGCATCAGCGGAATCCCACCCGGCCGCTCTGTTTAGGGTAACCCGCTCCCTTCTTAACCAGGGGGGAGTTAGGGAGCCCTTGCAGAGTAGTGCCGAGGATTTTAACACGTTTTTCGCTGATAAAATTGCTCGGATTCGAGCGGATCTCGACTCCAATTGTAAAACAGAGTCAACTGACAACGAGTCAGTCGAGGTGACTGGGGCTAAACGTCTTTGTCCATCTGTCTGGGAGAAGTTTGACTTAGTGACACCTAAGGAAGTGGACAAGGCCATTGGAGCTGTGTGTTCCGCCACCTGTCTACTGGATCCGTGTCCCTCTTGGTTGGTTTCAGTCAGTCGAGAGGTGACACGGAGCTGGGTCCGGGAGATTGTCAACACCTCCTTGGGGAGTGGGTCCTTTCCGGCTCCTTATAAGGAGGCACTTGTGCGCCCCCTCCTCAAGAAGCCTTCCCTGGATCCAGCCATACTCAATAACTACCAGCCATACTCAATAACTACCGTCAGCGGTCCTTGGAAGAAGCCGATTATCTAGGTCCTCAACAGTCTGGATTCAGGCCCGGCTACAGCACGGAAACTGCTTTGGTCGCGTTGATGGATGATCTCTGGCGGGCCCAGGACAGGGGCTTGTCCTCTGTCCTGGTGCTTCTTGACCTCTCAGCGGCTTTCGATACCATCGACCATGGTATCCTTCTGCACCGGCTGGAGGGGTTGGGAGTGGGAGGCACTGTTCTTCAGTGGTTCTCCTCATACCTCTCTGGTCGGTCGCAGTCGGTGTTAGTAGGGGATCAGAGGTCGACCTCTAGGTCTCTCCCTTGTGGGGTGCCTCAGGGGTCGGTCCTCTCCCCCCTGCTATTTAATATCTACATGAAACCGCTAGGTGAGATCATCCAAGGGCATGGGGCGAGGTATCATCAATACGCCGATGATACCCAGTTATACATCTCCACCCCATGTCCAGCCAATGAAGCAGTGGAAGTGATGGGCCGGTGCCTGGAGGATGTTAGGGCCTGGATGAGTGTCAACAAGCTCAAATTCAACCCAGACAAGACGGAGTGGCTGTGGATCTTACCTCCCAAGGACAACTCCATCTGCCCGTCCATTACGCTGGGGGGAGAATAACTGGCCCCCTCAGAGAAGGTTCGCAACTTGGGCGTCCTCCTCGATCCACAGCTCACATTAGAGAAACATCTTTCAGCTGTGGCGAGGGGGACGTTTGCCCAGGTTCGCCTGGTGCACCAGTTGCGACCCTACTTGGACCGGGAGTCACTGCTCACGGTCACTCATGCCCTCATCACCTCGAGGCTTGACTACTGTAACGCTCTCTACATGGGGCTACCTTTGAAAAATGTTCGGAAACTTCAGATCGTGCAGAATGCAGCTGCGAGAGCAATCATGGGCTTTCCCAAATATGCCCATGTTACACCAACACTCCGCAATCTGCATTGGTTGCCGATCAGTTTCCGGTCACAATTCAAAGTGTTGGTTATGACCTATAAAGCCCTTCATGGCACCGGACCAGATTACCTCAGGGACCGCCTTCTGCTGCACGAATCCCAGCGACCAGTTAGGTCCCACAGAGTGGATCTTCTCCGGGTCCCGTCAACTAAGCAATGTCGCCTGGCGGGACCCAGGGGAAGAGCCTTCTCTGTGGCGGCCCCGGCCCTCTGGAACCAACTCCCCCCAGAGATTAGAACTGCCCCCACCCTCCTCGCCTTTCGTAAACAACTTAAAACCCACCTCTGCCGCCAGGCATGGGGGAATTGAGATCCTCTTTCCCCCTAGGCCTTTACAATTCTATGCATGGTATGTATGTATGTATGTTTGGTTTTTATATTAATTGATTTTTAATCATCAATACCAAATTACTATTGTACACTGTTTTATTGTCGCTGTTAGCCGCCCCGAGTCTCTGGAGAGGGGCGGCATACAAATCCAATCAATCAATCAATAAATAAATAAATAAATGAATGAATGAATGAATGAATAAATAAATAAATAAATAAATAAATAAATAAATATAAAAATTGAATAAATAAATAAATAAAAATAAATAAATAAATAAATAAATAAAAATTGAATAAATAAATAAATAAATGAATAAATAAAATAACCCTATGTGAGTGAAGACAAAGCTTTTCCAAAATAAATATTCCCGAAACAACATTCAAAGAATTCTTCTGAGCTCTAGTCTCACAAAAGTTTGTACCACAATATATAATTTGTATCTTACAAACTATATATTGGTTGCAATGTTGGGCAGGTGTCCAAAGAAACCTTCTATTTAGAATGTTTTGTGCCATTGCTTTAGTTTCAGTTTCAGAAAAGGCACTTTGTTGTTTTGCTATTCTTGCTTATTTTTTCTCCCTTTGAATTTGCCAAGCCTTTTGACCTTTTGTTCACATAACTGTAGTGTTTCCTGTTTAGATAGATAGATATATACAGATTTTATGGGAACTATTCTGAACTTTATGAGAGATAATAAAAGTACAGATTCAGGAGTATGGCTTTTCCCTAATGTGCTATTTTCAAGTCTATTATGTTATTGAGGAAAGGAAATCCCAATCGTATTCTGTACAAATCAAGCAAGAACTGGGTTTCATTGCCTCCTGATAATCCCATCTAAGATCCCATAGGCAAAGTGACACATTTTGTTTTTTGTTTTCCTATCAGACTTGGTATAAGTTGTTGGGTGTTCTGGCTTTATAGGACAAAGCAACGTGTGTTCCTTCGCTAGATGCATTCTCACTAATCTAACTAACTCTGCTAGAGTTGGGCGGATGAAAAAGCCTTTACATTCTTTTTTAAAATAAAATAATGAAGAAGAAAGCAAAGCTTAGAGAACTTAAGAAGTCTTCTAAAATAAGTGAGTCGATGCTGTGAAATTCTTCTGGCAGGCTCCTGGCAGTTCTGCTAAAATGTTGTTGGGATGGGGGAGAGCTTGATCATTTTGCACCTGCTCTTCTAATTATGTTTGTCATGTCTGCCAAAAGCATTGTAGCAATTACCTAATTAAGCTTTCCAATGTGGCTTTGAGGAAATGAGACCAGGTGGAATTATTCCACTCATAGGGAAACCCAAATCAAGAACTGCAAGTCAGTGATAAAAAGGTGTCTCTCAGATCAAAGGAAATTTAGATGTTTTGGGAAGAGTTTATATAGTATCAAATGAAGGCTCTACATTGGTACTTTGTTTTGATTTATATTCCTATTCCCTCTTAAATAAAAGGGATTGTAAAATACTACTTTTATTTTATGTTGTTATACCATCCATTCCAGCAATTCAAATACAATGATACCTTGTCTTAATAACCTCTCTTCATACAAACTTTTCGTGATACGAACCCGGTGTTTAAGATTTTTTTGCCTCTTCTTCCGAACTATTTTTACCTTACGAACCCGAGCCGCCGCCGCTGGGATGCCCTGTTCCAGACTTCTGTTGCCAACTGAAGCATTGGGATTTCCCTGAGCCTCCACTCGCTGGGAATCCCCGCCTCCGGACTTCCGTTGCCATCTGAAGCACCTGTTCTTGCATTGCTTGGATTTCCCTGAGGCTCCCCTTGCTGGGATTCCCTTCATTTTTGCTGGCGCTGCTTTGAATCCCAGCTATGGGAGGCGAGGGGAAATCCCAGCAATGCAAGAATGGGCACGTCGGCTGGCAACGGAAGTCCAAAGGTGGGGTTGCCCAGTGAGGGGAGGCTTAGGGAAATCCCAGCAAGGGTTGCCCAGTGAGGGGAGGCTTAGGGAAATCCCCAGTGAGGGGAGGCTTAGGGAAATCCCAGAATGAGTGCTTCGGCTGGTAATGGAAGTCCAGAGGCAGGGATTCCCAGCGGTGCAAGGCAAAAGGGGTGACTTTTGGCATGGGGTTGCACGCATTATTTGCTTTTACATTGATTCCTATGGGGAAAATTGTTTCATCTTACTAACTTTTCTACTTATGAACCTGGTCACGGAACGAATTAAGTTCGTAAGATGAGGTATCACTGTAGTTACAAACACAAAATGCTGAACAGTTTATGTGTAAAACCATGCCTTCTAACTGCTGGTTGATTCTGCCTTTAACACAGTATTGAGCATCCAACTGAAATCTATGTTGACATTTTAAATATTTTAACAAGACCCATATTTTAAAGCAGAGTTGTGATAAGAAATTGCTGTAAAACCACCAACTGTTAAAAAATCTGTTTTCAAAAAAACATTTTTTTCCCCACGGAGGATGGATGGCTAATAAAAACTACAATTTGTTTGAATTCTGTATTTGAATTGATTCCATTATTAACTGTCAGAAATAATATGCCTTTTAGGGAGAAAGTTATTTTAAGTTTTTGTCACTTCTTAATTCCATAAATAGGTTTTGTTGTATAGATCAGAGTAATAAAACTTATATTTAAACTCTATTCATATATAAAAGTCATACCTAATAGCTGAACACTTTTCAATTTGCTTTGACATTGTCTTTTTTTTCCTAAACTCAAGATCAGATTCCTTTAATAATTGCATGACACACTTTCACCCAAGTTATTTTGCTGGATAGGAATGGGCCTCCTAATGTCCTGGTACACCACAATGTCACATTAGACAGATAGCCATTCAGAAGATTCTTTTGCAAACCATTCTTTCAAGAAGAACCAATGTAGTCATTGTTCAGAACTTCACTGCTCTTTCCATAGCTGCCAGCCAGCAGAATAATAGGCAGAACAGTTGACTTGATGCCTGCACAAGCAAAGAATTGTTATCTTCTTTATGACCTACTAACTAAATGACACACATATAAACCAGTGAAACATTTGAAGAATTGTATTTTCTGGCCAATTCCGTCTATATGCCTTTATGTGCAACTCAAAGAATCTGCTACCACAAATTAGTTTTGACCAGTTACATAATGGTATTAAATTTAAACAAGACCAGGAACTGACTGTGGCTCAAAATATGAGCGTCTTGTTTCAAAATTTAGACTTAAATTGAAGAAAGTAGAAAGTAGGTCACTCAGTTATGAACTAAACCATATCCCTGATGAATATACAGTAGAGGTGACAAATAGATTTAAGAAGCTAGATTTGATAGAGTGCCTGAGCAACTATGGACAGAGGCTCACAACATTATACAAGAGGTAGCAACTAAAACCATCCCAAAGAAAAAGAAATACAAAAAAGCAAAATGGCTGTCTGAGTAAGCTTTGCAAATAGCTGAGGAAAGAAGGGAAGCGAAAGGCAAGGGTGAAAGAGAAAGATATATCCAATTGAATGCAGAATTTCAGAGAGTAGCTAGAAGAGATGAGAATGCCTTCTTAAATGAACAGTGCAAAGAAATAGAAGAAATCAATAGAATAGGGAGAACCAGAGATCTCTTCGAGAAAATTGGAGATATGAAGGGAATGTTTCATGCAAAGATGGCCATGATAAAGGACCAAAATGGCAGGGACCTAACAGAGGCAAAAAAGATTAAGAAGAGGTGGCAAAATTACACAGAAGAACTACAGTGTTCCCTCGATTTTCGCGGGGGATGCGTTCCGAGACCACCCGCGAAAGTCGAATTTCCGCGAAGTAGAGATGTGGAAGTAAATACACTATTTTGGGCTATGAACAGTATCACAAGCCTTCCCTTAACACTTTAAACCCCTAAATTGCAATTTTCCATTCCCTTAGCAACCATTCAGATTACTACTCACCATGTTTATTTATTAAAGTTTATTAAAAAAATATTTATTAAAGGCAGATGAAAGTTTGGCGATGCCATATGACATCATCGGGTGGGAAAAACCGTGGTATAGGGAAAAAACCCGTGAAGTATTTTTTAATTAATATTTTTGAAAAACCGTGGTATAGACTTTTTGCAAAGTTCGAACCCGCGAAAATCGAGGAAACACTGTATACAAGAACGAGCTTAACGTCCCTGATAACCATGATGGGGTGGTCACCAGACAGCCTAGAAATTTGAAGTTAAATGAGCCTTAGGAAATCTAAGCAACACCAAAGCAAGTGAAGGTGGCAGTATCCCAGCTGAGCTATTCAAAAATTTAAAAAAACAATGCAGGACAAGTGCTGCACTCAATTTGCCAGCAAATTTGAAAAACTCAACAGTGGCTACAGGATTGGAAAAGGTCAGTTTACATTCCAATTCCAAATAAAGGCAGCGCCAAAGAATGTTCAAACTATCACACCCTTGCATTCATTTCACATGCTAGTAAAGTTATGCTTAAAATTCTACAAGCTAGGAGCCAGCAGTTTGTGGATCAGGAATTGTCAGAAGTACAGGCAGGATTTCAAAGAGACAGAGGAACTAAAGACCAAATTGTCAACATACACTGGATCATAGAGAAAAAAGCTAGGGAATTCCAGAAAAACATATACTTCTGCTTCATTGACTATGCTAAAGCCTTTTATTGTGTGGATCAGAATAGATCCACACAATAAAATACAAATTGTGGCAAGTACTTAAAGAGATAGGAATATCCAGACCATTTTATTTATCTCTTGAGAAACCTATATGAAGATCAAGAAGCAACACGGAACCACTGATAGTTTCAAAATTGGGATAGAGGTCCAGCAAGCCTGTATACTGTCTCCCTGCCTATTTAACTTATATGCAGAGCATCTCATGAGAAAGGCAGGGGCTAAATGAATCAAAAGTTGGAATTAAGATTGACAACAACCTCAGATGTGCAGTTGATACTACTCTAATGGCAGAAAATGAAGAGGAACAAAAAAGCCTCTTAATGTGGGTGAAGAAGGAGAGTGCAAAAGTTGGCTTGAAACTCAACTTTAAAAAAACTAAGATCATGGCATCCTCTCAATTCCTGGCAAATAGAAGAGGAAGAAGTGGAAGTAGTGACAGATTTTATTTTCCTGGGATCCAAGATCACCGCAGATGTGGACTACAGCCAAGAAATTAAAAGACACTTGCTCCTGGGGAGGATAGCTATGATAAAACTAGAGAGTGTACTAAAAAGCAGAAATATCACCCTGGCAACAACAGTCAACAACCCCCTGGCAACAACCCTGGAAACCACAGTCAAGGCTGTGGTTTCCCCAGTTGCAATGTATGGCTGTGAAAGTTGGACCATAAGAAAGGCTGAAAGCCAAAGAATTGAGACCTTTGAACTGTATTGCTGGAAAACACTCCTGCGAGTACCTTGGACTGCAAGGCGATCAAACCGGTCAGTTCTAGAAGAGATCAACCCTGACTGCTCTTTAAAAGGCCAGATCCTGAAGATGAAACTCAAATACTTTGGCCACCAAATGAGAAGGAAGAACTCATTGGACACGAGCCTAATGCTGGGAAAGATAGAGGGGAAAAGAAGAAGGTGACACCAGAGAAAGTTGCGGCTGGATGGATTCATTAAGCAGTAGGCATGAACTTAAATAGATTCCAGCAGATGATAGAGGACAGGAAGGCCTGGAGGAACATTGTTAATGGGATCACCACGGGTCATGACTTCGCAACTAGCAACAACATTAAGAACATTGAACATAAGAAGAGCCATGCTGAATCAGGCCACAGCCCATTGAGTCCAGCATTCTGTGTCACACAATGGCCCACCAACTGTCCATGGGGATCTTGAGCAGAAAGAGAAGGCAAAACCCTCCCTTTCCCTTGACCCCCAATGAATGGAACTTAATGGAATCCTGCCTGCCTCAACCAGCATAGAGGCGGCACATGGACATCCGTTTCAATAACCACGGATACACCTGGCATCCATGAATCTGTCTAATCCTGTCTTGAAGCTATCAAGGCTGACAGCTGTCATGACCTCTTCTGGAAGTGAATTCCATAAACCAACGACCCTATGGGTGAAGAAATATTTCCCTTTATTTGTCCTTGCTTTCTTACCTATGAGCTTTAGGGAGTGCCCCTTCGTCCTAGTATTGTGTGATAGAGAAAAGAATTTTTCTCTATCCACCTTTTTTATCCCATGCATGATTTTATACACTTCGATCAAGTCATCCCTTAAACCCTGACTTTCAAGGCTGAAGAGACCAAGGCATTGCAACCTGGTTTCATAAGGGGGGTGCCTCACTTTTCTTATGTGTGGTGATCTAATTCTTAACCACTTTCCTGAAGCATTTCTCAAAGTTATATTCTCTCCCCACTCCTATTTAACATAAACATGAAACTGCTGATGAAGTCCTTTGTCAGGCCTCATCAATACATTAATGATACCTAGCTCTGTCTTAAGCTGATCAAGTGATTATATCCATGTTCTTAGCATCTAGAGGCTGTGGTAATCTGCAATGAACATGCTTCAGCTCAACTCAAGCAAAACCAAGTATCTATCTTGATTCTTCAATGTTGATTATTCTTATCAGTTGTTGGAACCCAGGAACAGGGAATGACACGCGTGTGTCATACAAAAATGTCCTTTTTGTAGTCATTCTCTCTTGGCCTCCAGGGCTTTACAGTTCCTTTGAAAGATCTGCTTTAACATTATAAAGTTATGAAGTACTTTCTTCATAATTCAATTCATTAAAAAAGCTGCCTTTATTCAGGCTTGGATAGCTGTTTTGCGAGTTCTTCTTACAGAGGGCAGAGAGAATGTCCTGAAGAAAAAGAAAAAGAGCTGCTACTAAGGCAAAGATCAGACAAGTGGAACTTGAGTTCTTTCCAAGAAACTAGATTGAGAATCTCAGACATATTCTACTGAAGATTTGAGTGCAATATTTTGTCACTGTAGTTTAGGGATGCGAAACTCAGGGGCATCAAACTGGATCTGGCCCAGCGAGTGCTTAAACCTGGAAACACTGCCTCTGACAGTCAAAACGGGGCGCCGGGCCTGCTCTCACCCCCCACTTCCTATTTTCAGCTTGGGCGGCCTCCTGCAAGACTTTTCCAGCAAAATAGGACATGGAGGGTACAGGTGTTTTGGCCTGCAGAGTGCTGCAATCCCTCTGCCCCCACTCCCCGGCAGCCCGCAGAAGAGATCTACAGTGCTGATCCAGCCCTCAAAGAAATCCAATTTGACACCCCTGCTGTAGCTGATCTAATAAAAGAATTTTTAGAGCTGTAGGCATTGCTTTCTTAGTTTGGTCAACCTCAGAGAACTGACAGTTCCTCGCTGTTTCAACATATGCATGCATGTAGAGTAACTTTGCTTTGTGTTTGTACCCAGCAATATTCATTTATTCAATTTTTATGCCGTCCTTCTCCTTAGACTCAGGGCAGCTTACAACATGTTAGCAATAGCACTTTTTAACAGAGCCAGCATATTGCCCCCACAATCCGGGTTCTCATTTTACCCACCTTGGAAGGCTGAGTCAACCTTGAGTCAACCTTGAGCCGGCGATGAGATTTGAACCGCTGACCTATAGATCTACAGTCAGCTTCAGTGGCCTGCAGTACAGCACTCTCTGGTGCGCCACCCCGGCTCAGTGGCTGATGGGGGTCCATATACAGCCAGCCAGGAGAAGCCAATGAAATAGCTACAAGAATGTGAGAAAATACAGAACCTGCTTTTATCTTTCAAAGAGTGATATTCAGATGTTCTCTCCTATATTGGAAAGCACTTTACAGGATTTGCACAGTCCTACTGGACACTGTAGGAATAGAATGCTAAACTATATACCGTATTTTTCGCTCCATAAGACGCAGTTTTTTTCCTCCCAAAGTAGGAAGAAAAATCAGCCTCGTCTTATGGAGCGAAGATGCAGGCAGGGTTGGGGGGGGAGGCTGCGAACTCGGAAGCGCCATCCCGCCGGCTGGCTGGCTAGCTGCTGCCTGGCCCCCTCCCTCCCGGAGGAGGGTCTCCCTCCTCACCACCAGCGGCGCTCCCCCCGCCAGCCAGCCAGCCAAGCCCCGCGCCCGCCGGAACCGGCTCCTCGCTCTCCCCCCGCCGCCCGCCGCGTTTGCAGGAGGTGGGGAGGGTCGGGCGGCCCGCCAAGGCCAGGAGGGACGCCGCTGCCCCCCCCTTCCCTCTTTCCGCCCGCCGCTGCGCCGAGAGGAAATGCCGGCAAAGGCTTTTCTCAGCGGAGGCCGGCGAAGGCGATATTCAATGTCGGGGGCGCACGGGCGGTTGCACGCGCTCCCTATCTCCCTGCTAGCCCACTCGGAATATTCAAAATAAGAAAAGCCTTTGCCAGCGAAGGTTTTTCATATTTTGAATATTCCGAGTGGGCTAGCAGGGAGATAGGGAGCGCGTGCAACCGCCCGTGCGCCCCCGACATTGAATATCACCTTTGCCGCTGGCCCCGCCTCTCCTACAACCCCCTTGCTGAGAGCTCTCGGCAAAGGTGAGGCGGGCAGGGCGTGCGCGCGTCGACGCTGAGAAGAACGGAGAACGAGAGTGAGTGAGAGCAACAGACAGCAAGATAGTGAGAAAGAGAGAGTGAGAGAAAGGGGGGGGGAGAGAGAGAAAGAGAGAGGGGGAGAGAGAGAAAGAGAGGGAGAAAGAGAGTGGGAGAGGGGGGAGAGCTAGCAAGAGAGGGAGAGAGAGAAAGAGAGAGGGAAAGGGGGGAGAGAAAGAGAGAGGGAGAGGGGGAGAGATAGCAAGAGAGGGAGAGAGAGAAAGAGAGAGGGAAAGGGGGAGAGAGGGGGGAGAGAAAGAGAGGGAGGGAGAGAGAGGAGATAAAGGAAGAGGAGAGAGAGAAAGGAAGAGAAAGAAGGAAAGAGGGATAGAAAGAGAGAGAGAGTGAGAGATGCTCAGTGAGCCTTTCTTTGAAGTTGCCTTTCTTTCTTTCTTTTTCTCTCTTGCTCTCTTGCTCTTTCATTCTTTTTTCTTTCTCTTGCTTTCTTTCTTTCTCTTGCTTTCTCTCCTTCCTTCCCTCCTTCCATTTCTTTCATTCCCCCTCTCTATTTTTATTTCTCTTTCATTTTCTTTCTCTCTTTCTTGCTTTCTTTCTTGCTCTTTTTCTTTCTCTCTTTTACCTTCCCTTCCTCTATTTCTTCTTTTCTTTCTCCTTCCTACCTTCTTCCCTCCCTCCCTCCCTTCAGTCCTTCCTCTCTTACTCTCCCCTTTCATAAGTTTCCTTGCTTCCTTCCTCTGTTCCTGTTCCTTCCCCCTTTCTTTCTTTCTTTCTTTCTTTCCTTCCTTCCTTCCTTTCCTCCCTCCATTTCTTGCTTTCCTTTTCCTTCCTCCCTTCTTTCCTCCCTCACTCCCTTCTTTCACTCCTTCCTCTCTTCCTCTCCCCTTTTTGGCTCAAAATATTTTTTTTCTATTTTCCTCCTCTAAAATCTAGGTGCGTCTTATCAGCAGGTGCGTCTTATAGAGCGAAAAATACGGTAGGTCTTTAGGTTGATCAGGAGAGTTTATTTTATACAGTGGTCTTAGCAAAGTTGTAGTACAGTGTCTCTGATGAGGCTTTTGCTGTTTCTGAATCCTTACTTGGGAGGGCTGAAGAGATAATTAATAAATGATGTCATGACTTGGCTGGGATCAGTTGAGGCAGCAAAGGCTGGTTTATAATATAAACACTTTAAAAATGTTTATCATAGGTTTTGCCATTTTCCATATTTGTCAAGTAATCTTGAAGAGAGAGAAAGGTTTTCTGGTACAGCATAGTAACTAGAAAGATTTCCATAAAAAGGCACATAGAATGCGTTGAGGAACAGAAGATTTCTGAGTTGGCAGTGGCAAGTGAGGCCTGACCTTGTACAGAGGGGAAAAAACGTCTAAATCACTCCCTGTTGGGAATATGAAAGCAATCCTAGTTGCTTGCAGTTCGCTACTATATAATTTTATTGCTCAATAGCACATACTTCTGTGCAACTGAAGGTAGAAACGTAAATTATGTAAGTGAATATTAATGCATTTGAAAGTAAAACGTTAATGTCTTGGAATTCACAATTTTTACTCATTTCTACAAAATTTTAATATGCAGAGCTATAAGTCTTACTATTTTACTTCAAATAACAAAGAATATAATATATGTCTGTCAATGCATAGAAATTTTAAGGGGAAACATATATAATTTGTTTTTATCATAGTTATACTGTATTTTGCTTTTTTAACCTGACGTCTGTCCAAATCTATGAGGAACTCCACCTCCCTGCATGTACCTGTGATTTTTTTTTTACCTAACAGTCTTTCAGTGTTCTTACTCACATAGAAACTAGTGCCCAGGTAGGTTTTGAAAATGTTGTCCCTGTACAGATGGGTACCTGCTAAACTAGCAACATCATTAGTGATGTGAAGTTCATGGAGAATGGGTTATATTATATCCTGATGCCCATTTTGCTTTTTACATGCCTTAAGTTATTGATTAGGCCTACTATCACCAGATCTTTTACTTGTTATTCTACCTTGCTCAGGATTTTTTCCCCTTCCCTTCCCTTCCTTTTTTTTTTGAAATAGTCTAACTATTAATCAATATCATCCTATCCAAATTTTAGGCTTGGAAACAAAGTGATAGTTGAAAACAGTGATGGGCAGAAGTGGCTTGCTGGTCATGTGCCCAGATGGTGGTGGCTTTATAATCATGTGACTGGGGTGGCTTAAAGGTCATGTGACTGGGTGGGAGTGGCTTACCGACCAACATATGTTTTTAAATAGGTGCTTGGACTCTTTTTCAGTTGATTAAATCACATTGTTTGAATAGCCACAAAAAGGACAAACGATAGACAGCATTATTGTTGAGGAGCACAGTAACATTTTAAGATTCTATACTGAACCCCCAAGGTTCAGTACAATAACAGATTAGGCAAGTACCGTATATACTCGAGTATAAGCCGACCCGAGTATAAGCCGAGGCACCAATTTTTGCCACAAAAACTGGGAAAACGTATTGACCCGAGTATAAGCCGAGGTTAGAAAATGCAGTGGCTACTGGTAACTTATAAAAATGGAAAACAATAAAATTACATTAATTGAGACATGTTTTAGAATATTTATTTTAAAGAAAACCAGTAAACTAGCTCTGTAAATTTAAAAGAGGGTAAACAAATTAACAATATTAACAATAAATTAAAAAGTAAAAAAAGTAGCTCGATCAGGAACAAAGCTAAAACCTAACAGTTAAAATCCTTCAAAACTGGATTCCTTCTCATCATTAATTGGATTTACATTATTGTTCTGTTTTTATATATGCTGTGAGCCACCCTGAGTCCTTGGAGAGGGATTGCATACAAATCCAATTAAATAAATAAACAAACAAACAAACAAACAAATAAATAAGTGTATCCAAAGAAGAGCTTCAGCATTAGCTGCTGTGAGGTTATCAGCATAGAAAACCAGATAGATAGATAGATAGATAGATAGATAGATAGATAGATAGATAGATAGATAGATAGATATAGATAGAAAGATAGATAGATAGACAGACAGACAGAAAAATAGATAGATAGATAGATAGATAGATAGATAGATAGATAGATAGAAATAGATACAGATAGATAGATAGATAGATAGATAGATAGATAGATAGATAGATATAGATAGAAAGATAGATAGACAGATAGACAGACACACAGACAGATAGAAAAATAGATAGATAGATAGATAGAAATAGATACAGATAGATAGATAGATAGATAGATATATAGATAGATAGATAGAAAGAAAAATAGATAGATAGAAAAATAGATAGATAGAAAGATAGAAAAATAGATAGATAGAAATAGATACAGATAGATAGATAGATGATAGATAGATAGATAGACAGATAGATATAGATAGAAAGATAGACAGACAGACAGACAGACAGATAGAAAAATAGATAGATAGATAGATAGATAGATAGAAATAGATACAGATAGATAGATAGAAAAATAGATAGATAGAAAAATAGATAGATAGAAAAATAGACAGATAGAAAAAGAATTCCTGTCTAGCTCTGCCTCATAACACATTATTAGATCCTATCCAAGCAAGGACAGCAACTACCACAAAATACCATTTTTTAAACAGTTTAAATCCTTTCAAACGAGGGGGAGGAGAATCTGACAGCAGGGGGCCTTTTTAATCCGACTAAGGACAATGCAGAGAGAGCAAAGAATAGTTACTCACCATTGCTTTTTCCCTCTCTCGGTTGGAGCAAATGGCTGCCTCATTTGCTTGAGGCAGGGAGAGGAACTACGGCGTGCCAGAGGGGACAAAAGCTGGTGCCTCCTCGCTCTGGCTCAAGCAATGGCGCCCTCGTGTGGTGACTTTGTCAATGACCCGAGTATAAGCCGAGGCTGTGTTTTTCAGCCCATTTTTTGGGCTAAAAAACTCGGCTTATACTCGAGTATATACGGTAGCTCAATTTTTTTTAAAATTACTATAAGAATTCAGTTATAGATAATGATTAAAATTATCAAAGTGTTTATGGGTAAAGACATGCTATTTAATTATTTCCTATTATAAAAGTAATTAAGGATCATACTAAGATGCTAGAGAAGGAAGTACACTAAAAAAACTATTAATAGTGCATAAACTTACTACCCCCACTACATCCCCCCCTCCCATTGGGGCAGCAGCCCATTACTGGTTGAAAGTTGGACTGAGTAGTGATGGTAGGGTGGGTTTATTTTGTTTTGTTCATTTTATTTCCATTACTTTGACTTGTCTCTTATTTAATAGTAATACAACAGCTGCATGTTCACAATCTGTCAAGTGCTGTAAGGCTGAAAAGCTCAGAAAAGAAGAACCACTTAAATTTTTAAAAAGATCTTTATTGCTGGTAGAGTGTTTCAACAGAATCTTGAAAGCCTATCAAAGTGACTCTCCCACTCAGCTTATACCCAGCATTATAAGGCAGGATTGCTTTGCATCTCTTTGCCATATATATATTCCTTTATAAATTTAAGGAATATTTTTTGAACTGATTTCAGCTATCTTGCTTAACTATTTACTTCCATACTCCATGCTCCTAGAGTATGGCAAGCATTCCATCATTTAAATGTAACTGGTTGGACACATAGATTCTCCTGGGTTTGTTTTTTTAATATTAGTGTACCATTGTTACTACATGAAAACCAATGATTGGGAATAAAGATTCAGAGAATATAATTTGCAACAAAACTATTCAAAATAAATAGAGAAAAACATTGAATATATAGTGAGGGTTTTTTTCAGTTTTATCAGTCTATAACAATTACATAAGTAAACTCCTTTTTAATATATGTTTTTATTTTATTGAAAACAAAATTAAAATACGTTGCCATGCTTTCCATATGGAAGGGACAATCGTTATTCAAAACACCTATATCAAAAGAAAAAAAGAGAAAAAAGCAATTAGAATCCAGAAAGGAATTGAAATAAATTAATATTCAATGGCTAATCAACTTCTTTTTTGAAGTAAATATATTAGTCCAAATATCTTGGTCTTTACAAACTGTAAACAAATCCTTTATTCTAATGTGCTCTTGGGTGAAAAGTAGAAACAGTGCTTACTTTCAGTTATAAGACTTTTCAAATGACTTATAAAATATGTCTTACATATTCTTGCTTATAACCAAACAAATGAATATATAGAAACATAGAAGATTGACGGCAGAAAAAGACCTCATGGTCCATGTAGTCTGCCCTTATACTATTTCTTGTATTTTATCTTAAGATGGATATATGTTTGTCCTATATCTCAGTAACTGGCAGCCTTTGCAAAATGTGCTAAAGTGTATCAGCATAGCAAAAAATTGTTTTATTAATTACTAATTTCTCTTTTACAGCTTCTCAGTATTTGAATAGACCACATCATGCGTGAGTACAAGCTAGTGGTCCTTGGCTCAGGTGGTGTAGGCAAGTCTGCTTTGGTAAGTTTAATAATCATTAAAAAGCAGTTTCTCACTTCTTCAAGAGTTTTCAAAACAGTGTATTTGAAATATTCCAAGTTTGACCCTCACTGCAATAATTAATAGTCAAGATGTTTGAATTTAAAATATTCTCAGAAGAGATATTTCTCAAGTAGTTGTTTCTATAATATTCATATAGCAAAATTCTGAATTAAACCAAAAAAACCCTTAGAATATTAACGTCAAGGTTATCTGATTTCTATTTTCATGGTAGCTTCTGTATGCTCTATAATGCTCTATAATTGAAATTTGCTTAGTAAAGTTTGTTCTAATAACTGATTTCTAAATTATTATGTATGTATAGTTAGCAACAGCATTTTGTGTGTGTGTATGTATATAAATTTATACACATATACATATACATATATATAATTAAATCCATTGATAAATGAACCCTGGACCAAACGTTTGTAGTATATTTTAATTAAAATTTGGAAGGAGTACCAGGAACAAAATATAGTAAAACAAGTGGTCACAACAAATCTAGAGAAACAATTTGCCACCATTAATTTAGGCCAATGGCATCTGTGTGCATTTTGAATAAAACAGATGTTTTTCACAAAATGCTAAGCTTGGAAATAAGGACAATACAGTAGGTTATAACTGGAAAGCCACAGAGAGGCTTGGGATCTGTACTTGATGCTCTCTGAGCACTTAATTGCATCTCTTGGACTACCTTTGATTTTTAATGTAATGCAAGGTAGATAATTAAGTGCCAATCTCAAGCACTGTAAAGGATTTAAGAACATTTTGAGAAGTTTACTGTACAATATAGTCAAAAACCCATATTGTATTTTTAGGTAACTGAAACTAAATTGATAAGTTGAATATTGTTAGAAGCTTAAAATACCACCGTTTAGATGCTGATAAACACTGGTGCTTACTTTAAATTCTAAGCCTTAAATTACTATGCCTCTATGTTTACTTTACTGTTCTTGTAAGTACCATATATGTAGCCTTGAATTTAAAAAATACATTTGGTGTTGGCCTACTAAAGGGAGTGAATTAGATAGTGTAGGCTTTTGTAACGTTCTGTAACTAATGATATAGCTGAAATAGACTGAAAACTGCACTGGTAAACTAAAGAATCTCTTTTTAGTGGTTGTCCTCATTATCCTTGAAAGTAATAAAATTAGAAAGAACTGTTTCCCAAACAACCTTTTCCCTAAAAGACTTGATCACAAAGCAAGTGAATTTAAATTGATGTGTTATACAGTAGATAGATATTTAAAACCTAATCAATTTGAATCATGATGGAAATCATTAATTTAAGAAGGCTGAGTTTAATTATATAGATCCTATTTATTCACTAGTCTGGGTGTTTCTAAAATTGTTTCTAGTACTAAGATGGATTCTTGATGGTGTGTGTGTGTGTAGTAGTACTTTTATATTTACACTCTAGTTTGAAAAAAGATCTTCTTGGCATTCCTGATTGTTCTTTTTATCTTAGCATTCAAAAAAATTCATCCTTGATTGATCTGTTTTTATTATATTTTCTTTAGTGATGACAAAGTCGGTCAATATTAATATTGCTCAAGTTGGCCTTGCTGAATGACCCTGGGAAAAGAAGCTCTATTTTTCACTATTAGGGAATAGCATTGACTTATTTAATTCTGATAAGATGATAGAAAGGAAGTATCATTAACTCACAACTTTATGGAGCACTCTGCTGAAAGCTATACTTGCTTGGCCTGAGTACTTCCAGATGTGTACATTTCAAAAGTAGAATTTTCCAACTCATATAGTCATTGCTAAGAAATCTGAGAGTTGAAGGTTGTTATCCGGAGGATATTCTGATTGAAGAAGGCTGTTTGAAAATAAAGATAATATTTAAAAGATAAGATTTTTTTTTTCTGATCTACTTAGCTTACTCTAAGTAGTTTTGTTTAATACTCAGTGTAGTCCCACATTTTGGATAAAAAAAGTGGAATTTAGTATTCTGGCCTCACAAATGGTAATACTTATCTGGTTTTATGTTATAATAAATGCACTCCACATTTTGTAAAGTTGTAAATTCAGTTCAGGTTTCTTGCATGTTTAAGCAGACTCATCAGGCAGACAGTATTTAAAGAGATAGCAAAAGAGATTCCAGGAATAAACTGAACCAGAATTTGTTTCTGCCAGTTACCTTACTGACCTGTGGTGTTCTCTACCTACCAGTAGCCTTTGATTCCACTCAGACACACTCATACTTAGAGGACTGCGGTGAACACTTCCTCTTATATATTCCATTTTGGATTTTGACATTATCCTTGAGGAGTTATTTTTTAGTGGTTAAATGAAATAAGGTAATAAAAAGAACTACTACGCTCCTATTTTGATTGCATCTTCTTTGAGAAGAGGATATTTACTGAATGCATTTGTCCAGTAATTATGTCAAGCAGGATGAATTGGCAGGATTGATGATTGATTCAAGATATATCATGGTGAACATGATATATTTTGATTTTATCAAAACATTTAATAATTTCATTTCATTTCATTTATTAGATTTGTATGCCGCCCCTCTCCATAGACATCATATGATTCTGATTAGCAAATTAGTTGAATCAGGATTGGATATCCATAATTAAATGGATACATAAAATATTCATTATCCACCTGTGCAATATAAAAGAGTTACATAACCTGAAAATAAACTGCTAGAGAAGATTGCACTTGATAGTAAAGTTCATATTGATTCGTTACTACTCCAGATTCCTACATATGAACATATGAAGGCATTTATTGCTGATATAAATAAGTTATTCCTATTGCTACTCTTACTCTTTTGTTTCCCCAAGTTTTAGATTATAATCTCCTCTAGGAAGGGATTAATTTTCCTATATTCTATGTAGCACTAAATGTGCTAATGGTAATAAATAATAATAAACAGTTGCTTACAAAAATATTGTACCATTTGCTAAATTTAAGCCACGGTAATATAAGTCTTTGCCTTTATTTATTTATTTATTTATTACTTAGATTTGTATGCCGCCCCTTTCCTATTGTGCAATTATGCCTTTGATAAAAATATAAAAATCTGATATAATTAATAAAATGCATGTTCTAAATAATTAAAATAATACTGATGTATACTCTTCTTTTGCTATTTGAAGGAAAGCTATTACAACATACGTATTTTCAAAATAGCTGCATTCCTGTATTTAGAACACTGGCTCTTTTGCAAATGGCTTAGGCAAGTGAGAATTTTCTATAATTCTGTGTTTCTTTGGCAAATAACTATGTTGGAATCATTTACCTTATCTCCATATTTGTACGACAATCAAATTATTTGGATCATCATCCCCATTGAAGTTTTTTTTTTTTTTTTTAAAGGATGAGTTATATAAAATTAAAAACTGGTCTTTCATTTTGATTGTATATTGTTCCTTTTTATAGGAGAAAGTGTAGGTTGAGCTAGACTGGCAGTATGTCCATAGTCAATCCTCTCTAAACACAGTTGCAATAAAATACCTATAAGCGTGAAAGGTATAACATTGGTTTCTTGCTTGTTAGGAACTTTCTGAATCATTCATCAGTTTCTTGAATACAATGATGTTTTCTGCAGATAATTAGTATTTCAAATTTGAAACCTTTTATTAGGAGCAATAGCACTAGTATTCCTTGTTCTCGAGAAATTTTGCAACTAAACAAGAGTTATTTAAGATGTGGTAATGGATAGAAAAACTTATTTTTCAGTTACTGCGGAAAAGGAGAAACACCCAAATCCTATGTATTTGAATTATTTTCATTTAATTCTGAAAAGCAAAGGATTTCATTTTCAGAGTTAATGCTTGTTCAGAAGTGAGAGAGGCCTTTTTTGAATGCTTCATTGACCTTAAATGAATCTGTAAAGTGGTGGTGGTGTTTATGGTACAGCTCAGAGAGAGTAGTAAAGTTGCTGAAAAATAGGAAGACTCTAACAAATGATAGCTTGAGTCCATTGGAACCTAATCCCAAATTTCTCATTGATTAGCTTTTTATTTATGCATAAGAAGCACACATTACTTCAGTAATGAACTATAATTTCAATTACTTGGTTTATGAAGAACTATCAAAATCTTTCTTCATATAATATCTTCTTTACTAAAAGAATGAGAGAACAACAAAATACCATGAAGTCTGAAAAGGCAGAGAGTAGACATATCTATCTGTCCTTCCATCACCATGGGTCGGGGAAAATCTTGATCCCCTCAGAGAAGGTCCGCAACTTGGAAGTCCTCCTTGATCCACAGCTCATAATTTTTCAGCTGTGGCAAGGGGGGCATTTGCCCAGGTTCGCCAGGTGCACCAGTTGCGGCTTTAGCTGGATAGATAGGCTCTCCTGACAGTCACTTATTCCCTCATCACCTCAAGTATCAACTACTGCAACGCTCTCTACATGGGGCTACCTTTGAAGAATGTCCAGAGACTACAGTTAGTTCAAAATGGTTCACAATCATGGGTAAAAAAGATGCTAGAAGAGACAATGCGGGTACCTAAGGAAGGTAGGAATAACAACAAGGGGGAGAAAGTGTTGATTAGCACACCCCAAGTATTGCCTCGTAATACTATACCCCCTGGGGAGAGAAAGAGGCAATAAACAAAAGATAAAGAAGGAACAGCAACTCCACCTATTTATATGACTAAGCTAGCATCCACTAAGCTAATTACAGGAGGGAAGGAATATAAGTCCAATTAATAATTAATCAATCAATAAATAAAGGCATGGTCCTATGACGCGGGCAGTGAGCAGCATCATATAAATCCAACTGTCTTCAATGGGGATTTTAACACTCTGACGATGTTAGTATAGGACTAACAAAAACTTGGTTAATTTTAGTAGTTTTTAATAAATTTTAAATGTTCCAGAGATCACAATGGCTGTTGTCTCTTCATTTATAAATACACCCCGGAACTCTCATTTTTAGGACAATTCTCTGTCTGTCTGTCTGTCTGTCTGTGTATATATTTTGCCCTAATTCAGGTTTATCTTTTAATGTGAGCTATGATGGTCAACATAGTTTCTTGATTCTGATGCCTCACATCTTTAACATTATCTTGTGTGTGTGTCTATGTGTGTCTCTCTGTGTGTAGGTACGTACATACATACAATGAATTCCTATGACTCATACCTGGCTTAGCTCAGACTATTTGCTTTGGATGTAACAAACCACCTGGTTAATAAATTAGAACATCCACAATGGATGAAGGTCAAGTTAAAAGAGAGAGAGAATACATGGGCACTTAGTTAGAATGACAGTACATCCATATTGAACCATATTTCTCTGTCAGCATATATCTTATTCCTATGAAGTACATTCAGAATATGTGTCCTTTATTACTAGAGCTATTTCTCTGTGTGTGTGTAAGAGAGAGAGGTGGGCAAAGGGGGAGAGAGATTGTACTTATAGAGAAATATGGAAATGCTCTATGAAATTAATCTATGAACAAGTCACAAGATAACTTTGGACATTGGATATCAACTACTGTATTTTTGGTGTATAAGACGCACCTAGATTTTAGAGGGAGGAAACAAGGAAAAAAGTACAGTGGTACCTCATGATACGAACCCCTCATCTTACGAACAACCCGAGATACGAACCCGGGGTTCAGAAAATTTTTGCCTCTTCTTACAAACTTTTTTCTTCTTACAAACCCGCCGCCATCGCCGAGAAGCCCCCCGGCTGTTTTAAAAGGTGGCAGCGGGGCTTCCCAGCGGCCTCCCGAACCCGAACTTTTGCCGAACCTCCGGATTCGGTGTTCGGGAGGCCGCTGGGAAACCCCACCGCCAGGCTGTCGCCTTTTAAAACAGCCGGGGGGCTTCTCGGCGGCCTCCCAAACACCGAACCCGGAAGTTCGGGTTTGGCGTTCGGGTTCAGGAGGACGCTGGGAAGCACCCCAGGCTGTTTCAAAAGGTGACAGCCGGGCGGCGGCGGTTTTTGCGTTTCTTTTTTCGTTGCACAGATTAATAGATTTTACATTGTTTCCTATGGGAAACAATGTTTCGTCTTACGAACTTTTCGTCTTACGAACCTCCCCCTGAAACCAATTAGGTTCGTAAGACAAGGTATTACTGTATTCTGAACCAAATGGCGTAGTATTATATTGTAGCAGAATACTTTTTACAACCATGTATACTTTTTAAAACCATGTACACTTTTTACAAAATTCAAGCTTGACAGCTTCAAGACTTGTGGACTTCAACTCCCAGAATTCCTCCACCAGTCATGCTAGCTCAGAAATGGGAATTGAAGTCCACAAGCCTTAAACTTGCCAGATTTGAAGACTCTTGCACTCCTAATCCCTAACTCAAACAAACAAACAAACAAAACAAAACAAACGAGGACAATGGCTAGTGATAGAATCATTTACAATTACAGTTCCCTGCTGAGGTTGCCTTAATATTACTACTATACGATGAGGTTTTCAAAGGTCACTCTCTTGGCTACTCCAATTTTCACAAATGAAGTGCATGGAAATATATGGTAATTATGATAAACCTGACATACTCCTAAAAGCAGTGTTTCTAGAGCAGGGATCTCCAACCTTGGCAACTTTTAAAATACAACTCCCAGAGTTCCTCAGCCACCTTTGAAGTCCACAAGTCTTAAAGTTGCCAAGGTTGCAGACCCCCATTTTAGAGCACTAAAGATTCAGCTAAACTCCTGTTTTCCTCAACAGAGAAGGCTTTAAGAAGCCACAAGAATTACCAGAAAGTTATAAACTGGGAACATACCTTATTCCCCCTGCCTTTATCTATTCTTATCTATCTGCATCTTTCTGTTCCCACAACAATCTACTTTTTCAGTTGGGCTGCTCGGGTGAGAAAAACGGTTAGCCTCGGACTGGAAGTGCTTGGAACGGTGCGGGATTTGTGCTTTTCTCTCTGGCAGCATAAAGTTCCCTTGTTTTCTTCTCTGGCAGGTCCTGGGGGATGGGCTCATTCAGGCTCCGGGGCAGTGCCACCGCTGCTCCCACCATGAAAAGGCAGCTGAGGGGAAAAGTCTTATTTTCCCCTTGGCTGCCTTTCCATGGCGGGAGCACGGGCGGTGGTGCCCTAGAGCCTGAATAAGCCCTTCCCCAGGACCTGCTAGACTTTTCCCCTTGGCTGCCTTTCCATGGTGGGAGTGGCAGGTTCTGGCGACTGGCTTGTTCAGGCTCCGGATCACCACTGCTGCCTCTCCCGCCATGGAAAGGCAACCAAGGAGGAAAGGCTTATTTTCCTCTCGGCTGTCTTTCCATGGCAGGAGCAGTGGCAGTGCTCTGGAGCCTGAACAAGCCTGTCCCCCAGGACCTGCCAGACTTTTCCCCTCAGCTGCCTATCCATGGCAGAATTGGCCGGTCCTGGGGGACTGGCTTATTCTGGCTCCAAAGCACCATTGCCGCCGCTCCAGCCATGGAAAGGCAGGCTCCCACCCATCTCCGGGGCTGAGCCGCAGGCTTCCCGCTGGAGGCTGCCAGGCAGCATGGAAACATTCGGTGTATAAGACACACCCAATTTTTAAAGCACCTTTTTGAGATAAAAAGGTGTGTCTTATTCACCGAAAAATACGGTACTATCATTCCCAACCAGTCCATGGAAGTTTTTGAATTAAGAGAAAATAGTCTAATTGATCAGTATTGGAATAGTTTAGCAACCAGTATTGGAGAAAGTAATATATGCTAAAGGAATTCAAGCTGGTTGGCAGACTAGTTAAACTTTATAACTGGACTAGTGTCATATATGCTTGGAAAAATAAACCCATTCATATGTTTGGTTGAATTCATGAAAGGATGAAACTCATTTTTCAGTAAATGACCTGTTCTAAATCACATAGGTAAATATATATTATAAATATTGAATATATATTATATGTATTATAAGCATGGAAAAGAGATTCAAATAACCAAACTTAAAACTGTATTATTACTTGAATAGTATGTTGTAGATTTTTGGCTTCAGGCAACTAACCAAGGATATGTTTCCCCTTTCCTTCTTTTCCAGACTGTGCAGTTTGTTCAGGGAATTTTTGTTGAAAAATATGACCCCACAATAGAAGACTCTTACAGAAAGGTAAAATACCACTTTTCCAAAAGTTATGTCAAATCATACCCTTTATTTCAATCAATGAACAGATATACATTTTATGCCTTATTTGAGATAAAATTAACTTACAATGATCAATAGTTTCTCTGAAATATAGATTCTGATTGTAGATCATTGCTTCTTTATACTGTACTGTGCTTGCACTATGCTATGCTATACACTATACTTATGTTTCTTTTTTACTGTAAAATGATAAAGATATGATCTGAAGTGAAATCATGACCTTCACAGAAAAAACCCTTGATTCTTCTACCATCTCATTTCACTGCAAACAAAAATGGATATTTTGCTCCAAAAGTGGTGGCGGAGTAAATTATACTCATAAGATAAATTGTTTTAGCAGTGATTTGTTGATAGACAGTGGCAAATGGAAAGGGCTCAATATAGTTTTACAGTATTGCGTGAATTGCTTTTTTTTTTCTATTTTTGAAGTTTATGAAATAATCAGCCATGTCTCCAAAGCCAGGAGAGTTCATTATTAAGAAGCCTGTTAAAGCTACATATATTAATACCAACAATTACATGGAATGAAATTAAAGTTAATGTAGGCTTGTTTTACAATATCAGATAAAATAAGTAAATCAGAATTTATTAAAGGTATTCATTTGCAGCATATTAATATATCATGTTTATGTGAAATGAAGATGAAATTTAAGATGGCTCCACCATAAAAGTTTAGAGGATTTTTTTTAAAAAAAAATATCTATGTTTACAGTATTAGTATACAGTATTCTCATCTAATATAAAACTTTTCAATTTAAAGTTCAGATATTTGGGGAAAACTTTTTTTTCAGTATATGAATTTTCTACTTATTGTAAAAGTAACACAAGTTAACTACACAAAAGATTTTTTAAACAAAGTATGTTACTTATATTCCCCAATGATCATTATTGCAGTAATTTGTGATTACAAGCCATAACATTTATAAAATCCACAAGGTAGATAACGTCCTTTATAATTTAATTTCAGATATTTTTACTCATAATTATAAGACATATCAATACTGTCTAATAAAAACTTCCATAAATGAGTACTATTGTGCATTTGCCTAAGTATTCTGGTATGCCAAAGCTTGACATATGAATAGTCAAAGACATGCTTTAATATGTTTAATTTCAAATTGGCAACCTATGGTAGAGCTAGAAAAAAACACTCTTCTTTGTTTTATAAGCATTAGATATTACTGAATTAAATAGTCTGAGTTAGTTCCTGCCAAACCTGTAGACGTTTGGCAAAGATTGTGTTCATTCAATGCATTAAACCATAATATAACTTTGTTTGTTTCATCTTAGTATAAGATGAAACAAAAAAACCCTTTTTTAATTGGGAAGCTATGGCTAATAGTGTACTGTGCAAAACCTCAGTATAACATAGCTAAGCAAAATGGTTAGACTGATATGCAAAATACATTACTATTCTAAATATTACTTTGTAGAATTACTCTACAAAGTGGAGAATTTGTAGAATAACAAATTATACTGATTAATCTGTGTATTTGTAAATACTTGTGATCATGGAGTGTCTCAACATAATTGTGTGCTAAAGCACTGAATTTTTAATGATTCAGTTATGTGTCTTGTTCCTTTGCTTTTTAGCAAGTGGAAGTAGATTGCCAACAATGTATGCTTGAAATCCTCGATACAGCAGGGACGGTAAGTTCAAATCTGTAATACATTTTGAAATACTTCCATTTGAAGACAGAAGCAAGAACTTGAGATCCTGGGTTTAGACGAAGGGATCTATCTTCCTTGGTCTAATTTTGCTTATAATATATTCAGGAGTATATAGGAAATAAATTGGACTTTCATGATCTTGGGTTCCAAGCATAGAATTATAATATTTTTTAAAATGTTTACACAATTCTGGAATAATTTAGCTTTGCTTAACTATGACTTAATTTATTGGACTCTTACCAGACCAACCTGTTATGGTCATTAGCTAGGATTAATGTCAATTGCAAAGCAGGAGTCGTGGCATTAAATTTCCATATTAATATTGACCTTCCTGTATTTTAATACTACTTTGCTCTTTACAGCAGAAGTTAATAGATTTGGTCTGAAGTCATGTACTGTATTCCCATAACATATGGTCTGACTATACTTTTCTAGCGCTAGCCATTGTGCTGTGCTGTGGAAGTGTATATAAGAGAGACAAAAGAAGTGTCCAGTTGAAATATTATACAATTGTCTTTCACTGGAAAAATAGAGGCACACTCGTGTACTGTATGCAAAATATAAGATAACTCCTAAATTAGCACTAGAGAACATCATTGTTTGGGATACTATTTTCATTTCTAAATTTTCAAATTAGATTCAAATTACATTTCAAATTACATTACATGCTTCATTGATTCTCTGAAAGAGCAGAGTGAAAATTTCAACATTAACAATGGCACCTTTGTCTCTGGTTTAACATGAGCTAACACTATTGAATAGTTAAATTTTAAATCTTTGTTTATATTGATTACAGGAGCAATTTACCGCAATGAGGGATCTGTATATGAAGAATGGTCAAGGATTTGCACTAGTTTATTCTATTACAGCACAGTCCACATTCAATGACTTACAGGACCTGAGGGAACAGATCTTAAGGGTCAAGGACACTGAAGATGTAAGTAAATAGGCTTTTTGTCTTGTGAAACATAGCATTTTTAAACAAGGCAGCATCTGTTTTTGTGTGGGGTCTATGATACTAAAAACTGTTCTAAATATTTTGTGTGATGCAATAACATTCTCAGTTGATTGAACATTTCATTTATTTATGTAGAGAATTAGTTACCAATGTTCAGCATCTTGAATGCGAAAATTCAAGTCATGTCATATGCATGTCATTGCATATCTTTTGATATAGACAAGTTGACCCATTCTGTCCTCCCAAAGCATCAGCTTCCACTGAACTATGTTGCTGGTGTTCTCAAAGACTTATTCAGTTTCATTACTTTTTTTTAACCTAGTGATGCATTTGTCAGTCTTAATAAGAAATATTTCTAATTAGCCTTACAACTATTTTGTGGCTTTTTAACAACTGCATGAAATTATTGGTAAATTTAAAAATCCAAAGTACTATCAAACCTAATTGCATAACAATTTAAAATGTTGCACATAAAGTAAATAATCCTTCAATAACTTACAGCAATACAGTTTTTTTTTCTTATACAGTACTCTTAATTTGGAGAAAGTGACTCTTCCAGAATGTGGCTTAATGACATAGAATTGAATTCCATTTGGTGAGAATGAAATTTATAGAACATAGAATAACAAAATTGAAAAAGACCTTAGAGGTCTTCTACTCCAACACCCTGCTCAAGCAGGACACCCTGTACTTGTGATGGTAAACCTCTGACACATGTACCATAGGTAGCGTGCAGACCCCACTCTGTGGGCACATGCACCATTGCCACATTGTTGGGTTTCCATTTGCAAATGCACGCTGGCCAACTGGCCATTGGGTTTCTGGAGCTCTGGCATGCATGCCTTCTGGTTTGGGCACTCTGTGCCAAAAAGGTTTGCCATCACTGCCTTATACCATTCCAGACAAGCAGTAATCCAATCTGTTCTTAAAAACTTCTAATGTTGAAATCCCACAACTTCTGGAGGCATAGCATTCCAATGGTTAATTAATTTCTCCTTATTTGTAGATTTGCTGTGTCTGTGATAATTTTCCACCCATTATTTCTTGTCCTGCCCTCAGGTGCTTTGGAAAATCAATCGACACCCCCTCTTTTCTAAAACAGCTCATTGAACATGGGAAGGCTGCAATCATGTCACTCTTAATTCTTCTCTTTGTTAGACTAGACATAATAGTTCCCACAGCCATTCATATGGTTTAGCCTCCAGACCCCTTGTCATCTTCGTTGATCTTTTCTGCACTATTTCCAGAGCTTCAGCATCTTTTTTATCATGGGATCAGAACTGATGCAGTATTTCAGTGTAGTGTGCTACAGTGCAGTATAAAGTGGTGTGCTCACTTCATATGATCTTGAAACTATCCCTCTATTGATATAGCCTAGAATTGCATTGGTTCAATTTTTTTTTGGCAGTTGCAGCGCACTTAAGTACTTGCCCATTAGGACACCTAATGTTATAGTCACTACTGATGAGCTAGGTACTCCTATTTTATACCTCTGTGTTTGGTTTTTCTTGCCCATGTCTAAGTCTTTTTCTCAATACCGAATTGCATTTTCTTGCCCAGTGTTCCAAGTTCATCAAGAGCCTATCTTCTAAAGCAGGGGTCAGGAACCTTTTTGGCTAAGAGAGCCGTAAACGCCACATATTTTGAAATATAATTCCGCGAGAGCCGTACGTATCTCCCTTTCTCTCTTTCTTTCTCTCTCTCTTTCTCTCCCCCTCTCTTTGTCTCTTTCTATCCCTTTCTCTCCCTCCCTCTATCTTTCTCTTTTTATCTCTCTCTTTCTCTTTCTCTCTCTCTCTTTCTCCCCCTTCTCTCTGAAGTGGGGAGGGCCGGGTTGGCACCAAGGGAGCTCGAGACGGGGTGCAAAAGCAAACTACTCTGCTGGCCCAGGCCCACATCGGAAGGAAGGAAGGAAGGAATGGTAAAAGGGGCGATCAAGAGAGGAATGGGTGAATGAATGGACGGAGGGTGGGAAGGAAGGAAGGAAAGAGGGAAGGGACAGGAACAGAGGAAGGGTGCAAAGAAAGCAAGGAAAGGTGTGAAAGGGGAGAGTAAGAGAAGAAGGAGTGAAAGAAGGGAATGAGGGAGGAAACAAGGGAGGAAGGAGAAGGAAAGCAAGAAATGGAGGGAGGGAAGGAAGGAAGGAAAGAAAGAAAGAAAGGGGGAAGGGACAGGAACAGAGGAAGGAAGCAAGGAAACTTATGAAAGGGGAGAGTAAGAGAGGAAGGACTGAAGGAAGGGAGGGAGGGAAGAAGGTAGGAAGGAGAAAGAAAAGAAGAAATAGAGGAAGGGAAGGTAAAAGAGAGAAAGAAAAAGAGCAAGAAAGAAAGCAAGAAAGAGAGAAAGAAAGAATGAAAGAGAAATAAAAATAGAGAGGGGGAATGAAAGAAATGGAAGGAGGGAAGGAAGGAGAGAAAGAAAGAGAAAGAAAGAAAGCAAGAGAAAGAAAAAAGAATGAAAGAGCAAGAGAGAAAGAGAGAAAGAAAGAAAGAAAGAAAGGCAACTTCAAAGAAAGGCTCACTGAGCATCTCTCACTCTCTCTCTTTCTATCCCTCTTTCTTTCTCTCTCTTCCTTTCTATCTCTCCTCTTCCTTTCTCTCTCTTCTCTCTCTCCCTCTCTTTCTACCCTCCTTTCTCTTCCTTCCTTCTCTCCCACCCTCCCCTCCCCTCCCTCCCTCCTTCCTTCCTCTCCATTTCTCTTTCCCTCCTTCTCTTTCCCTTTTCTTTCTTTTGGTCCACTTCTCTCTCTCTCCGCTTCTCCACTTGCCTCCCCCTCGCGCCTCGCCCTTCCCACCCGGCCACCCGCGCGCGCTTACCAGCAGCAGGAATTCAAGTAAGCCCAAAAGAAGCCATTGGCTCCGGGCGGCGTTCATGGCCCCCCCGAGCCCCCAGCCCAGCTGGAGCTCCCTCTCGCCGCCGCCATCTCCCTGCGACTGCCTGCGGCCGCTGCAGCCCCCCCCTCCCACCGGGCCACAAAGGACATTTGCCGCCGACGCCAGTGAAGCTTCAGCTGGGCGGGGCGCTGCCGGTACTTCCCTCCTGGGGCTCCCGCTCGCAGCTGTCCCCCGGCTTCTGCTCGATGCCGCGGTTTTCGGCGCTGTCCTGCTGTGCCCCAAAGACGGAAGGCGGGAAAAAGGCGAGAAGAATGGAGCTCTCCTTCTTCCTGCCTTCCGTCTTTGGGGCCCAGCAGGACAGCGCCGAAAACCGTGGCATCGAGCAGGAGCCAGGGGACAGCTGCGAGCGGGAGCTCAGTGCTAGGAGCCCTGTCTGCGAGCCAGATACGGCCATCAAAAGAGCCATATCTGGCTCGCGAGCCATAGGTTCCCGACCCCTGTTCTAAAGTGTTGGCTATTCCCCCTCCACAGCTTGGTTTTATCTGCAATTTTGATGGGTTCTCTATCTATCCCCTCATCTAAATCATTTATGAAGATGTTGAAGAGTACTGAGATTAATCTTGGGCTATTCCACTACATGATTTCCTCCATGTAGCTGTAGTTACATTGGGTACTACACATTGAGTCCAGTTAGTCAGTCAGTTGCAATCCATCTGTTGGTGATGCTGTCTATCCCACATTTTTCTCTCTAACTAAGAAATAGGCTGTGTCGATTGTATTACTGAACCCTAAATAAATTATATCTCCAGTATTTTCTCAAACCATTAATTTAGGCACTTTGTAAAAAAAAAAAAAAAGCTGTAATATTTGTCCACCGTGATCTGTTTTTATCAAACCCTTGTTGGCTTCTAGTAATAGCTTTGCTCATTTTTAGATGCAAGTAAGTCCACTGCTCGACTATTGTTTCCAGGATTTGCCCAGATATTGATGTCAGGCTGACCTGTAGTTTCCTGAATCTATTTTTCCCTTTTTTGAAGACTGGAACTATATCAGCTCTTTTCCAGTCCTCTGGTATTTCACCAGTGCTCCAGGAGTTTTGAAAGATTATGTTCAGTGGTTCCAAGATCATGTCTGCCAGCTCTTTCAGAACTCTGGGATGTAATCCATATGATTCTGGCAGTCTTAATTCATTCTCAAAAGAATTGTCTAATCCTTTCCAAGTGAATTTTCTTCACATACTTGATGCATGTAATACCAGTTGTCTGGCCTTTTTGCTGAATTTGCTTTATAACCAATTTAGGAAGCAGTCCATGACTTTTGGTACTACTTTGGGTTAAAGTGGCTTTGGATGCAGCATAATTTCTGTTCTGTTATTGGGAAAGACTGCCAACAAGATAAGATACCTCTTGACACAATGGTCCCCTTTGCAGTAGCAAAAAGTTCAGCTAGATGGAACTAAAATCTCAGTGTTTTAGAGATAAAGTATGTTGTAGGATTCTAAGGCAGTCTGTTCATCTGTCATCTCCCCAGGTCTGAAGTTAATTAACTCTCCTTACAGGGGGGGCAATAAGAAAAATAAGGGATAAAATTAGAAGTTGGAACCACTTCCAACCATCTATTTGTGATACAATGAGTCTTGGATGCAACAGTCACTGAACTGTAGAATATAAATTTTCAGTCGCCCCTGCCCCATTCCATTTATATTATTCCACTACAGAATTTGCCCAGAATCCACCTGTGCTGTTTCCTAAATATACTGTACTGCTAAATCCAAGTTGTGCTTTTTCCTACATATGTTTTTCTGCATTACTTCTTAAGCTGCTACTTAAATAAAAATATTGATGTATATTTTGATTATTAATAATAATTATCAAGAATTCTGAACTTGTTAAATGCTTACCAAAGAGACATGTCAGGATTCAGAAAATGGCATTGACCAAATATATTTCATAAAACTGCTTACTACTATATCTTTTATTCATTTGTTTATTTTATGCTACTGTAGACAGAAGAATCTGAGCAGTTTACACGTCTGTGTTTAATTTTAGGATTAAAATTAATAGTTCACCACCTCTATGCCCACAACATCCAACAGAACAAAACTACTCTAATTCCATCTTCTTAGAATACTTACCTTCTGGATGTTGTTTCATCTTCCACCTGTTTCAAAAGACCCACTGAAAAAGCCTGGTTTTCAGAAACTTAGTAAGTCTCTTAGCAAGATAGGGATGGCTGTTCCAAAAACATAGAACTGGCCCTGAGAAGGCACACAAGTAGAGTTCTTAAGGATGGCATTTTTACTGAGACTGGACTTATGATATAGCTTCTCTCCCTGAATTCACAAGACAGGCAGATTCCATCTGGAATGAACTTTGTGTTCTAAAGAATTCCAAAAAACAATGTATGTGTTTACTGCAGGTTTTTTCATTGATCTAAGTCTATCCTTATTTCCTCAAGTGTAACCATTGTTTTATGATGGAAGTTGTTATTCTGATAAAAAGCATCCAGTCTTTTGGATCGTGGGGAAAGAAAGTTGGAGAAAAGTAATGTTTAACATTTGTTAAATTGTACAAAATTCTATGTTCAGAAGTAAAGTTTCTATTATTTAGTTTGGTGCTGCATCCTTCAGTATTTCAGCTATTTCCAGTCACATTTGAAAACATTTGCTACTGTTCCATTCATAGCCTAGTGATGTGAGTTTGTATGTTAATTAACTCATTTTCCAACCAAAATGACCAACCTTCTTTCTTTTCTCTTTATGGTAAACTACTTACTTATTGCAATTAAGCCTTGGTAGAAGCGTTGACATATTGCCAATTCTTACTATAGACAGGGGAAAAACATTACTACAGTGATCCCTCGTTTTTCGCAGGAGATGCGTTCCAAGACCACCCGTGAAAAATGAATTTCCGTGAAGTAGAGGAAAGATATTTTTTATGTATTTAATGAGTATTTGGACTTTTAAAACCCACTCTTTGCATTAAACAGTCATTCTATAATGTTTCTCAGCTGGAACTACATGTGATATCCTACCAGTTTCTTTAATAGAGTACAGTAGTACTGTAGAAGAATTTTATGAATTTTTAATGGATTTAAAATTTTCAATGGATTTAAGCCCCCTTTGAAAACCCGTGTAATAGCAAATCCGTGTAAGATGAATTGTGAAGTAGCGAGGGATTACTGTATATTTGTTTTATAATATAAGCATCTCCCTGCATGTCTCTTGGAGCTGAATTGATATTTATAATTTTATCGACTAAAGGGAATAAGGAGTGATAACAAGCAGTGATAACAAGGTGTGCATGTGAATATATTGTACAGTACACTTCTCTAACACACAGCTGTTGAACAGGCATTGTATTACAATCATTACTGTTCACTATATAATCCAGGTTAATATGGTTTGGAATGCATGCTCAGTTATTTGGCATTCTAAGTGTTGAAAGCTACCATATGACTATAAGACTCATCCCCCCCCCCAAAAAAAAATAGTGGGTGAAATGTTTGTGTGTCTTATACAGCAAATATTGTAGTGGGAAGAGGAGAGTTGGTGTGGTGTCAATCAGCTGTTCCTGGATGGGCAATGGTGGCGAAGGGGCTGCAGTGGTGAAGAGGTGGCATTGGTGTTGAACAGGCCACAGCAGCAATGGAGAATGGGCTGCGGCAATGAATGGGCCATGGTAGCGAATGGGTCATGATGAACGGGCTGCTGCTGTGGCAAATGGGTTGTAGTAAACAGGTGGCAGCAGGGAACTGACCAGATGGATACTGGGAGGCAGAGGCAGATTATTTTTCTTCTTTTCCTCCCCAAAAGCTAGGTGCATCTTACAGTCCACAGCGTTTTATAGTCTGAAAAATATGGTATACAGTATTATGAATTGGTAATAGCACTCCATTATGAACAGCCCTTCTAGATTGGATTAAATGCCCACTTTGTTCAACGTTGTGCTTCTATTAGTGTGCCTAAAGCTAGAATACTATTTATTTTTCCATTTCCCCAAAATTGGAATAACTAAAGCTGCTGCTGAAACTGAAGACTACATAGTTCCATTGCAAATAGAAATAAAATTTAATAAGAAAAGTATCAAGAATTTAATAGTTCATCCTAGAAATATCTATTACACAAAATATCCATTATTTTGGCAATACATTTTACCATTAATGTGATAATATTGATATAATCTGGTATTTCCCAGGCATTCCAGGGTTAAACCACAAATGAGAAATGGGGGATCTAACTTTCATTTGCTTGAAATGGAACCATAATTTTGTTCTTATGAATATAATTATACACTTCCATGTACGGAAATGAATAAAATTAATGAATGAGTGAAGTTTCAAATCTTCTCTGTCAGAGTCGGGAAGTCAAAATGGACAAGTGGAACTGTATAACATATTCCAGTCTCTGTCTAAGAAATTAGATGGGATAAGGCTGAAGATTGTTTTAATGTATTGTATTTGTACTGTTTCTTGTTATGAGCCGCTCCGAGTGTTCGGAGAGGGGCGGCATATAAATCTAATAAATAAATTAATTAATTAATTTTAAAATAAGAAAATACTGTATTTAAATTGATATTGTTGAATAATAACCTACTAAAATACATGAGTAGAGGGATTTTAGTTCTGCATTTCTGCTTTTGTAATGTTATACCAATTATTGTTTTATTTTTTTTTCTGTAAGCTTTTAATACCCATTCTGGTTTAAATAGATATATAAAAAATACTTGTAAAACTAATCTTCCTTAAAATAGGGATTATTTTTCTTAGAGAGCCTTTGAAACCCAATTCTTTTCTAAGCATGTTCTAAGCATTTAAGTCAAAGTCCTATAGCTTGTAAAGCTGTTTCCACCCATAAAGTGAGACATTTATCAGATGATACATCAAATTAATTAGATTGGACACTAGTTCCATAATTCTGCTTGTTTCTGATTTTCCTTTTTTGCTAACACATTACTTTTCAGGCTTTAATATGCTAAAATGTTCTCATTTCTACTATTGTGGATGGCATTGCCAAAGAACATGAATGACTTTAAAATATAGTATAATTTATTTTAATCAAAATGCTTTCTCTTCTATTTGGAATATTACATTTTCAAAACAATAAGTTAATAGTCAGCTTGAAGTAAGTTAAATACTATCAGTGTGGAGTAGTTGAGAATATGTAGCATCACAATGTTCAGACTTTACTTAAATTCATAACCTGTTCAATATTTATTATTAGGTTGTAATTTGAAGCACATGTATGCAAGCTAAAATGATGGATTTTCACAAAGCATAAAAAACTTACTGAGCCACAGGTCCTATTCATGTTCATCACTTACTTATCTGTCTCCTACAAAAAAGCAAATTTTGCCAATGTGTGGAAATTATCTCTATATCTGATAGTCACACAGAGTTGGAAAGTCCATTATCATTCTCCATAGATAAGCATGGATTTTCCCATATCCTGTCCAGTATAGCCAGGCTTGAAAATGAACCAATATTTATAGAGTAATCTCCTTTTTTCTTTCCATTATCTCATTCTGTGGGTCAGGTTTTAATTATAATAGTCATATACTGTATGTTGGCTGTCACAAAAAAAATTTAGTGACAGTATTTTTTGTATTTGCTTCTGAATATAGTGGAGAAAACAACTCCGTTAGATGTTCATTTTATAGAATTGCTAGGAAATACAAAATTGCTAGCAAGTAGAAAAATCATCATTATTTACATTTTTGTTCATGATCTTTAAATTGTCTGGGCTCATGCCAAACATTGGAAATAATTTATTTTGTAAAATCTTTTAGCTTTTTACCTCAGCTCCCAGTTCTTTATGAAGTGCCATCCTTTTCTAGAGTAAATAAAAGTTTAGGGTATTGTACATTTTAAATATTGCATTCTCATCAAACTGTAGGAAATAATATGGAAGAAAGTAATCCTTTGTAATTTCCCACCTCAAACATCCATAATTTGTCAGGTTCTTTATTAAGGGAAACTCAGTGTCTACTGTTCAAATATATGAATGGTTTATGAAACTGGGGGTTGAAGTTCTAAACTGATGTGAAAGATTCTCCACTTTTCATGAACTCATTGGGATTTATAAATCTTTTAATGTTTGAACTGCAGAGAATACAAATGTAATCTAATTAAAACAAAATAATAATAATTCAATTTTCAGTTTGCGTTCCAAGTAAATTCAATTTGAAATAGAATGTAAAATCAGAACATCAAGGCTCGAGTTCTGGACTCTGACAGACTCAGAAATTCACAATGTTTTTGCAAAATTCAATCTATTGTGTACTGCATTGTATGTCTGTGGGATATTTTGGACGAAGGGGGGAAAGCAATATTTGTTTCACTTTTTTAAACTAATGGGCATTTGTAGATTGCTTACTGTAATTAATATTTTCAGAACCGAGTTTTCAATTTTGCAGCCTCCAAAATAGCTTAATTTTGATTGGTCAGTTTTCAGTGCTTTCTTTTAAAATGCATTATTTGCTTGTGTAAGATTTTCCTTTAAATCTTTGCTCAGGAAGTGGTCAAACAGATCTCTGTTGATGGAAGTGGTCAAACAAAAGATCTCTGTTGATGGAAATAATTAATATGAATGCATTTTAATGTATTAATTTTGTTTCTGCAAACATAACTTGTCAATAATGATAATTCTATTAGAGAATCGCAAAAAAAAATAGCTAGAGATATCCACCCATTATATAATCTTTCTCGGGGAAAGAGTAATATACGTATTACTATCTACCTAATTATTTCCTTGTGAGCTCATAGCAGTCTTTTAATTTTATGCCCACAACAACAATTCTGTGAGGTAAATTTCTGAGACAGCATTATTAGCCCCAATCATTTGATTGGTTGAGAGGGAACTAGAATATCCTTGTCACAAGTTCAGCACCTCAATTAGTGTACTACCAAACTTCACAAACTCCTTTGGGATGTTATATCTCAATTCAATCAATATTAAAACTGAGGGTCTTGTCTGTCTCTCTGTCTATCTATCTTTTTTGTTTTAATTGAATTTTTCACCTTCACCCAACTTGGGGTGGTGGGAGGAAAGCTTATAATAGTAATAATAATGTGTAGCTGAACAAACACAAAACCCTGTATTCCTGAGAAATTAAATGAAGTAGATCTAGTAAACTAAAGATGGGATTGTGCATTAAACACCAGCAAGGAAATAAGCAAACAAAACCTTTTTATCTTTTGATATTATCCTGATTACATTGCCCTGATAATTATAAATTGTTTTGACAACTATTAAATAGAAGGTATGAACTTTTAAAAAGTTCAAAGATATGCTTACTTTCTCATGACAGGAGAGCCAACCCAAAGTAAGGAACTTATGCATTTATTTTATTGTCAGTTACATGTACATTTATTTTCTCGTTGTACAGGTACCCATGATTCTGGTTGGCAATAAATGTGATCTGGAAGATGAACGAGTAGTTGGCAAAGAACAGGGACAGAATTTAGCAAGACAGTGGTGTAACTGTGCCTTTCTAGAGTCATCTGCAAAGTCTAAAATCAATGTTAACGAGGTAATATTGGTTGATTTTTCAGAAGGCATTGTATTATCTGGCTTGTAAACATGAATATATTTTCTATGTGTATAGTTCTATTGCATTTGCCAGTAGAATTTCTCAAAAATTCTCCCTTTAATGTGCCAGTTTCACATAATCACTCTCAATTAATTAAAATTAAATTAATTAAAAGTAAAAGTAAGAATTGCCCCATCCAAGCATATATTGCTGCCTCTTAATGTTTTCTTTTCTAATGCATCTGTGATAATAAATTATATTATTTCATTAACAAGATAAAACAGGTATTTTGAAGGCAGTAGCATTAGGGTTTTTTATTTATAGCTTTACAGTACTGATAGAAATTATTTGGTACCTTCAATAAATGGTTAATTTTACAGGATTTCTTCCTTTCATATATGTATGTATTGTTACATATGTATATATTAAATGATATACAGTACTGTATTTTTAATATTCTTTGACTTAGATTGTGAATGAACAAATTAATATAAATAGACCTGTACACACACAAAAATTAGGTAACACGTTTATAATGCCACCCAACTCCATTGGCTCTAAATAGCAAATTAATAATTTAACACGCCTATCCACATCATGGACATTCATGAGCATAGTTTTATCATTTTTAAAAATAGTTTTAAGATATATGGCACACCCTTGCTTTTTAGCATAGTTCTGGCCCAACTATGGTTTTTCATCCTTTGTTAATAACCATCCTGCTAGAGGAAATTTGTAGTAATCCAACTTTGAGATTGCTATAGCCTGGATTCACTCAGCTAAATATGATAAACATACTGTCTAGCAATGGTGTCACATCGAGGAGGACCCACAAGATCCTTAAAGTTGAGTGTATCTTCACAACAGGAACAGCAAGATATTAAATAAATGCCTGAATCATAAGATATATGGGACAGCTTTTTTTAAGTTGCCATGCTGGCTGTAATAATGAAGTTGTAATCCAGTACAACTGGAAACTATCATATTATGCAAGATTCGTAGTAATGTGTCTTCATAAGACTAGAAATACAAGATTTAGGATATCCAAAAAGCACTCCAAAAGTTAACAAGGTATCCCAGGAGAACATGAATTGCCTATTGGTTACTAAGCTTAGTATATGCAGTAATAAATTAAATAGACAGTCTTATTTAGTGAATGAAGTTTTTAATGTGCTTGTCTGCATTTATTTTGAAGATGAAAATATGTACTCCTTTATTTTTCTTGTTGCTGTTCTCTTTTCCATCTCTTGCTCTGTTTTATTTTTCTTTTTTGAAAAGACTAGTCAAGTCTCTGTACTGACCATTAATATTCTTTGGACTCTGCCAAGACTGTGGAACTGCTAAAGATTGCATTATTATTTTATGTTTTGGAAGCAAGAAGTGACTTCCTCTTGTAATTTCCATTTTTCAGAATCAAAAAGAGTTTTTATCCAAAAGAGCTGTTGTCATACTTGCTTTGATTGTCTTAAACAAGAGCCACTATGGAAAGCACACTTTGCCAATCTAGTTCTGAACACTAGAATAAAAGAGGAGTCAGCCTTCCTTCCTTCCTTAGGAAAGGAAAATGGGACTTCTGGTTCCCATCCTTCACAAGGTCAATGGTTAAAGAAAATTCAGATCTAAGTGTGAATTATAAACTTAAATAACATATCTGGTGGATAGTATTTCTAGGAACTTATTTTCTTCTTGCTTTTGTTGTTGCAATTAATATTTTTAACAAATCTGGATGTGGATGTCTTATTCTATAATTTGAGAGTATGAAGTTAAGGGTTTTAAATATGCTATCTGTTTTTACTTAGAGCAGAGCATTTCAATCTCCCAGGATACGTTATTTCATTTTGGAAAAGTGAGACTTTAATAGTACCATTGAATGAGAGATTACAGAAATCATATATATCAAACATTACACACAATCTTAAAAGGTGTCAACAAACCCAACTGGTTTTAACACAATGCAGTTATTAATTTATAAGGTGTTTGTAATCTGTCTCATATGTAAACTGAGCCTGCATAATTAATCTCCACTCCACACACACACACATCTTTTAATCCCAAATTAAAGCCTTCAGTACATCAGTGTAGCCACTTTATGTATTTGATGAAGTGAGCCACTTTATGTATTTGATGCAGCTCACAAAAGTTTATAATTTTTAATAAATGTATTAATCTTTATTCTTAGGGAGAGTTATTTTTTTCTTTTGTGGGAAGAGATTTGGAAATACAGTAGTACCTCTACTTAAGAACTTAATTCATTCCATGACCAGGTTCTTAAGTAGAAAAGTTTGTAAGTAGAAACCATTTTTCCCATAGGAATCAGTGTAAAAGCAAATAATGTGTGCAAACCCATTAGGAAAGAAATAAAAGCTCGGAATTTGGGTGGGAGGAGGAGGAAGAAGAAGAGGAGGAGGACAGTCACAGCTGAAGAAAGAAGGTGAGATGAGAGGAATCAAAACAATCCAAAACTTTAAGGCTTTAAAAAAAAAAGAGGGACTCTGAGGCGGCGAGGAAGAGTACACGCCTCCCAGACACCTGGCGCGAGGCTGCCTCCCATGCAATGTGCCAGAGAGAGAAATCCAGTCAGGCGAGATGGGGAAACTTCCCGCTCCTTTGACTGAAAGGCAGCTGCTGTTGCTACCTGCTTCCTCTTCCTTCCCATGCTGAAGGGCTCCCCTCTTCTCTTGCTCGCTTGCTTTGTAGCCGGTGCCTTTCCTTCATTCATCAGTTTGGCTGAAGCCAAGTTGATCCAGCTGGGGAAAAGCACCCCCAAACGCTCCAGGAGGCAACCTCGCACCGGGTGTATGGGAAGCAGCGCAAGGGAGTCACCACAGCAAAGTGGTTTATTCCCTCTCCAAGCACTCAGAGAAAGGAAAATGCTCCGTTTGCTCTGGACTGCCAAAACCTCATTAAGCGCCACCGAAAGGCTCCTCTGGCAGCCCAGAAAAGCCCAAGATGGCTGGGATTAAAGGGGGAATGGCAGGAAACTGGCTGGGCCTTTGTGCCACTCTCTAATTTCCTGGGAAATGTTTCTGGGCTTCGGTTCTTAAGTAGAAAATGGTTCTTAAGAAGAGGCAAAAAAATCTTGAACACCCGGTTCTTATCTAGAAAAGTTCTTAAGTGGAGGCATTCTTAGGCAGAGGTACCACTGTGCTACATTATATAGGGCCATTGGGATTTAGTATCCCTATCAATTACTATGAAAATGGATTATGTTCAAGTTCAAGTTTCAAGTTTTATTGGATTTATATGCCGCCCCTCTCCGAAAACTCAGGGCAGCTAACAACAATCATGAAAATATACAATAAAATCCAATACTAAAAGCAAATTAAAACCCCTTAATATATAAAAACCAAACATACATACAAACATACCATGTATACAGTTGTAACGGCCTAGGGGGAGAAAAAAGTCTTAATTCCCCCATGCCTGGCGGCAGAGGTGGGTTTTAAGTAGCTTACGAAAGGCAAGGAGGGTGGGGGCAATTCTAATCTCTGGGGGGAGTTGGTTCCAGAGGGCCGGGGCCGCCACAGAGAAGGCTCTTCTCCTGGGTCCCGCCAAGCGGCATTGTTTAGTTGACGGGACCCGGAGAAGACCCACTCTGTGGGACCTAACTGGCCGCTGGGATTCATGCGGCAGAAGGCGGTCCCTGAGGTAATCTGGTCCGGTGCCATGAAGGACTTTATAGGTCATAACCAACACTTTGAATTGTGACCGGAAACTGATCGGCAACCAATGCAGACTGCGGAGTGTTGGTGTGACATGGGCATATTTAGGGAAGCCCATGATTGCTCTCGCAGCTGCATTCTGCACAATCTGAAGTTTCCTAACACTTTTCAAAGGTAGCCCCATGTAGAGAGCGTTACAGTAGTCAAGCCTCGAGGTGATGAGGGCATGAGTGACTGTGAGCAGTGACTCCCAGTCCAGATAGGGTCGCAACTGATGCACCAGGCGAACCTGGGCAAACGCCCCCCTCGCCACAGCTGAAAGATGTTTCTCTAATGTGAGCTGTGGATCGAGGAGGACGCCCAAGTTGCGAACCCTCTCTGAGGGGGTCAATGATTCTCCCCCCAGGGTGATGGACGGACAGATGGAATTGTCCTTGGGAGGCAAGACCCACAGCCACTCCGTCTTGTCTGGGTTGAGTTTGAGTTTGTTGACACCCATCCAGGCCCCAACAGCCTCCAGGCACCGGCACATCACTTCCGCAAACCATGAAGCAAATTATGATTTCTAAAGAACATTTGAATTCTCAAGTTCATGTTACCAGATTCTACGCTTTTATAGAACGTGTAGAATTTTTTTTTCCCATAAAAATGAACTGATGGAATGATTCTATCCTGAATGTTTAAAAACATTAAAGTTAGCTACTAACAATTACATTAAAATAAAAATAATCAGGGACTTCACATAATTAAATAATAATTTAAATAAATAAATTTATTATTAATAAATTAAATAATCTAGAAGATGCAGTTGCTTTAAGGATCTTCACTGATTGTCCCTACTAAGGAGTGAAGATGAAGGGCATGGAAACAAAATAGGAGGATCCTTGAAACAGCCTCTTTGTATTCATTCATTTCCTTAGGTCTGTTTCAAATATTTTGAATAGTCTTAATAAATGATTAGTAGTAAAATGGAATATCTTTGAGGCATCGTTATCAGAAAAGATAGTAGGTGCTATCTGCCTATTCCTCCAAAATCTTTTCTCAAATCTGTTCAACGCAATCTTTGACCTCTAAGCTTTATGAAGATCTAGCAAGAAGTTGTCAAGTTGACCTTATTAGAGTGCTGATATGTTTTGCTTGGCTGATATCAGAAACTCATAGAACTGTATATAGAATGTTATTGTATTGAGTAAAAGAGATGCTGGTTTTATCGTGCTTTTAGAAAACGCTTGGTTAAACTTTAGGGCTTTTAAAGATAATTTCTGGATTTTGCAGTTCACAAAATACTAAAGCTTGTTGGAATCTTCAGAGTGTAAGGGTTGAAAGAGAAAAATTTGTTAAATTAGGTTTTAATTGAAGAGAGTATACATGGCTCAGAGTTGAACGATAGTGTCCTTGGTGTCTGGTGTGCTTAGATTGCTTATATTGATGATGTTACCTAGTTGGATAATGAAAGCAAACCACCAAGTTCAGAAAGCAGAGACAACTTTGCCTTAAATGAAGTTTCCCTGAAGGTTGTATTACTACAAAGCTGACTTTTACAAGAACTGCGTCTTCAGTTTCTGATGGAAGATGCCTTTACCCCCCTCCTCCTCCCAACTCAGACTATATCCACACCAATAAAATATGACATTTGTGACAATAGTTGCATATGCAAGATTAGATTAGATTTTTTAGATGATCTATCTCTGAGACCAGGGCTTTTCAAGTGAAACACGTTCATATGTCCTGCAAAAATTATCTTTCTTATAAGAGAGAGAGAGAGAGAATGTGAAAGGGAAGCAAATAATTATAATGGCATCATGGTGTTACATATACAGAATTTACATATGGGTAGTAGCATATAATGTTTACAATAGCCAGTAGAACAGTACTATTTATAAAGATTTATAAGGATTTTTAGGATATGATACTATCTTTGTTGAAGCAATACTCATTTAAAGTAATGGGAATATTTTAAGAGCACTTTTTGTTTTGTTTTGCATGTGCATAGTTTCCATGGTTAGGAAAGTCCCAGTAGGAAATCAACTAAGTCTCTGTTTTAGCTGAATTCCTCTTGTGTTTTTGTGGCAGACTCTTCTTTCTGACATCAGATTCCTTTCCATTTCTTTCTCACTTGATAACAGAATAAAGATGAATTTTTGTACAATGTTTCCATTCTATAAAACGCATTTCTCTAATTGCTCTGGGTGCGTTTTTTAAAAATGTCTTTCTTTTGTAGATCTTTTATGATCTTGTCAGACAGATAAATAGAAAAACACCAGTGGAAAAGAAGAAGCCTAAAAAGAAGTCATGTCTGCTGCTTTAGACCCACAGCATGCAGCAGCTCTGAGCCAGGTAAGGAAACTCATTCCCTTCAGCTTAAGCCTTGTCAAAACTTAGGGACTTCTAGATGGGTTAGACTTTCATTTCCAAAGTTCTCTGTCAGTTTGGCTGAACAGTCAAATCCGATTATTCTTGAGACATGTTTCTACTGACTTTACCCTGAAGCTATTCTGTTATGTAAGGGCAACTGTGGACCGTGGAACAGAAGCTGCAGAGGAACTGAAAGTTGTTTTCTGTAAAATTTTGGCAAGCATTCTTTCTAATTCAGTACTTCACATGAAGATTATCCTTTAGTTTCAGAAGACCTGGTTGCAAAACTTTCGGACTGTAAACATGATATGCACAACATTTGGTGTAGTCTTTTCTTCTGATACATTCTTGTTTTTTATATACTGTACCTCCTTCAGACAGAATCTTGACACAAGTGCTTTTTTTCCTATCATAGATAAGTGTTTTGTGATTATCGTATATCCTAGGACAGTGATGGCAAACCTTTTTTTCCTTGGGTGCTGAAAGAGCCTGCGTGTGTGCTATCATGCATGTGCGATTGTCCACACCCATAATTCAATGCCTGGGAAGGGTGAAAACAGCTTCCTCATTCCTGGAGGCCCTCTTGAGGCCAGAAACGGTCTGTTTCCCAACTTCTGGTGGGCCCAGTAGGCTCATATTTCGCCCTCCCTAGGCTCCAAAGGCTTCCCTGGAGCTAGGGGAGGGTAAAAACGTCCTCCCCCATCTGCCCTGGAAGCCAAAAATGCTCTCCCAGAACCTCTGTGTGAGCCAAAAATCTCAGCTGGCCAGCACACATATGCATGTTGGAGCTGAGCTAGGGCAATGCTTGTGTGCCAGCATATATGGTTCCATGTGCCACCTGTGGCATCCGTGCCATAGGTTCGCCATCACTGTCTTAGGATGTTCTTTTCCTCCCTATTCCTTGTTTTATATGTCATTAGATTTCTATCTCACTTTTCTGTCCATCTTTTCACACATTTGTTAGAAGTCGCTTGTTAGATTTCCGCTTTAATCTACAAATTCTAAAAGAATTAACATAGTTTATTTATTGTTTGTTTATTGTTTATTTAGATTTGTATGCCGCTCCTCTCCGCAGACTCGGGGCGGCTCACAACAAAGTGAAAAAAACAATTTACAACAAATCTAAATTTCTACTAAAAACATTTTAAAAACCCCATTTTCTAAACACACATATATACACACATACCATTCATAAATTGTATATGCCCGGGGGAGATGTCTCAGTTCCCCCATGCCTGACGACACAGGTGGGTCTTAAGGAGCTTACGAAAGGCAAGGAGAGTAGGGGCAGTTCTAATCTCCGGGGGGAGTTGGTTCCAGAGAGCCGTGGCCGCCACAGAGAAGGCTCTTCCCCTGGGGCCCGCCAACCGACATTGTTTAGTTGACGGGACCCGGAGAAGGCCCACTGGGATTCGTGCGGCAGCAGGCGGTCTCGGAGATATTCTGGTCCAGTGCCATGAAGGGCTTTAAAGGTCATAACCAACACTTTGAATTGTGACCGGAAGTTGATCGGCAACCAATGCAGACTGCGGAGTGTTGGTGAAACATGGGCATACCTAGGTAGGCCCATGACTGCTCTCGCAGCTGCATTCTGCACGATCTGAAGTTTCCAAACACTTTTCAAAGGTAGCCCCATGTAGAGAGCATTACAGTAGTCGAACCTCGAGGTGATGAGGGCATGAATGACTGTGAGCAGTGAGTCCCGGTCCAGGTAGGGTCGCAACTGGTGCACCAGGCGAACCTGGGCAAACGCCCCCCTCGCCACAGCTGAAAGATGGTTCTCTAATGTGAGCTGTGGATCGAGGAGGACGCCCAAGTTGCGGACCCTCTCCGAGGGAGTCAATAATTCCCCCCCCAGGGTAATGGAAGGACAGATGGAATTGTCCTTGGGAGGCAAAACCCACAGCCACTCCGTCTTATCCGGGTTGAGTTTGAGTCTGTTGACACCCATCCAGGCCCCAACAGCCTCCAGACACCGGCACATCACTTCCACTGCTTCGTTGACTGGACATGGGGTGGAGATGTAGAGCTGGGTATCATCAGTGTACTGATAATATCTCACCCCATGCCCTTGGATGATCTCACCCAGCGGTTTCATGTAGATATTAAATAGCGGGGGAGAGGACCGACCCCTGAGGCACCCCACAAGGGAGAGACCTCGGAGTCGACCTCTGACCCCCCACTAACACCAACTGCGACCGACCGGAGAGGTAGGAGGAGAACCACTGGAGAACAGTGCCTCCCACCCCCAACCCCTCCAGCCCGTGCAGAAGGATACCATGGTCGATGGTATCGAAAGCCGCTGAGAGGTCAAGAAGCACCAGGACAGAGGATAAACCCCTGTCCCGGGCCCGCCAGAGATCATCCATCAACGCGACCAAAGCAGTTTCCATGCTGTAGCCGGGCCTGAAACCCGACTGCTGGGGACCTAGATAATCGGCTTCTTCCAAGGATCGCTGGAGCTGGAGTGCTACCACTTTCTCGACAACCTTCCCCATAAAGGGAAGGTTGGAGACTGGCCAGTAGTTATTAAGTACGGCTGGGTCCAAGGAAGGCTTCTTGAGGAGGGGGCGCACGAGCACCTCTTTATAGGATGATGGGAAGGATCCCCTCCCCAAGGAAGCGTTGATAATCTCCTGGACCCAGCTCCGTGTCACCTCCCTGCTGGCCGAAACCAGCCAGGAGGGACACGGATCCAGTAAACAGGTGGCGGAACTCACAGCTCCAATGGCCTTGTCCACTTCATCAGGTGTCACCAGATCAAACTCTTCCCAGACAGATGGACAAGTACGGGCCCCAGTCACCTCAACTGACTCATTGTCAGCCGACTCTGTTTTCCAATTGGATCTGAGCGATTTTATCAGCGAAAAACGTGTTAAAATCCTCGGCACTACTCTGTAAGGGCTCCCCAACTCCCCTCTGATTAAGAAGGGAGCGGGTCACCCTAAACAGAGCGGCCGGGCGGGATTCCGCTGATGCAATCAAGGCAGCATGATACGCGCATCTTGCCGCCTTGAGCACCACTTTGTAAGTCTTAATAAAAGCTCTTACAAGTGTTCGATCAGATTCAGACTTACTCTTCCTCCATCGCTTCTCTAGACGTCTCTTCTGACGTTTCAACTCCCGGAGCTCCTCGTTGAACCATGGAGCTCTACGGGGTTTAGCGCCACGGAGAGGTCGCAAAGGCGCAATCCGATCAAGAGCCTCCGCTGCAGCCTTGTTCCAGGCTTCCGCAAGAGACTCCGCCGAACTGTGGACAAGTGCATCTGGAATAACCCAAGCGCCGTCTGAAAGCCCTCTGGGTCCATCAGGCGTCTGGGGCGGAACATCTTAATTGGTTCCGCTTCCCTGCGGGGAAGGATTGGAGCCAGGAAGTCAAGCCGTAGTAGAATACAGAATACATAGTATACAGATGGCAGGCTAATAATTAATATACAGATTTAATATGCTTTTGGCCTGTTTTGTAAGGGAGGGGAATTAATATTGTTATATTAATCAGCATTCAACTAGTGAGGATGTAATGTGTATCTTGTTAGATTTTGGGGGGGGGGTGTAAGGCGCTTTCCTTTTTAATTTCTTGTTATTTTTAAAAAATATTTTGGTAATTTGTATTTAACTTTACTTGAATAAAATAAATACTATTATACAAGCTCTAGAAGGTGTTTTTACTCATGTGATTTATATTTTCTGCTCAGTGCAAGAACTGAAACTTGGGGATGGGAATATGCACACTAAGATCAATATCTATTTTTCTAGTCCTCTCTGTTTGGTACTCTTGTGCATTCAGAGGAAAATTGAGGTCTTTTGAGAAGTCAGAAGCTTGCATAAATATTTGTAACATTTTAGTTGATTCAGTGAAAAAATAGATTTATTGAATTAAAATATTTATATCCCAACCTTCTGATGAAAAATGTTTTATGATGAAGATGTATTATTATTGGCAAAAGATGCAATCAATAACACAAGGGTAAAGCAGCAGCTGCAGAAATCATATACCCATCCTCTTCATACCTATCTCTCAACTGCTGTCTCATATCCTACACCATTCCAGAAGGTCACCTCACCCCTAGCACTGACAACTGTTGAAAGAAACTGGGAATCCCCCTTGTATATCAGTTCGCTTGTTCTCAAGTTTACAGTGGTTAATCCATTAATAAGTATGAGAAAATTAAAACTATTTTAATCAGTGCTAAGTCTATACCATTGAAACATCTTTAGGGAAGAAGTTTCCCAGTTGGAGTTTTTATATAGAAAAGACATGTTTTTCAGTAGTTATCTGTCTTCCATTATGAAATTTGAAGCATAATCTGGAAAGTTAAAAAAAAAAGAGATACTTTCTCAGTTTAATTGACTCGAGGTGTATAGGACAACAAATTCCAGAATTCCCTGCCACTGGTGCTTATTGGAGATGACTAGTAGAGGACTTAATGCTCTTTTATACTTCTACAGTAAATAAAACTCTTGGTAGCTCACATTACAGATTTTTCTCTAAAAAGTCTATTTTGACTTGGATATTAATGTTTTCCTTTGACTTCTTTACCTAGGATCGCAGGAATGAAGAACTGTTGCCTAATTTGGAAAGTGCCAGCATTCCAGAAATTCAAAAAAGCTACACCACAAATTGACATCATATCTGAAGAGGCTTCTGTTTTTATATATTATGTGAAGAAATTAGATCTTACAATGGTTTGCACAAAGGTCCCCGAGGAAAAAAATAAGAAAATAAAATTGCTCTGTGTATATCTCTTGGAATTAAAGACAATAGTACTTCTCTTTTGCAATAGCAGTTAACAAATGTGATAATAAATATAATTGACTCTAGTTGTATGGTTATACAAGAGCATGGATGCATTTCAAATGTTAGGTATTGCTACTATAATTTCATATTGACCTCTTCCCATAATCATGTGCCCATCAAGCACTAAAAATGATCAGTCATTAATACTTGATATCTATCATGATAGATACAACTATACAAATTTTACTGTTCATACTCATTGCAGCGATAATTTCCAAGTCATTGACTTCATTTTATATTTAAAAAGTTATGGACTATCATTATTTTCATTCTGCCCTATATTCTAATTAAAACTGTGCATTATGCTTTGGAAACAAATGGGTCTTTTATAGGAAAATAAACTGGGATAACTGATTTCTATGGCTTTGAAAGCTAAAATATATAATATACTAAACCAATTCTAATATTGCTTCTTGTGTTTTACTGTCACAGATTAAATTACAGCTTTTATGATTGATTAAATTTTAGTACATTTCCACTTTGTTTGTGTGTTACTCTTTTAGGTTGCAAGTCTCGGTTTTTAATTGAAAAGGTGAAAAATATTTGTAATAGTAAATACAAGTAAATACAGTAGTAATTCTCACTTTGGTTGTACAAAAAGTCTCTTACTGCACATGGTTCAAGCAGAAGGGGTTTGAAAATGCAGTTAAGAGTGTTTGTATAAGTAAATGATCATTAAAGAATGTCCACCATTGTAACTAAATGTCCACAATAACTAAAAAGTAATAATAGATTCAAATAGCTATGATGGACCTGTAGATGATGAATGTAGGTACCTTTTAAGTTTTAATTCTGGAAACTAGTACTAACCTGTTCTCTATGTTGGATCCTATAATACAAATCTTTTCAAAAACTGTGGTTTGGAATAACAGCATCAGACCTGTATTTTTGCCTACAATTCTGGTTCATGTGTGTCCTTCATGAGAGTTGTCCTTTAAGTTCAAATAAACAGTATTCATGTGCCACCTAGTGGATATAAAAACAGAGTAAACTTTTCCCTATTAGAGAAACTTTGATTGTAATATTGAAAAATACTGGTAATTCATTGAAATATTTCATATTGTTGGAGAGAGATAGGTTCTAATTGCTGACCAGGAATTTTAGTAATAACATTAAACATGCAAATTCAGTTATGGGATTTTTTAAAAATGATATCTCCTGTTTGATCGCCTAATTTCTAAGATGAGAGCTAAGTCACCTATTAATGGATAAAAACATAGATAATAAATGTTATCATTAATTATTGTGAGGCTTCACTTTTTATTCTGCTAAACTGAGAATGGACATATTTAGGCCAGGAGCAGTCAAGGAAGACGGAACATTTTTTTAAAAGGGGGGGGGGGGCTAGTCGTGGATACTATTGCAACGACTTGCAGAAACTCCTGATATAGGCTGTCTTTACTAGGTAGAAAAATTGGACGTAGCAGCCAACAGTTATCCAGAAAGCTTAGTTCCTAGGAGGTGACCTGCCTCAATTTTGCAGGCAAATTTCCGAGCTTTCCCGTTACATCAGCAGTGAAAACTTTTGTGACCTGTCACATCAGCCAAAAGTTGGTAATGCAGTGCCTGTTAGCACAATAGCTCTTCTTTTGATATGGTCAGATACCTGGAATTCAACAACAAAAATTAAGTCCAAGCTTTTACCAGGCTACCAGATCAGATGAAATTATTTCTCTAGTTATGACTAACAGAAAGCCAGCATCTCATGAGAGCTATTAAAGATGTAGTCCATTTTCATTTTTATTGTGGTACCCAAGACATACATCACTTGCAATATCTTCAAAGGACCAAGTTGTCTTTGGAGATCTATGTTCTTTTTTTAAAGACTGAACTGCTTTTAGCTGCCGCTGAAAGCAGCAGTGTTCCAGGATCCATCTGCCACTCTCTCCCTTCTGAGGCCATCAGGTTTTGGGCCTACTTACCTATTTGCTTCACAAAGCTACAAATGGGTATGTTTGGGTGCAGGGAGACAAGCAAGATGTAGGACTCTGCAAGCAAGCAAACAAATGAATACTTGAATTGGCATCATGCAGCTTGTAAAACAAGCCCCAAATGACACGGTTCTCAGTTTATATTAAACAAGCTGTTTTATAACCAGCTAATACAACTTGGTTTCATATTGTGGCTGGTTTGTGGAAACCCACCGAAAAAATTGGCTTTGTGCATGACTCGCAACAGAGTAAGTATACAACTTTAAGAGAGATCTAGAGAAACAAAAAGATAAGTATGCTCCTTAAGGATAATTTTAAAAGATAGTTGGCAGTATGTAATGTAAGAGATTGTGTATGTACTTTCCTCTTATTCAAAACATTGTTTTTAAAATTATTTAGAAGCTAAGCTTAGATGTTAGATGTTTTAGATGTTTTACTGTGAAGTAGATATTTTTGTTGAACCCAGGAATATGAGGTTGAAATGGATATGCTTGTAGTCTCATTTATTTTGAGGGATTTTGTTTTGTTTAGTTTTTGTGATTTTGTCAACCTATGGCAACCACTGGATTTTTTTTGTCAAGAATTCACAGGCCTCTTAAATTTGGAGAGTCTCTAATATAATCCTAAACTGCAGTGGATTTCCCTAGACATTTGAAGTTTTCTTTTTTTTCCTTTGACACAATTCCTTTGCACAGCAAAAGTATTTTCAGTGGAAAGGCAGAATGGAAATCATATGATTTTTGTTTCAATTTAAACCAAAACATTTTGAGCTTATCAGAGCAAATTAGAGTTTGTAGTAATTACTGGTAACCAGTAGTGGGTTCCTACTGAAACAGTAAAGGACACCGCAACGGTAGCAAAAGTTGAGCTGCGCATGTGCAGGAAGCAAAATCTCACAAGAGGACGCACATGCCCATGAGATTTTGGCGAATTTTTGCTTCTGCCCATGCACGGAATTAAAAAAAAAATGCTGAAATCTCTCTTGTGCGCATCCCCTCGCAGGATTTTGCTTCCTGTGCATTTGCAGAAGCAAAAACACTCTGGGACGCACACACGCACACACACAAGACACCCGAAGCTGTGACGCAGCGTAGCGATCAATGGCAGGTAGGCGCAATTCGCTTGTGATGATAACTATTATCTGTCTTTCACATTTTAGGATTAAGTGGAACAATAGACTTTGAAGGTTAATTAAATAATGAAGTGAAGAGTAGACAAAATTGTTCTTTATTGTAAAGGTATATTTCTTTTCCAGTGGGCAATAGAGCAGCCGCCCTGAGCTTTCGGAGAAGGGCGGCATACAAATCTAATAAACTTTCTCTAAATACTGAAATGTATTGGTATTTATGTCTACTAGATGGGATGTGAAGGCAATTTGGGTGAAAGTGACTGCTGTTGTTTCAGGAAAAGATTGCTTTGTATTTTTCACCCTTCAACCCAAACTAGGTCTTTGAATTTCTTTAAAGAAAACGGTCTACAATTTTTGCACATGCATATTAACGTTTATTGTTTTTATTAAATGCATTGACTTTTCAACTCCATTGCAACTCTATGAAAGGTACAATACATGAAACTTAATGCAGGCCACACATATAATGTGTGTGTTATATGTGATCGATTAGGTCCCACAGAGTTGGCCTTCTCCGGGTCCCGGCGACTAAACAATGTCGTTTGGCGGCTCCCAGGGGAAGAGCCTTGTCTGTGGTGGCCCCGACTCTCTGGAACCAGCTCCCCCCGGAGATTAGAACTGCCCCCACCCTCCTTTCCTTTCGTAAACTCCTTAAAACCCACCTTTGCCGCCAGGCATGGGGGAATTGAGATATCTCCCCCGGGCCTATACAATTTATGTATGGTATGTCTCTGTGTATGTCTGCTTAATAACGGGTTTTTTAAAATGTTTTTAAATTATTAGATTTGTCATGAATTGTTTTATTGTTGTTGTGAGCCGCCACGAGTCTAATAATAATAATAATAATAATAATCCCCCTCACTCCAAACCTCCAATTGTAATCTCACAATCAGACAACCCAAAACATCCTTGCCATTCACTGTAATCCAAGGCCTGAGGAAACCCACCCACCCCACTTCTTAAGAACTTGTCTCAATAGTTTTAGGGAGAGGCCATCCCAGAGGACAAACATTAGGACAGAAATCACATCAGTTGATATTGCTCGGTCACTGCATCTAGAGCATGCTGGCTCTGTCAGATGTTTATGGCAAACAGAAATTATGGAAGATGGAGATCCCTCAAGCAACTAGGACTTATGTCAAGAATAACCAGCATCTTAAATTTGTACCTGGAAATTTGTACCAGTCAAGTTCATAAAGCAGAGATGTTCTATGGGTCTATCATGGCATGCCCATAATAGTGGTGCTGCCACTTTGTGGAGCAGCCAATCCAAGACATCGTCATTTCTCTTCTAATTGAAGACAAAAAATTCAAACTTAAACTAGGCTTAATACAAATAGGTTGACTTATGGAGAATGTAGCATGATCCACAATGTGTGGCATAAGATCCATTTAATTTACATCATTAACTCATCTACTGAGTTGGGCTTTCAGCCAGCCCATTCCCTATTTTTCTGTTTTTAAAACATAATTGATATTTCAACAACAACAAACTACTGCAAATAAAGAAGAAAAGGGGGGAAATTCTGTTAGATAACCAAGAAAATGGTCAATGCATCTTATTGATTTCCCCTTGATGTAAAGAATACTTCTCTCCAATAAGCCAGTAGATGGCACTTCAGCACTTCATATTACAGGAGCAAATAGAAGTTGATAGAAATAAAAGGCATGACTAGCTCTCAAGCAAAATAGTAAGCAAAAAGATCTATAGAGTAATTTCTACTTTTAAAATTGTAGTTGATTAATGTCATTTTTTAAAAAAAAAATATTGTGATGATGCAACATTTTTACACTAATTGTATTTATGATAGAAGATGTGTATCCCACATTATAACTTTTGCAAAACTAAAAAGAGATCTTGGTGCAAACTTGTTAAACTGTAAAGCATTGGAATAAAAGATGTTCAATTGTCTTTTCACACTCAGAGGGAAGCATCTACACCCAGCTGTGTTTTGCAGGAGATTTTAATCTTATTTTCACAGATCCTTTATTGGGCAAGTACAACTACTGTTAACATTAATGTTTTTCAGAAGCAGCATCTGTGCAACCTGAGATTGCTTTTGTACCCCAAACTCTTCCTTAGATTTCCAAAGTAAATCAGCAAATTTCTTTGTGGGTAAAACTAAAAGTGCTGCTTTTGATTTTGAAAGCCCTAGTATGAAGCTCACTTGAAAATTTCTCTTTCTATATAAGCCCCAAACTCAAATATTCTCTGAACTCATGTGAGGGGATTCAACTGCAGCTTATTTATTTGTTTGTTTGTTTGTTTCTTTGGTCACATACATATTGATGGTATTCAACGATACCATATTTATATACATGATACTAGTAAAAGACAAACAAGACAGGGAATGGAAGGCAATCTGGTGCACTTATGCATGCCCCTTACTGACCTCTTAGGAATTGGGAGAGATCAACAGTGGATAATCTAAGGATAAAGTTTTGGGGGTTAAGTAATGATACTACAGAATCTGGTAGTGAGTTCCATGCATCAACTGCTCAGTTACTAAAGTTGTGTTTCCTGCAATCGAGTTTAGAGTGGCTTACTTTAAGTTTGTATCTGTGTGCTCATGTGTTGTGATTGAAGCTGAAGTCGTTGGCAGGAAGAGCGTTGTAGCAGATTATTTTATGGGCTACGCTTAGGTCATATTTAAGAAGATGTAGTTCGAAGCTTTCTAAACTTAGGGTTGTAAGTCTAATTGTGTAGGGTATTCTGTTACAAGTGGAGGAGTGGAGGGTTCTTCTAGTAAAGTATCTCTGGCCATTTTCTAGGGTGTTTATGTCCAAAATGTGGTGCGGGGGTCCAAACAGATGAGCTGTATTCAAGGATTGGTCTGGCGAAAGTTTTGTATGCTCTGGTTAGTAGTTTGTTTGTTTATTCAATTTTTATGCCGTCCTTCTCCTTAGACTCAGGGCGGCTTACAACATGTTAGCAATAGCACTTTTTAACAGAGCCAGGCTATTGCCCCCACAAGCTGGGTCCTCATTTTACCCACCTCGGAAGGATGGAAGGCTGAGTCAACCTTGAGCCGGTGATGAGATTTGAACCACTGACCTTCAGATCTACAGTCAACTTCAGTGGCCTGCAGTAGAGCACTCTACCTGCTGTGCAACCCCGGCTCCATAGTGTGAGATTACTGGAGCAGAAGCTACATAGATTAGGTTAACAACTCTTGAAACCTTTTTGGCGATGTTGTTGCAGTGGGCTTTGGCACTTGGGTCATTTGATATGAATATTCTAAGGTCTTTAACTGGGTGAGGTTGTATGCAAGGTCTTGTTTATTCAGCTTGAATTTGGTGTTCTGATTCTTTTTGCCAATGTGTAGGACAGATTTTTTTTTGGTTGAGATTTGGAGTTTCCAGATGTTTGACCATTCAGACACAAAGTCAAGGTCTTTTTGGAAAGTAGCTGTGTTATCGGCGGTGTTGAAGAGTTTGACATCATCAGTGAAGAGAACACAGTTGCTTGTAATGTGATCGCAAAGGTCATTTATATAAAGTATGAAGAGTGTTGGTCCTAGTACACGCTGCGTTGGAGTACGCCTCTCTTAACCAGAACAGATATGGCGCTCCCTATTTTGACACCTTGTTGTCTGTCTGATAGGAACACAGTTATCCAACTATGGAGGGATCCTAAGATTCCATAGGATTTGAGTTTTAAAAGTAGTTTGTCATGAACCACTGAGTCAAAGTCTTTACAGAAGTCAATATAAACCACATCTATAGATTTGCCCTGATCAAGAGGTGTAGTCCATTTGTTTTTGCAGTGAAGGAGTTGCAGTTTGCAGGATAATTTTTTTCTGAAACCAAATTGTTTGTTAGAGAGTAGGTTGTTAGTTTATAGGTGGAGAATAATTGATTGGTTTATGATTGATTCCATGACTTTGCATGTGACACAGCATAATGAGACTGGTCTGTAGTTTTCAACTAGACTGTGATCTCCTTTTTTGAAGATGAGGATGACAGTTGCTAGCGACCATAGCTTTGGCAGTGAGCTTGTTCTGAAAGATTATGCTTAATGGTTCAGCTATGGCTGTGGAGAGCTTTTTTAGGAAATATGCACATAGACCATCAGGCCCAATTGATAGAGAAGGTTTAAGGTTGCATAACGTTTTTCCAACAATGTCTTCAGTGAAGTCTATTTGAGTTAAATCGTTATGAGTGTTTGAGGTGCGATTAGTGAATTTTGTGAGTGAGCCATTGCTGTTTACAAAGACTGAGCCAAAGAATGTGTTGAAGAGGTTAGCTTTGGTTGATTCACCATAGCATTCTTTGTTGTTGGGGCCTTTCAGTGGTGGGATGGGTCTTGAGTCCTTGAGTTTGTTATTTACAAAGTTGTAGAAGGCACGGCTGGATTTGGTGCACAGGAGGTTTTCCTCTTATTTGCTGTGGTAGTTGAAGCATTCTGTCTTTATTTGGTGGCATATACTTTTGTAGCAGCTTTTGAAGTTGACTATGTGACCCCTTTTGTTTTCTCACCAGAGATTTTTTTTGTTTGTAGTTCTCATGGGCTTAGTGACTTTGTACTCTAGTGTCTTTACAGTTGCCTCAGGCTTTTCTTTTTTTTTTAATAAAAACATTTTCTTCTATGATTAGCAACTTAACTTCTTACTTGGTTTTTAAAACACAAGTCATAAACTAAATCTTTCAAGAGTTTTAATTGTTGGGTTTATTTAATTGTTGTTTTAACTTTCAAGTTTTTATGAAATTAAAATTGTATACTCCAATGTTATGTCTTCTTGACACTAGGAGACCTAGTAGCTGGTTATATGAGAGTGAGAAAGAGAAAAGAATTGACACTCATGAGGGATACATGAAAGGTACATCACCGGAGGTTTTTAAGAAGACCTTGGACAAGCATTTGTCTGAAATGCCTGAGCAAGTGTTGGACTAGAAAACTTTAAGATCCCTCTCAACTCTGTTATTCTGTTAAAAACACTGAAAACTAGTGTTCCTCTACATATCTTCTGCATGGTGGTACACATGAATAAAGTGTCCACAAATAAAGAAGTGAACAAATAGTCCTTAGACATTAATTATTGGATTATTAAGAAAACATTGCATAAATCAATGAGAATTGTATGCAGTTCAATAGCAAGGTAACCTTGGCTTGTTTTTCCATTGTTCTTCAATTACCTTTTTGAATTGAAACCTATTAGTTGGTACATCTCCTTTATGATGGTAGAAAAAATTGCTTATTTAGCCAATTGTGAGTTATCAATCTTTTAAAATTATTGGTTCCTTGCATTATATTTTAAATTGTTCCATGAAAAACTGATTTTTTTAACTAGAAACTTACATTTATTTCTAGGGCACTAATCCCTTGCAGTCATGTGAGTCTGACATTTGGTTCCTATAGGTTGCAGAAGCTAAGAAGACTGGTTGTGCCTAGAACAACTCAACATTAGTGTGCATCTATACTGTATCTGTTCCACTTTCTGCCAAGTCTGTGCACATAAAACATCACCATAAAAATGAAAAAAGAACAATCACAAGAGTCTCTGAAACCCACTCAATCACATATGCCCCCCCCCCTTATCTAAATTCCCTGTTTATTCACACTGAAATTGTACTCCATAGCACTTAGGGTACTAATGCACTTTTAAAATCTATACTACAATAAGTTATGTGCTTTGAAATCAACCTTTCAGGCCCTGTGCTAAATTTTCACTTCACTCAATTTACACAAAGAGTTCAGCTCCTCACAAAGGAATTGTCCACTTAAAATAATGACTGTGTGTTCAGTTCTGAAATGCAAAGGATATAGGCAAGTATAAATTCACAGTTGGAGCCGTTCCATCTCCCTAGAGTTGTGCTTAGAGTTCTTCCAAATCCCTTCAACTTAAGTTGATGGGTCCCAGAAGAAGTTTAAGCTCCCTTCCCTAATTTTGCAAAACAATAGATGAATAGCTCAATTTGTTGTCAAAAAGTCCTTAATTTTAAAAGCGGATACCTGGGCACAATTTGGACAATTCCCAAGTCTAGGTACTAGGAGAGTAATAGAAGAAAGATGTTTACTTAAAGAGTTAATTGTTTTAATTGTAAATGCAAGGTACCTGCTATACATCTGGCTGAATTTTAGTCTTCAAATATGCATATACCCGCTTGCTTCTAGATTCATATTTTCTCTATGAAAAAAGGCAGAGACAAGCAATTTTTTCTTGCATGTCAATGTCTATCTCTAGAAAAAGAAAGGATGTGCAAATTTAAGAAATGACTGAATGATGAATAGTCTCTGGAGCTAAAATCCAGAAACTTTGAATTAAAAAAGGGTGCATTTTTAGGAGCATTAGCCAGCCTACATTTTTAGAAGAGATGGAATATGCTGTGGGATAGATCTTTATTAGTTATTTCACATCTCACAATAGAAAATATTGATAGAATTAAAAACTCCCTTTAAACTCCCCTATCATATAACTAAATTCTGGCCCCAGTAATAAATCTCAAATATATATATCCAGCAGGTCTTAACAAGTTCTATAAGAGTTAGATGGCAGGAATCAATTTCATTGAAATAGTGACTTGCCATACCTGCAGATAGCTACTACCTTATATCAGTCAGGGGCTGTTTGCATGGATGTAACTTTGATATTGTAAATCATAGCTCGGTCTCTACATGAAAGGCATTGAAGAACTTACATTGGATGCTTTCCAGGCTGTTCAAAAGGTTGCAACTTCCGTCTGTTCAGTAGCTCCCTCTGGCCCCTGAGATTTCAGACAAGAGTCTCAAATAAACTCCTGGCAACAGTAAAAGTGTCTGAGCCAGAGCAATTCACGATACTGAGAAGAAGGTAGCAAAACTGCAGCAGCTGCAGGAAGCTATCCTTCTAAATGCTATGCTTGAATGCAAAGCATGCCTACAAAAAAATGGGGAAAGAGCCAGAAATGTATTGTGTATCATCAATGGCATGGCGTTTGCCTTTGCAGCTGTACTGGGTTCTTTTAAAAAATCCACTTTGCAGAGTTTTGAATTGATCTTGTAAAGAAGGTAACTCAGCTTCCTGCCAATTTCATCAACGAGTCAGATGACTGAGAATGGACAGCCTCTGATGGAGAGCCCAGCAACATTTCTTTCATAGATTCTCCTCCTTTGTTCTTCCTGTGTAGTTTAAACACTTACTTTAAACAAGTGTGCGTAGGTTGTGAATGCTATTTGTGGTTGAGCATCCGCAAAGGCACTGATCACAAAAGGGACACAAAGTCACAAAGGGGTCTGGATGGAAAATGTGACCACCATTTATTTAGTTTTAATGTAATTGTGTTAATATAACAGAGGGACATTTAATAATTGTTACATTATTTATAGCTGGATTTACACAAAGCACAAATGATGGTTGGTTTGTTTTTAGCCTATCATGATATCAAAGCAAGCTCATATTTTATTATTATTATTACTATTATTGTTGTTGTTGTTATTGAAAAGTCACAGCTGTCAGATCTTGATGTTGCCTTCATATGGATCAAGGTCCTCCCAAGAATCTAGGATGTTGTAATGTATCAGCACAGTACATGTGTGATTTTGCAAGTGACAGGTGGTTATTTTGTCAATGTACAATGGGTTTTCTAAGAACCATCCAAGATTTTTTGGTATGGCACCCAGCGTGCTGATAACCACTGGGACCATCACGGCTAGTTTATGCCATAATGTTTCAATTTCAATTTTGAGATTTTAGTACATTGTGATCTTCTCTAATTCTTTATATTATATTCCACAATCTATTATTCTATTACTATCTATACTATGTTGGATTAGAAAACCTCCAAGGTCCCTTTCATCCTTATGATTCTATGTTCTGTTGCCACATCTATTATCTACATTTTCTTCTTTTCAACTAATTAAATCTGGTCTGTTAAGAGCCAAGACTTCATCAGTCTATATTAATGAATCCTACAATATTTTAACCTGCTTATTTTCAACTACTTTTTTCAACTACCATACTGTATATGTTCTTATTCTTCATTATCAGTACATGACAATTTTCCAGATATCCCAGTGAATCATTTTGGTGACTATATTATGTCTTTATAATCAGTTTATTATTATTTAATATTGCATTATTATGTTTTTAAGATAGTTCGGAATAGTGAAAGCAATAATATTCCCCATGACTCTAAAATTGGAATTGAAGAAATGGGATAGAAAGAGTGCTGAAACTTTTGTACTTTGCTGAACAAGATATCTATATGATTGTCCCTTGAGATTACTGGCAATAAATTACCCCTGCCCAACCTCCAACTTCATAATGCAACAGACATATGGGTTCCATTGGGGTCAAGAAGGAGATCTATTGACCAATCCTTGAAATTTGTAGTAGAATTAAAATGGTTTCTGGTACCCAATACTTTAATTAAAGCAAATAGAATTGCTAGTATTGAATCTGGCAGTTTTATTATAATCTCTTCTAGTTTCAGCATTTCTCAGATTTTTTTTTTTTTTAAATGAATACAAATGGCTTGATTTGGACCAGGTTTTCTTTTACAGCCATTTGAAGGTTCACTTATCTATAATAATTCATATGCAGGTTTGTGTTCATTGGGGTCCTCCTCATATCAGTCTGTTGGCCCAGTTTTATGAGTTCCTTTTAGAACATATTCCACAAACCATCCATGGTCATTTCTTTATCATTAAAATATTTATATTATTTCCTTCAAAAGAAAATGTAAGCAGTGATTAGAAAAATCAAAGCAAGCTACAACATCACATGCAAACAGTATTTAATGAAATTAAATATTACATAGGCATAAAGAGTTTGATTAAAGATATCAATATGCAAAATTAAAATGACAGTTCTTCAAAAATAGCCCTCTTCATATATATGGGATTCATATGAATGGTTTCTTAAGCTTAACAATCATGTTAGAAAATTTCCACTAAGGGCAGATAGCCTAGATAAGAAGTGGCTCAGATAATATTCTGAAGCTCTACAGTTGGCTTCACATAGGATCATAGGGCTGTTGTTGTGGGGAAAATAGGACTCTAAACTGAATTTACAAACCAGGGATGGGTTCTAACTTACCTTACTGCCAGTTTGCTTCCTCCCATGTCATGTGGCCAGGCCTTGTTGAAGCACATCCTCAAAGCATGCATACGCATGCGCAGTCCCAAAAATTCCTGGAGAAAAAAAGATGGTGACGCATGCAAAATGCCAGAAATTTGGCTTCTGTGCATGCTCAAAAGAAATATTTTTTAAAAAAATTAATAAATAAAAATTAAAAAGATGGCAGCACCCATGGACCGGTGCACACCAAACTGGTTCCGTAAGTCATCATAATGGTGTCATAATATTATCAGCAGGTTGCTACCAGTTCGGGCAAACCAGTCATACCCAGGAGTAATCCACCTCTGTTACAAACCATCAGTTCTGTGATCTGAACCATGGTATTTCCAAGCAAATACTATAGTATGGCTTAACATAAGCTGGTTCCATGCAACACACTGAACCATCAATGATTCAACCCTGTTTTAGACAAATGGAGTGTATGGGGTAAAGCCAACTGTTACATCAATAAAGTGTTTTGAGCTTTTTAATAATTAATGATAAAAAGTCAAATGGTAAAAAAAAAATAGTCCTTGTTCACTAATTCCCCTTTATGGGCAGATAGAAGAAAGAGAAAAACAAAATGGGGACAGATAAATACAGCCTGGCAAAACAATGGAGGAACAACATTGAAAAGTGTAATGGAAATTGAGTTAGAAGGTTAATAAGGAAGGCTGTGGACCAATAGCATTTTTGGACCAACTCATAAATGATTTTCTCTGGGATGGTAAAAATATGGTTAACCTTTAAAGGATTTACAGTAATAATGTTTTAATGAGGGAAATCTAGTTGAGCACAAATTAAAATTGAAAGGCCTTGGACAGATGGATACATGGTCTTGGAGACACAGGGACACAGTACAAAGGCTGAGGTTGGATCATTAAAATATTTTTTTTCTTATTATTCTAAATAGTAAGTGGACAACATTTTGATGGATGGGAGCCACTGCTAACAATTTGAGGATGAGGCCAAGAGCTACAATAAATTGAGGGAGACAAAAAAAATGGCATGAATCAAACAGGATCAAGATTTTGTCATTCAGAGCAACCTCTGGGCTGCAGACTATTACCAGGTGTTGAGTCTTTTAGAATTGGGCTATGGAAGTGAATGTTCAGCCTTTTAGAACTGTTTGTGTGCATCCCAACTTGTGTTTGTGCAAATGGAGCTGCACACATGCTTGCCTGCCACACATGTAGACAGGGGTGGGCAGCAGGCAGGACAGGGTGGAATGCAGATCCACCAGCGGAATTGAAGATGCACAGCTCCAGCTGATCGGCGGCTGTCACTTCCCAGATTACTGGTCTCAGCTCAGCTCTCCTTTTTTCCCCTGCTACTGCTGCTGCTATATCTGTACTACTTGCTTTTTTCCTCTTTCCTCCTTCCTGGCCTCAGACGAGCTTCCCTCTCTCCTGCCCGGCTCCCCTCCAGATTCATGTGACCACCTCCTGCCTGAGGTGCAAGCAGAAGGTGTGGGTGGAAGGGGCACCGGCAGCATTTATGCTTCTGGCAGCACCTGTTTGCTTAGCTACCCAGCCTGAGGTGGAGGGCGACCCAGGAAGGAGAGCACGGAAAACTCGAAGCTAATTGTCATGAGCAACACTGGTAAGATTGTAAGTCGGGGACTTAGCAGTTCACTTGAACGATGATGATCATTCAAGCCATTCCCACCTGATTACATGGTCGGCAAGCCACTCCTACCCAGTCGCATGACCATTAAGCCACACCCACAAAATAAGTCAAACTCACAGTATGCCAACAAAAATTTTGGCTGCTCATTACTGCATGTAGATCCTTCTCCCCATCTCCCCCACTGGTCCGCAAATCTGAAAAAGGTTGGGGAACTCTGGTTTAGAGGATTTAAGCTTTGCTATTTCAAATATTTTCTTCCATTAAACAACGTTAAGGCTATTTTTGGTTGATGCTTCAGTTTTTCTGTTTCCTGCATCCAAATGTCAAGAAATGAAGCTAGCAATTTTTAGCAAGAGTAGTTAGAGAGAAAGCATTCTAGCAGAATAGGTAAGATGCTAGACCAGAAGGAATTCTAGTTCTCCCTTAGGCATAGACACCAGCTGGGTGACCTTGGGCCAGTCACTACCTCTCAGTTCCAATCAACGTCAGGGTCTTGTGACAAGCCGTTTAAATGCTTTTGTGTAGCATGTATGGATGGATGGTGTATTAATCAGGTGAGCACAGAACAAAACACATGGACCCTGTAACCAAGAGGGGCAATTGCTGAGAAAAGGCGCAATAGAACTTCAGAAGAGACATGGAAGATACAAAGCAAAAGGCTCAGGCTCTCGATTCAACCATGGGGCTTCAAGTTGCTCCCCTCAGTTCTAAGTCAATCATCCATTCACAATGATGCTTATTGGGAATCATGTAGTATTAGAAAAGTGAGGTACAGTAGGAATGACTATTTATATACTGGACCTTAAAAATCATGGAGTTAGGTCTGTTCTTTATATTTATTAAAATTCAGCCAAGCAGGTTAATTTCTATTTGTGAATTATAGTCTGGCACATGAGTTTTATTAACCCAAATAACCTATCTTTTAGACTGCCTGTCTAAAGTGTTGCTTGGGGTAAAGCCATCATCTTTTTGGCCAAGATTATCATGTGACAACAGAAGTATAAACTGAAGGGTGCTTTGTAAGTCTATTGGTCCTCTCTATTACATGTGGATTGGAAAACTAACAAGACAAGGTAGACAAGGGAATTGAAGTACTCCTCTAAACTTAATAAATACTGTAAATCACTTACTTGAGTGTTTGCTGGAGGCTCCTAATAAGATCTGAAATTTTATCATTTCAAATCGCTTCCCATAAGACCTTCTTTTATGCCACAGTACCCTGAAAATTGAGTCCTCCCTCCCCCAGTCTGCTAAAATGTTTAACTAACCCCTAGTTTCTAAAAATTCTCCTTCAGCTCCTGCTGTGTTTCTGAAAAGTGGTGCTCAGATTACATTATTCATAAACAAAACCCAGGAAGTTAAACCTTAGAACATACAGTGTTTGTATCATGTTCCCCCATCCCCCCCTCTCTCTAACATGCACAGACAAAGCTTATGTGCAACCTATTAAGCCTTTAATTCTAGTTTAACAACACCTCTCCTCTTTTGCCATTGAAGTCTAAATTCCACATTTCTGAACCACAATTTGCCTGTATGTTTTTCAGTCTTCACTAGAATAAATATGGTGGCAGTATTTATATTTAAGGAAAAGTGACAGAGAGGGATGCAGGGAGAGAAGGATAGTGACTGTGGGAATATGAGCTAACCTTATCACATACAACTGCAGATTGAGTCTGAGCTTGTGTCTTTTCTTTTATGTACACTGAGAGCATGTGCACCAAGACAAATTCATTTTGTGTCCAATCACACTTGGCCAATAATATTCTATTCCATTCCATTCCATTCCATTCTATTCCATTCCATTGAGTTATGATTAAGCTCCAGTAAAGATGATAGTCTCCCCATCTTCTCCTCTCAAGAAATGTAACTTACAGCTTCTGCTTTGAGCAAGTATTAACAGAAAGGCAACTGTTTTAATGGCATGGACTTGCAGAATAGCTCTGTCTTTGGAATCCTAATCAGAAGGAAAAGCCCCTCTTGCCGAGTCCAGTGATTAGAACAATTCTGCTATGTTTTAAGAGTTGCAAGGAAGCAAAACTGAGGTGGCAGCTAACCATAAGACTTTGGCTGAACTCCAGGCATTATGTGCCCAATACAGAATACACTGAGACACACAGTATCCAACTGATCCTTTCCACTACAGGCAGCTGAAACAGCAGCCACAAAAGATAACTTCATAAATGAACAGTAGAGCATTTTGTAATCTGAGCACACAGCCTGAGCTGTGGAGGCTAAGAAACAGATGTGGTCCTCCTATATTCTAACATTTTTGCCACAGGACCATGGCAAGTAAAGTTAAGGCTGTTCTTCTCATTATCGGTGGTCTAAAAGTACGTGCAGGTGAATTCCCACTGGCACACGTATGAACTGGTAGTAGGATATGATAACTGCCGCCTCACACACTGGGGTGTTGGTTTATACGAAATTATTTAGAACAATCTTTTTCAAACTTGGCAACGTTAAATAGTGTGGACTTCCGTTCCCAGAATTCAAGAACCATGGTCTAGAAGCAACTTCTGATCTGACTCTCACACTTCATTTTATTAATTGATTGATGTCACACCTTCAGTAACGCATATCAGTTTAGAAGTCCTGTGGAGTTCAGTGGGACTTATCTCTAGGAAAGTGTGTGTAGAATATTATGATAGTCCCTTTATTCAAAAATTATGAGGAATATAATTCCAACAAAATCTGGATAATATAGTGGATTAAAAAAATAAATGTATAGGATAGCAATCCAAAATATTTTCAAAAGCAAAAATATCTTTGCACCATTTTAACAGCCATGGGGAATCAGAATGTTTAAAGGGCAGGCCACTGAATAATTTCCCTCCAAAATCAGACATCACATTAAAACAAGGTTCTCATTGTGTTTTTGGATACATTGATTTTTAATATAGCTGTTTTCACTTTTGTTTGTTTCTATTGTAAACTACTGATAAATATAAATAATTAGCAATGTAACAAATTGAACCTTGAGGTTCGATTACTGCAACGCTCTCTACATGGGGCTACCCTTGAAAAGTGTTCGGAAACTTCAAATCATGCAGAAGGCGGCCGCGAGAGCCATCGTGGGGCTCCCTAGATTCGCCCACGTTTCTGCAACACTCCGTGGCCTGCATTGGCTGCCGATCGGTTTCTGGTCACAATTCAAAGTGTTGGTAATGACCTTTAAAGCCCTACATGGCATTGGACCAGATTACATTCGGAACTGCCTACTACCGCACAAATCCCAGCGGCCGATAAGGTCCCACAGAGTTGGCCTTCTCCGGGTCCCATTGACCAAACAATGTCATTTGGCGGGCCCCAGGGGAAGAGCCTTCTCTGTGGTGGCCCCGGCCCTCTGGAATCAACTCCCCCCAGAGATTAGAACGGCCCCCACCCTCCTTGTCTTTCACAAATTACTCAAGACCCACCTTTATCGCCAGGCATGGGGGAACTGAGACATCCTCCCCCAGGCTTTTATATTTTATGTTTGGTATGTATTTGTTGTATGGTTTTTAAATTGTTGGGGTTTTAGATATGTTTTATTTTAATATTAGATTTGTCTCACTGTTATATTGTTTTTGTATTACTGTTGTAAGCCGCCCCGAGTCTTCGGAGAGGGGTGGCATACAAATCTAATAAATAATAATAAATAATAAATAATAATAACAAATTCAGGTAAGGAAGGTTCAAGAAATACTGAAGTGCAAGAATCTGTTCACCTCCAAATCGTATCTCTCTGTCTCGATCTTTACACTCAGATGAACAAGATACTTTTTTAAAAGCCAACTTCAGTCTTTTGGGCTCAAGCACACTTTTCTAATTGTGAAAACATCATTGCTGGATGAAGGCCCTTGTCAGAAGGAGCCCTATATTAGGGAAAATCACTCTTTCATCAAACTGATATGGCTGTTCAGATTATTGATTTGTCAATTGAAATCTTTTTGGTAAGAGAAATTATTTCATTGTGGAGAATAAAATATTGACTACTAACAAATGGAATAAGTAGGATTCATTTTTCGCCATAATACTGTCATAATTGCAAACTTGAATTGAAGATTATTTATTTATTTATTTATTTGTTTGTTTGTTTGTTTGTTTGTTTATTCATTCATTCATTCATACATACATTCATTCATTCATTCATATATTCATTCATTCATTCATTCATTCGATTTTTATGCCGCCCTTCTCCTTAGACTCAGGGCGGCTTACAACATGTTAGCAATAGCACTTTTTAACAGAGCCAGCCTATTGCCCCCACAATCCGGGTCCTCATTTTACCCACCTCAGAAGGATGGAAGGCTGAGTCAACCTTCAGATGAGATCTGAACCGCTGATCTGCAGATCTATGGTCAGCTTCAGTGGCCTGCAGTACAGCTCTCTACCTGCTGCGCCACCCCGGCTCTTAAATAGACAGAATAGTTTTCTGTTGTAAGACCAGAGGTGGGCAGCAGGCAGGAAGGGGTGGAACACAGTTTCCCCGGCAGAAATGAAGCTGTGTGCCCAGCTCCAGCTGACTATCCCCCCCTCCCATCCTCCTCCTCTTCCTCGGAAAGTGGCAGGGAGACTAGCACCGGCAGGAGTTGCAGGGGGCCCTTTTTCTCCCACCTCTTTTTTCAACAGCTGATCAGCACCCATTTACCTAGCTACCCAGCCTGAGGCAGGGGGCGGCCCAGGAAGGAGAGCACGCAAAACGTGAAGCAAATTGTCACCCCAGAGAGCGACACTGGTGACGTTGTAAGTCGAGGACTTAACAGTTCACTTGAACGATGATGATCGTTCAAGCCACTCCCACCTGGTCACATGACCAGCAATCCACACCCACAAAATAAGCCACACCCACAGTGTGGCAGTAAAAATTTTGGCTGCCCATTACTGCATAAGACCTTAACATTGTTCAGTTGTCAAATCAAATCATATATTAAAGAAGACGTGTGAATAAAAAAAGGTCATTTAAATCCAAGGCTGTCCTTATCACCTATAAGGGATGCACGCCCTTAACATTTAACGTAAGATCCCATTTCCAATTTATACTGACTCAGCATTTAAAGAGAGATTTTCCATCAGATTTTGCTTCAAGAATATTTTAGTGGTTCTAGGAAAACATGGTAGCGATTAGCAAAGAATGTTGAATAAGAATTCTAGCATACATTGCAAATCATTGGCAAACACTGACATGAGCACACATACTTTGTGGACTAAATTCTCTACTTTTATTATTTCTTTATCTTAGCCAGTTTTGGGACTGCAATTAACCCCCACACTAAATAAATCTTTTAACCTCACAGAATATCAAGAGAGGGTTTTTTTTAAAAAAGAATTTAATGTTTAGGAGGGTGAGAAGGATCTGAAGAAAACCTTTGGTATTGTTCCAATTTTATTTTTTTCTGGAGGGGGGGGTTTGTTTAAAAGAGACACAGTCTTAATTTTTTATTTCACCAAAGCATGGAACTGAAAGGGAAATTCTTGAATAGAAAGGTACTAAGAGAGAAGTAGTTACATAAAAAAACTTCAAAAGAATAATCTTTCCAACTATTTAATTTGGGAGGAAAACTTTGGCAGTTAAAAAATAACTCTTATTTCTGAAAATTTTAAAATTACTACTCTTTACTGTCAAAATGTAGATACATTATCCGACCCTGATTAATGAAGTTTTAAATTTGCAAATTAAATGTACTTTGTCAGTGCATAAACTAGATGACGGTAACATCATTTTTAACAACATATTCAGCCAGACATTTAAATCTAACTGCAAAGAAGTTGTGTGATTGATAGGAAAATCCAGGACATTTTTTCCATGCTCTCCTTATTTAGAAACCCATCTGTCAGAGGAAGAACCACTTCAAACATCTGGCTGTAAATTCTATTGCCTTGATATTTTGCCAGATATCACCTTTCTCTACAGAATGAATACGGTCTTTGCATTTTTGGCATGATGGGACAGGAATGGAAATGTATTAAGCTACTTCAACATGTCATGAGAAAAGTAAATTTGGAACTGATGAAAAAAACAGAAATTATTTATATTTATTTATTTTATTTGTATACCGAATTTGAAGACCACTCACAGAGTGCCTTTATTTCGGTGAGTGATGTAAAACAGAAATTATGATTTTTTATTTATTTTATTTATTTATTTTGTCCAATACAAATTGAAAGTTAAGGAGAATAAAAACGTGTAGTAGTAAATATCAGGGAAGGGATAGAAGAAGAGATATGAGAATAGAATACAATGAAGAGTAGAGGAAGGATATACGGATGGGAGAAAAGAGATATAAAATATAGGAGAGACAATTGGACAGGGGACGGAAGGCACACTAATGCACTTATGCTCGCCCCTTACTGACCTCTAAGGAATCTGGAGAAGTCAACCGTGGATAAAGTGATAATGTCATTTTATTAATTACATTATTTTTGTCACAGATATTTGCAGTCTTATCTACCAAAACTTATTGAGAGACCTATTGAAGCATACAGTATTAATATTGAGGGCAATTTTAAAATCCTAGCTCAATTTGAAGAAAACCTTATTCAAATTCTAATATGAATTGAATATAATTTACTATGTTTTAATAAATTAATAAATTATATATTTAATATAACATTATTTAATAAATTATTTAATATAATTTATTGTTTAATGAATAATATAAAACCCACTGCATTGTAGTTTAATAAACAATGACTAAACTATTTTGATCATGGTTTCGGCATTTTTTATTAGCCAGTATAAGAAGAAATTCTAGGAAATTTTATCCCTAACATACCTAGAATAGTGGTGGGTTCCTACTGATGCGATAGGATGCGCCATTCCGGTAGCAGCCTGCCAATTGTGCAATTTGATGTTTGGGAAATGTTGCCTTGGACTTGGGACCTAACAGATTTTTCCCAATTGGGACAGGGAGAAAATCCACTGAATAATATATTTCTAATCTGAAGCAAGAGAACAAATAAAAGCTGTTTTCCTAACATAGTCAAAATCTGCAGTTTTTCACCATTTATAGTAGCAGTCTCAATGTTTTGGAAACCCTGGAAGACTCTAACAACTCTAATGGGTGTGGGGGGGAGGAGTCAATAAAGTCAAACAAATATTTTAATATTTCTAATAGAGTACATATAAATCGATACAACTCAAAGTTGTAAATAGAATAGAATAGAATAGAATTTTTATTGGCCAAGTGTGATTGGACACACAAGGAATTTGTCTTGGTGCATATGCTCTCAGCGTACATAAAATAAAATATACATTTGTCAAGAATCATGTGGTACAACACTTAATGATTGTCATAGGGGTCAAATAAGCAATGAAGAAGCAATATTAATAAAAATCTTAGGATGTAAGCAACAAGTTACAGTCATACAGTCAACATGGGAGGAAATGGGTGAAAGGAATGAGGAGAAAAACTAGTAGAATAGAAGTGCAGATTTAGTAGAAAGTCTGACAGTGTTGAGGGAATTATTTGTTTAGTAGAGTGATGGCGTTTGGAAAAAAAACTGTTCTTGTGTCTAGTTGTCTTGGTGTGCAGTGCTCTATAGCGACGTTTTGAGGGTAGGAGTTGAAACAAATTGTGTCCAGGATGTGAGGGGTCAGTAAATATTTTCCCCGCCCTCTTTTTGACTTGTGCAGTATACAGGTCCTCAATGGAAGGCAGGTTGGCAGCAATTGCTTTTTCTGTTAAGAAAACTAAAGACTTTTTCAGGATTCAGTCATATTTAAGAATATAAAGGGTTGCTGAGTTAAAATGTTTGAAAAATGCTGTTTTACAATATGCTACTGCTAGTTTGCTTTCAATCTGATAAAATGAGAAGGGGTGTGTAATGCAGCAGAGGTTTGGTAAAATGGTTGTGTGATAGGATTTCATGCCTTATTTTCTCAGACAGCTATTGCTTCCTCAGACCAGGAACCAGTTTCGTACCACATACATCAAAAGTCTGACCCTGATCTTCTTTGAAAACTTTAAATCCAGTTATACAACAAGTAAAGATAAGCAGAAGGAAATGTCCTTTGGGAACAGAGAGAGAAGGCATACAAGATCTGACTCAATCTAGTGTGATTTGCTTAGTCTTTCAAGCAAAAAATATCAAGCTGCTGTATTACTGGAGTCAACAGAGCTCTAAGGAAAATAACTGTGTTTTGATTCTGGGTGACCTATTGAAAATGACAGTGCAGGAATCCCCTGGAGAATAATATTTTCAGTGAATGAATATTTGACACAAGGCCTACTTTTTGTAGAGATTTGTGGCTATGACCTATTAATTTGTAAAAGAAATTACCCACGCAGTCATATATAGGGTAGCATGGCTAAAGCCTAGGCTTTGTCAAAGCCCAGAATTCCTTAATTGAATTTTTTTATTAATTTTAACAACAAACAAAAAAATACTTAAAAGAAAATGTGCCCAACACCAATAAAACCCCCACCACCATTTAGGGGGTTAAAATTATTTGCAATAAGTTTCAATTTCTTCCTTAGCTCCGGTTTACATTTCTTTACATACAAAAAGTGATTGGAATTTATTTTTCACATTGTCGTCATAAATTCTACTTAAGATATAATTTTTCACCTTATTCCATCATGCCACCAGCTTCTCCAATTTATTTTCATCAAAGTTATTTAATCTTATTTCCATAATTTCGAAGTGGATGTGGTCCACCACGTACCAATACCAATTCTGGATTGTCCATTTATTGCTATCCTTCCACCCTAATACCACTACTGCTTGAAAAGCCCAGAATTCCTAATTACTGAACAGGGATAGGCTGAAGCAGGAGTAAGCTATGCAATTATTAGTGTTCTAGCCACAAGGATTTGAAGTACCAGTTCTCCTCCCCCTCTTCCTCTTTTTTTCTGAGACACTGTTTTATTTTCATAACTCAATTTTTATTTTTCTTAAGGTTGATACAATGTGCTTGACTTGATTTGATTAATTAGAACAGAATATGGAAGGGTGAACATAGTATCTGTTGGCTATTCTATAATTAAGGTACGTATTTCTGCATGTGTGTTTTTCTTGAAAATGTATGGTAGAATAGGGTACTAGAAATGATGTCCCTTGGAGTTATCAAACGTGACTGCAAAAGGTCTAGAGCATATAGACTCAAAAGTAATCTGAAAAATCTAAACCTTTAACAATATTAGTTTAAATAATATAGATTCACATGTAAAAGTAGATATTTAATTTAGAATTAATTCCTTTGTTGGCTTAAGTTATTGGTTTATTGAGAGAAGTTAAATGGTAGAGAACAAATATGAACAAGTTGTACTCAATAGAAGGGCAGAGAAGAATGGGAAGAAGAAGACATTCTTTACATTCTGTGTATCTTTCATTTAAGACCTGACAATATGGACTCTTTCTCTGCCCAGCTGTAAATTTATTACACATGTATAGCCCAGTAAAGGTCAGCCATTCACTGCCCTACTGGAATAGTCTAGTGGGGGGGGGAAGGGAGCAAGCACATGCATGTGCACCCACCCTTCAGCTTCCTGCGCATACACAGAGTTGTGGCCTGAAGCAGTCCCATCCGGGAGCCACCAGCAGGAAAAAATCCTTCAGTAATGAGAGTTGCTCATCGGGGAGACAATGTCGCTCCACCATTGCCTGTGTCGCCCGCTTGCCAGAGTCTGCTTTCCAGAGTCTCCCCGATGAGCTGCTCTCCTTCCTGGAGAATTTATTCCCGCTAGTGGCTCCTGGCTGGGATTGAGTGCCGCTGCCACCAGCTGGCAGCAGTCACAGCGGCAGAGACGCCCTGGTCAGTCCTGCCTAGGAGCCAGGAAATCTTCCAGGAAGGAGAGCAGTTCATCGGGGAGACTCTGGAAAGCAGGCGATGCAGACATCGACAAGCTGCTCTCCTTCCTAGAGGATTTCTTCCCACTGGTGGCTCCTGGATGGGATTAACTGCTGCTGCCGCTGGCTAAATGCAGCAGCAGTGGTAGAGGTGCCCTGGTCTGTCCCGCCTGGGATTTAATATTTAATTGGATTTGTATGCCGCCCCTCTTAGAGGACTCGGAGCAGCTCACAGCATGCACAAAAAACAGAAAAAACAGTAATAACAATTCAATTAATAGTACATTAAAACAATATTTAAAAGGGAGCCACCAGCAGGAAGAAATTTATTTATTTATTTATTTATTTATTTATTTATTTATTCATTCAATTTTGATGCCGCCCTTCTCCTTAGACTCAGGGCGGCTTACAACATGTTAGCAATAGCACTTTTTAACAGAGCTAGGCTATTGCCCCCACAATCTGGGTCCTCATTTTACCCACCTCGGAAGGATGGAAGGCTGAGTCAACCTTGAGCCGGTGATGAGATTTGAACCGCTGACCTTCAGATCTATAGTCAGATTCAGTGGCCTGCAGTACAGCACTCTATCTGCTGTGCCACTCCGGCTCAATCCTCCAGGAAGGAGAGCAGTTCATCGGGGAGATGATGCTCCCTCGTTACCCGCTTACCAGAGTCTCCCCGACGAGCTGCTCTTCTTCCTGCTGGTGGCTCCCGGCCAGCTATCATGCCTCACCAGACCTAGCCCTATGGCTCCTGGCTGGCTGCATCGGCTACAGCGGCAGAGGCGCCCCACGTTGGCCAGATGAGCACCCCGCTCTCTTGGGCCACCTAGCGGGGGGCGCTGTTACTGCTTGCTGGGGCAGCAAGATTTGGCTGCTGTACATGCGGAGAAGCTGAATCTCGCATGTATGGCAGCTCCATTTCCATGGGTAGAATGGCATTCCCTGGTTGCTGCCCAAGCCTAGTATAGCCCATTGCGTGTGCAATGAGAAAGAGATAGGAGTGAGTATTGCAATTTTCTGCTACGATACATCATTGTAGACAACAGATGTAGTCAACTGCTTCCTAAACTGAAAAGATGAATCTTTCAATGGGCATAGATACATTGACAGATGTGCATAATTTTGCTGTTCCTATTAACAAACAACAAACACAGCCATCTCAATTCATAAAGTGCTGATTTTAATCCTGTTGGGGTGGTTTGCAGGAGGATATATACAGGCTACAGAAAAAGTGCTGATGCAGAGAGTAGCTAGTCTAATAGCTCAAAGAAAATGCTAATTTAAATTGGACCACTTATCTCAGTTTCCCAATTTTAGTAAAATATATAGCTATATGACTAAACTATACAAGCCAATATGCATTTGTCCTTTCTTTTCCTCCTTCTAAGATTCAGAGGCAAATGTGATTCAATGTGTGATTGAATTCACACATTGAACTAATTGTGGTTTGCTTAATTAGCTTACTGAATGAAGCACAATTGGCTGAAATCATACAACATGCTAAGCCAAAAAATCATGATTTGGAAGGCACAGTAACCAACTTTACACATTCTACTAAACTGAAACCACATGAAGACTCAGCTGGATAAGTCAGGTGGACACCATGTAGTACATATCTTCCAAATAAGTAGATTCAGATGATATTTTCTATAGAGTGGAAAAATTAAAGTTGCATAATGCAAATTAGTTTGTCTGTAATTTTCTTTCCCTCTTCTTGTTGTGTTTTAATAGAGGTATAACAGAAAGAGGTAGACACATTTCCCAATTCTGCCATTTCATAAGAATCGTTAATGCAACCAACTTTTGCGTGTTGTACATCTATCAAAAGCATGCTGTATCCAAAGAAAAAAAGTACTAATAGCTGTTCTATAAATTAATTGCTAAAAAAATAAGTTGAAATGCTGCAGATGTCTTTAATCATGTGGGCCAACTCTCTATAAAGAATAATCATTTTTATGTACACTGAGTCCTAAAAATAAGTTTAACTTACAGTTTATATAGACCAAAGAAAACAATTTCTGGTTTCCAGATGCTTTGGATTTCTTTTTTTTTTCTTAGAGTCAAGTAATAAAGAATTTTGGGAATTGTAGTTCAAAATATCTAGTGACCATTTTTATGGCTTAAATCTTTTTCAAAAGAATATTCCTGTTCTGAATCTTTAAAAGATTCGTCCTGTCCTGAACCTTTAAAATATTGCTGATATGTGATTGTAAACCCACTCAAGTGTAAACAGGCAGTCTACAAATGACTGTAGAAATAATATATGAAAAAAAATATGGATAACATACATGTATTAAAATAAACCAATACTGTATATTTAAATAATATAACAATAAACAATTTTATTTCCAAAAGAAATTGGGTAACTGTAGAGCAAGGTTTAGATTTCTTACCTAGAAAAACCAGAATAGTATGTCTATATTACAAACACATGCTGGATGTTATCATGCAAAAAGGCTCAGGACAATCTGAACAAAATATTAGCCATAATTACTAACAATAACTGATACAATTTTTTAAAACTGTATCCTTCATTTGATGTTAAAAACAACGATTGGCAAAAAGGAATCTCATCGGATGTATGCCTGACCTGGTAAGATGGAATATAAATTATGTGATTACATCCTGTCTCTCTGGATAATTTTATTTCGCTTGGAATCATTCATTTGTGTTCAACAACATTGTCTTGCAATGGGAACTGAAGCAGTAATAATTCAGTTCAGTCCATTGAATCTCCATTTCCTGGATCTTTGGTATCTCTCTATCTCATTATAACTCATAACTGTAGTTATATTCTTCAGTAGTCTTGAATTCTTTCTGATTGCTTTCTCATATTATGGAATTGTGTTTTACCCCACACCACTCTCCTCCACTTGTATTTCCTTAGAATAAAGCCTTAAGTGCTGGTTAGGTCATTGCTTTCAAATCCAGAAGATCTTCCTTCTTCCTCTGGAAGAAGGCTTCCAGAGTTGTTAACCTGATCCTACATAGCTTCTGCTCTGGCAATCTCACACTACTGACTAGAGCCTACAAAACTTATGCCAGACCCATTCTCGAATACAGCTCATCTGTCTGGAACCCACACCACATCTCAGACATCAACACTCTCGAAAACGTCCAAAGATATTTCACCAGAAGAGCCCTTCACTCCTCCACTCGAAACAGAATATCCTACGAAAATAGACTAACTATCCTGGGTCTTGAAAGCTTAGAACTATGGCGCCTAAAACACGATTTAAGTATTGCCCACAAGATCATATGCTGCAACGTCCTTCCGGTCAACGACTACTTCAGCTTCAACCGCAACAACACAAGAGCACACAACAGATTCAAACTTAATATTAACCACTCCAAACTTGACTGTAAAAAATATGACTTTAACAATCGAGTTGTCGAAGCGTGGAACTCATTACCGGACTCAATAGTGTCAACTCCCAACCCCCAACATTTCTCCCTTAGACTCTCCACGATTGACCTCTCCAGGCTCCTAAGAGGCCAGTAAGGGATGTATATAAGTGCACTGATGTGCCTATCGTCCCCTGTCCAATTGTCTTTCCTATGGCCTGGGATAGAGCAATACAATATGTCATAGATCTTTACGGCTCTTGTAATGTCAAGGCAGTTCTGCATCAGGCTGAAAGTGGGTTGCAGTTGCTGCCTGAAGATAAGCCAAAAATAGAATTGCCATTCTGATTTTCATCATCCCTGGACCATAGAGGAGAAAAGGGCAGGGTTTAAATCCTGTGGTAGTAGCTACCATCCTAGCTGTTTTCACCCACCTGTACACACACCCTGCTCAGAGGACTATACAAAGACTTAATCCAACATTTGAATTTTCTGCTTTATGGCACCACGCCAAGATATAACAGCATTAACACTTACTACTTCAAAACTATTTAGGAATGATGGTACAAGAGATTTTGTTCCTCTTACCTTGGTTTTGTGTACTTTTTTTGTCTCTGAGATAATTTACTACACATCCTGTGAAGGTCACTTTGAATTCTGCCTTCCAGACCCACCTGCAGTTTTTTCAGCATGGAAGGAAAAGCTCTTGACAAAGTGACCATGACATTGGCTCTGTGGATGTTTTTTAAAAGTTTACTTTTTCTTACTTCCTCTGTTCTAATGAAGCAGATTATTATTTTAAAGCTCTATTATGCAGTTGCATGGGGATTTCTTAGATGTTTTACATATTTTCCTAAGGAAAATTCAAAGGATTTTCATTTTCTCATTCCACTTCAAAATCCAATTCCATCTCATTTGCCAACATGGCAAAATTCATTAGAAGGCACCTCCAAGTCATTTTCTAAATAAAATGATTATTTCATATTCTTCTATTTAGAGATTCAGTTGGCCTGTAAGTTTGTCCCCTGAAAGGCAACATATATAAATGCAATAAACAGCATTGAAGCCGCTAGACCAATTTTTGCCCAAGTGTGATCCAAAATGTTTTGTACTCTAAGAGCAAGTGCAGAAGAGAGGTGGGGCACCCAGGTCAGCTGTTGGTGTTGTCAACGACAGCTGTGTTCCTGTACTATTAATAACAAGCTCCATTTTCCAAAAATCCCTAGAAGAAATTTGAGTGCTTTTTTATAGATAAAGAGAGATGTTTGAGCTGTACTCCTTGCTGACAAATTGAATTTAGGGGTGTAACTTCAATATGTTTAACAGCAGTTAGCTCAGGGTATTTCTGCTGGATTTATAGCAGACTTTCTGGAACAAAAGCTGTGTGGCCCTAAAGTTTGCATAATGTGCAGCCCACATGACAAATGGCATGGACGGTATAAATTGACACAGTATATACAGTATATGGGTCTCTGTACTTCGGAATAATTACACTTTATCGCTAGACATTTTTTAAAAAGCTTATAGGAAAAGAGAATGTCTTCTCCTTCCTTCCTTCCTTCCTTCCTTCCTTCCTTCCTCCCTCCCTCCCTTCCTATTCAATGTGTATTGCATTCCATTCAAATCTTCAACTCCTACAACTGAGAATGAATGACTCAGTTTCTGCCGCACGAATCCCAGCGACCAGTTAGGTCCCACAGAGTTGGCCTTCTCCGGGTCCCGTCAACTAAACAATGTCGTTTGGCGGGACCCAGGGGAAGAGCCTTCTCTGTGGCGGCCCCGACCCTTTGGAACCAACTCCCCCCAGATATCAGAGTTGCCCCCACCCTCCTTGCCTTTCGTAAAGTTCTTAAGACCCATCTCTGTCGTCAGGCATGGGGGAACTGACACATCTCCCCCGGGCCTATACAGTTTATACATGGAATGTTTGTGTGTGTGTTTGCTTTTAATAATGGGGTTTTTAGTGTTTTTTAAATTATTAGATTTGTTTTTTTCATTGTTCTTGTTATTGTTGTGAGCCGCCCCGAGTCTACGGAGAGGGGGTGGCATACAAATCTAATAAATAATAATAATAATAATAATAATAATAATAATAATAATAATAATACTCTGGAATATGTGGAATAATTAGACAAGACAAGAATGACAGAGAAATACAAGAGAAAAAGTAACTGATTTGAAAAATATCTGTTCTTCACAAACATCTGTATAAATAAATACGCATTTCCCCCGCCCAATTTAATCATTTCATTTTTGCTTTTAAATATTAATTAAATATTCCTCGAGGATTGCTTGCAAAAAGGTTCAGAAGGAAACAAAGTGGAGGAGGGAAACAAGAATCCTCCCCCACTTTCAGGAAGTCTGTGATACCTTGGAAAAAAATATATGTTCAGCATTCAAAGAATTTAAGAATAATTAGCTTCCCTTGCTAGACATTTATCTGCTGGAGTCTCTAGGCTTTGATTTAGGGCAGTAAAAAAAAAAGGAATAGCTTGGATCTTAATTTGGGGAATCAATTGGCTGACTGCTTCTCTCCTCCCGCTTCAGTTAGACATCTCTGGCAAAGACCCATGGATGGTATCAAAGGGCTAATTAGCTGGCAGCTGCTGTAGAAAGGGGGGCAGTGGAAAATAAACGGGAGTGAAAGAAGACAGATGAATATAAATTCATACTAAGACTGACAATCAGAAAGATAGCAGCTGGGAAACGAGCCCATCCCATAATAGTTAAGTTAGTGGAGAAGTCTCATCTCGCCTTATGAAGCCATATCAGGTGATAGGACGGTGGGACAAGGTAAGAAGATATATGACGAGCAGAATCCGAGACCAAGCTACAAGAAATAAATTGGAATCACTCTATAATATCTAAATAGATATATTGCTCTTGGGTCAAGTGGACTATACAAGAAACACCCCCGATTTGGTGGTGGGGAATGTGTGTGTGTCTGGGTGGTGGGCACATTTCACTATGCACTGTTTTATGTTGTGTGATATATAAATTTGTTAAAAATTAATTAAATAATAATAATAATAATAATAATAATAATAATAATAATAATAAAAAAAAAGGTGATAGGACAGGGACTTCTCTGGCCCTGCCAGAAGATGAGGCACCCCTAAAACATCATTTTTCACTCTAACGATTCGTTTTTTCCTTATTTGGTTTATAATTATATTATTATTTGACAGTTTGGTATATTGATGAATTATAGTTAAAGCTTTAACTATAATTTCATATGGAAGAAATAAAACAACTACAAATACCATGTCTCTTGATATCTATTTTGTAGATATAAATTATTTTGTTTATTTATTGGATTTCCAGCTGCCCTTCTCCTGTGGACTCAGTGTGGCTTACATGATAAAGTCAGTACAATACAAAATCTGAGAAACCTAATATGAAAGCTAAACAACAATATAAAACCCTAATCTAAAACCCCACATAATTATAAAGCTTTTAAATAACATTTATTCATGACCATTCATATCGTCGGCTGGAGCATGAAGGCAATACTCAATGGCCTCAAGCCTGACGGCAAAGATGTGTTTTTAAAGCCTTACGAAAGGTCAGGGGGGTGGGGGCAGCACAGAGCTCTTGGGGAAGCTGATTCCAAAGGGTCGGAGCTGCCACAGAGAAGGCCCTCCCCCTAGGCCTTGCCAGGCGACATTGCTTGGCTGACGGGACCTGGAGAATGCAAACTCTGTGGGCTCTAACCGGTCACTGGGATACATGAGGCAGTATGCAGTCCCATAAATAATGTGGTCCTAAGCCATATAGGGCTTTATAAGTAATAACCAACACTTTAAATTATGTTCGGAGATGAATCGGTAGCCAAAGCACCTCACGGAGTGATGGTGAAACATGGGCATGCCTCGGTAGGCCCGTGACTGCTCACACAGCTGCGTTTTGGACTAATTACAGTCTCCAAACGTTCTTTAAAGGTATCCCCATGTAGACAGCATTGCAGTAATCAAACTGTGAGGTGATGAGGGTGTGAATGACTGTGAGAAAAGACTCCCTGTCCAAATAGGGCCACAACTGGTGCACCAGGTTGACCTGTGCAAATGCCCCCCTTGCAAAATTATTTTGTTAGATAGTTTAATGTATTTCTACCTACCCATACTATGCATCTGAAAATGATTAACATAATGTACAACAGTAAAAAATACATTCTAAAATTAAACCAACATTTTCATTAAACAGTTGGTTAGTGAGGAAAGGAAAGAAAGTAACAAAACAATTCATCTGTTGTTCCAAGAAAGAAGGTTGAGTGAAGAGAAACTATTTCAACAAAGAATCATCATAAGATACACAATGAAAATTTCAGGGCAAGCAAAGAGAAGGCACAACTACAATTTACCACCCCTTAAAATGACACTCTTCCAATCTTAGCATCACAGGTGTTAACATTTGATTAGATCTCTAATGTGAATATTATTTATTTATTTATTTTATTTATTAGATTTGTATGCCGCCCCTCTCTGTAGACTCGGGGCGGCTCACAACACAATAAAACAGTTCATGACAAATCTAATAATTTACAATTTAAAATATTTTTTAAAAACCCCATTATTAAGCAGACATACATACAAACATACCATACATAAATTGTATAGGCCCGGTGGAGATATCTCAGTTCCCCCATGCCTGACGACAAAGGTGGGTTTTGAGGAGTTTACGAAAGGCAAGGAGGGTAGGGGCAGTTCTAATCTCTGGGGGAAGCTGGTTCCAGAGAGTCGGGGCCACCACAGAGAAGGGTCTTCCTCTGGGGCCCGCCAACCGACATTGTTTAGTTGACGGGACCCGGAGAAGGCCCACTCTGTGGGAGCTAATCGGTCACTGGGATTCGTGCAGCAGAAGGCGGTCTCGGAGATATTCTGGTCCGATGCCATGAAGGGCTTTATAGGTCATAACCTATAATCTCTCAGGTGTCATTGTTTCATGTTATCTAAGGCCTTGTAGGTCAAAAGCAAGTTTTGAATCAAGATCTGTAATTAATCGGCAGCCAGTACAAAGAAATAAAGTAAGCCTAATTCCTAGTTACATATTTTGTACAAGTTGTGGTTTCTGGATTCAGTGACATCAACTATCATGAGTAGCTGCATGAAATAATACATTACAATCAAAATGAGATTGAAATTACATGGACATTTGTAAGAGTCCAAGAAAGGATATAGTTGGTGTTCTGCCAGCGTGTCTCAACCGCCCGTAATTCCAGGCTAATTAGTCCAGGAAGACACACACCACATGATAAAAGGAAAACCCAAAAGTTTTTATAAACAGAAAAACAGAAACAGCTCCCTTTTTAAATGTCAAAGTGATTTTCTGGTACACACAAGGCATAGGTTAAAATGCAGTCCAATTGCTTACCCAATAACTGGGAAATTGAGTCCAATTCTAAAGTCCAGAGAGTCCACACACACAATCCTGAACAGCAAAAACCATAACCTTGACGAAACAATGAATCAGATAAACTGCCATGAGGCTAAAACACCAAGCTGCACTTTTATCTGTAGCACTAATTACAGCAGCCCCACCCAACCACAGGTGGCCTCATTTTCTCTTGTAATAATCCTTCAGTTGTTGTCTCCTATGCATCACTCTACACATGCATGGATGTGTCATTAATTCTTGTTCAGAATCCAGGGATGATACAGATAACTGAACTCCTCCTGGGCTGTCTGCCAAACTCCCCTCTTCCCTGTCACTCATGCTTCCTTGGTCAGAGGAGACTTCGTCGGCAGATTATACTGGGAGAAAAACAGGCCTGCGGCATGTGGATGTCTCCCCCACATCTACATCCACATTCCTTGGGGGAGGAGCTGAGCCAGAGCTAACCACAACAGTTGGTATATAACCCAAACGGGTAGCAGAACATTATATTGCTGTATGGCTGCCCACCTCACACATATGGCTAGCACATGTATGGCTTGAACCAGAATATTATTTTCCTCGAAACACTTTTACATTCAGAATTAAGTTTACCACTCCAATATTTACTATGGCAACTCTTCTTTCTAATAATGGGAATGTCTACATTATTTGGTCGCTCCAATACCAAACAGGTCAACAGGCTGTTTCTGGAGGGAAGAAATGGAAATATTACCGTCTCTTCATTCTTCACTCACTCTCAAAATAATACACGGAGTGATATAATACAACGGTTGTTACAATTCTTACCTTGCAAATAACAAGTTATGAAATATGAAATATTTTTTTCCAGTAACTTTTTTTTAACTTTCTTGGAAGTTTGTTCTATTCTGCCCTGTATTATGTTTCTTTACACACAAATGGTAAATCTATTAAATAAAACACCACGTATAAGAAAATAACACACACTATACAAAATTAAGTTTGAAATCAGTATTCTGTTCCAGATAGAATAAGAATGATTACAGTAGTTACTTAGCATTTTTGTATAACTATTAAAATATACATGCATCATTTCATAATGAGGATGTTTCCAAACTGCTGAAGTTAAGCTTCAGTGATTTGTAATTATTTTCATTTGCTTTATAAATATGCCATGTGAAAGCTACTAGTAAATCAATTTAACAAAAATATAATAATAGTTCATTCCCAAAGAACCAAATGGTATCAAAATTAAGTAAAAACGATCAATTCACATTGATTTTATTTTACTTTTTTAACTTATTTTCCAAAGCACCAGAAAGCAAGACAAGAAACAATGGATGGAAACTGATCAAGGAGACAAGCAACCTGGACTTAAGGAGAAACTTCCTAACAGTGAGAACAATTAACCAATGGAAAAGCTTGCCTTCAAAAGTTGTAACGGCTTAATTTCTGGAGATTTTAAAGAAAAGACTGAACAACCACCAATCTGAAATGGTATAGGGCAGTGTTGGCGAACTTTTTTTTCCTTGGGTGCAAAAAAAACGTGCGCACACGTTATCATACATGTGTGAATGCCCACACCCATAATTCAATGCCTGGCGTGGACAAAAAGAAGCTTCCCCCATCCCCTGGAGGCCCTCTGAAGGCCTGCTTCCCAACTTCTGGTGGGCCCAATCTGCTCATGTTTTGCCCTTCCCAGGCTCCAAGGGCTTCCTTAGAGCTGGGGAGAATAAAAACACTCTCCCTCTCCCTCCGGAGGCTCTCTGGAAGCCAAAAACGCCCTCCCAAAGTGTGACCTAAAAATTAGCTGGCCTGCATACACATGCAGATTGAAGCTGAGCAAGGGCAACGACTCGTGTGCCAGCAGATATGGCTCTGCCTGGCACCTGTGGCATCCGTGCCATAGGTTCACCATCACTGGTATAGAGTCTCCTGCTTGAGCAGAGGGTAGTCCTCTCAGGTCCCTTCCAGCTCTATTCTGATTAATTGAAATTGAATAATAAAATAAATAGATAAATAACCACTTGGAAAAAAAGGCTGGATAAACAAACCAATTCTGCCCTTTTCTTCATCTATAAATCTTAAATTGATATTTCTCAGTTCTTAATTTCTTTTCATACACTACTTTCTCACAGTAAGAAAGTGGCAGTTCTGCCACTAAGATTTAAAGGCAAAATTCATTGTCACCAGTTTTCAGGAGAAAGTGAAAAGGGGAATCACACTGAAGTCTTAGAAAGTTCTCATGAGCGCGATATAGCAGTCAAGATAGCGTGAAAACTGGAGAGATACAAATTAAATCCAGCTCAACCACTGAAAGACACATAATAATTTGGGACCATCACTTATCACTCAGCCAATGTTCATTCATTTTGTATGGAAAACCTGGAGGACTGAATACTGTCTATGTTGCCTTCAGCAACTAGAAGAAAGGTAGATATCAACTGAACAATAAAAAAGTAAATGTCAGAGTTGTCCACTGCTATAATATTCTTCTACCCTGTTTCCCCGATAGTAAGACACCCCCGATTGTAAGACGTATCGGGGGTTTCAGGGGGGTTGGCTAATATAAGCCGTACCCCGAAAGTAAGACATATGTCTTACTTTCGGGGAAACACGGGGGTATTGCCGCCTCCCTCTCATCTAGCTGCCTTCCTTTTTTAAGCGGGAAGAAGGGCGCGCTTTCGCTGCCTTCTTCCGGGACCGGGGAGGGGAGCTGTGAGGGAGGCGGCCTGCTGAGGCCCAGCCCGCCGGGGAGTTTGGCTGACAGAGGGACGAAGCCAGACTGCTAAGCTTCGGCTCGTTAGAGGGAGCTGTCGGCCGGAGACGGCGGGGCTTGCTGCAGCGAGCGACCTGCTCCTGCCTTCGCTTTCGCCTCCTCGAGAGCCAGTGAAACTTGCCGGCGGAGCCGAGTTAGCCGCAGGGAGGAAAGAGGCGGCGTCGAGGGGTCACGGCGCAGCCTCTCCGCGGCAGTCGAGGTGGGCGAGGACCCTGCCTTGGCGGCCGCGGGTTACCACCGTTATGAACCGGCGGGCTCCTCAGAAATGGCCCTGCAAGGGAAGCCGCCCGGCCAGAGGTAGGAAAGTCCCCACCCATCCGGGGCGCTTCCTTCCCATTGGCGCTCTCTTCAGATCCTCCTCCCCTCGCTCTGGGTGAGCAGCGCGGCGTGGCGGCGGTGATGGAGGGGGAGGAAGAGGAGGAGAACGAGGGCGGCTGTCGCCCTTGAGGAGGCTGCCTCCAGGGCAGTCCTTGAGGAGGCTGCCCTGGAGGTTGAACTTGGAAAAGGGCTCATGAGGCTCCTGTCCCGCGGCTGCCCTTCTGGACTCTGGGGAGATGCCGCCTTCGGGAACGCGACCCTTTCAATTTTTTTCCAATATAAGACATACCCCGAAAGTAAGACATAGTGGGGCTTTTGGGGATAAAAAGAAAGTAAGACACTGTCTTACTTTCGGGGAAACACGGTACTTATCTAAGAGTAAAGAAAAGGTTTCCTTTAAGATGACTCCTGATGACTTCATGGACCCATCAATGTAGTTTCCTTGAACAAAAACAATATAGAAGTAATTGTTACTGCCTTCCTTGAGATGTTTTTCAACTGTCTAGTCCAGTGATGGCGAAAGAGTGTTCATGCATGCTATTGGGTGCCGAAAGAGTGTGCATGTGTGATATTGCATATGCACGAGTGCCTATCCATAATTCAATGCCTGGGCACGCCGGAAACAGCCTGTTTCCCAACTTCTGGTGGGCTCAGTAGGCTTGTGTTTCAGCCTCCCCAAGCTCCAAGATCTTCCTTGGACCCAGGGGAGAGTAAAAATGCCCTCTCCCATCCCACCAGAGGCTCTCTGGAAGCCAAAAACACCCTTCCAGAGCCTCTGTGCGTGCCAAAAATCAGCTGGCCTGCACACACATGCATGCTGGAGATGAGCTAGGGCAATGGCTTGTGTGCCAGCAGATATGGCTCTGCGTGCCACCTGTGGTTCCAGTGCCATAAGTTCGCTCTCACTGGTCTGGTCTCACCACCAAATTTGTATATCCCTATTGCTATCAAAACCTATTTAGCTTTTTGAAATCAGTGTTAGTTAGGTGTTGTAGTCTTATTGTATACATCTAAGCAGTTATTCCTAAAATAATGCTGCTGTTAATATTTATATTGGAGATAGAATTGTCAGATGGTTATGAACGTTGGTACATATCTGGATTCTATTCCAACATGCTCAAGGGAATGTTAAGAGCCTTATATAGCAACTCTTACTATTACATTTTGGAAACATGATCCTACTTGTCTGAGACTTTTATCGTTACAGATAAATTGAAAGAAATTCTCACAGAAAGAGAAAATAGAAGATAGTCGCAAAGTCCTTTGCAGTACTTGAATCATCCAGGACCTGTCAGAACATCCCTTGTTTCTTTCAAGCATTGTGATCACTGGTATTGTAGGAGGTATTGTGAATTGAATGCCAAATTATGCATGCAATTAAATCCAATGAGAGGGTGCCCTGCTTAAACAACATAATTAATGAGGAAAGGATACAGAGATGATTGTAGCAGCTTTTTTTAATGGTTGCCTCAATATATTTTTAACTCTTTGGATGCTAATTTGTTAAAATGAAAGGTTTCTATATACACTGCTCAAAAAATAAAGGGAACACTTAAAAAACAGAATATAACTTCAAGTAAATCAAAGTTCTGTGAAATCAAACTGTCCACTTAGGAAGCAACACTGATTGACAGTCAACTTCACATGCTGTTGTGCAATTGAAATAGTTGTGCAAATGAAATATTCAATGAGAATATTTCATTCATTCAGATCTAGGATGTCTTATTTGAATGTTCCCTTTATTTCTTTGAGCAGTATATTTTTTAAAATCTCTAACAAATTTTAGAATATCCATAATATGGATTTGTCCAGAATCTTCCTTTGCATCAACCAGCTAAAGGTCAAGGGAAAAAAACCACAGATTCTCATGGGAAATATTTTCTAATTTGCTTCTGTTTTCAGGGGTATCTTTCTCAAATATTTCACCATGATAACTGATATTCTTCCTGTTCCACATCTAAAATGTATGTGCAGAGGGTAGAGGGGAGAAAGGGAGATAGAGGCAGGGGAGTAGAATGAAATATAGAAGGAAAGGGATAGGAGATAAAAGTATAAAAGGAGCAAACCAGCGTCAGGTAGCACTTACCTGCATACTGGTGCGCTGCGTGACATCCTCCTGATTCAGCTGTACTCTGTGCAGGTGTACCTATGCGGGCATCCCTCATGTGATTTTGCTTCCACCTATATGCAGAAACGTGCCAAAATCTCACGACGGGACCCTCTATCGTGCATGATTTCAGCGATTTTTTTGGCATGTGTGGAAACAAAAAATCGGCAAAATCTCTGGTACACAAGCATCCTTTTGTGAGATTTTGCTTCTGTGCATGCGCAGGAAGAAAAAAAGGCCCCAAAATTCAGAAAAAAAGATGGCACCACCTGACATACTGGCAACTACAGCACCGGAGCGGTCACATGCAAATTGCGCAATCTGGTAGCCGCTACAGGAATGGAGTATCCGAGCGCACTGGTAGGAACCCACTAATGGAGCAAACTAAAGATATATGCTTATATTTTGAATATAAATGTATAAATATGGATGCTTCGATAATATGGCATGTGTATGGATGTTTGTGTAAGTTTGGTGAAAAAATATTGTTTTAAATAAAATTTTCCCATTATTTTATTTAAATAGTACTGAAAGAGTCAAACTAAATATGAAAAATGAATTTTGTTTCAATCATAGCAGAAATAGCACTTGGAAGAATAATTTCAGGACTCTTTACAAATCAGATTTTAAAAAGATATTTGCAATGAAGATAAAAGTAATACTATACCATATATATTTTATAAAAAATATAATGATTTTTAGGGAGGAAAGCAATATTTGAGAGGCATTAGCTACCTCTCAATAATTTATTTGCTCATGAGATGCTTTTACTACAGAAAAGGATTTGTTTTAATGATTCTCAATTATTATTTATTTATTTATTTAATTAATTAATTTGACTTCTATGCTGCCCAATCCTAAAGAAGTAAGGCAGCTTACAACAATATAAAACCTCCTTCCTCATCCTGTCATGCAGTGTTTCCAAATCTCAGCCAATTTTAAGATATGTGGAGCTCAATTTCCTGAATTCTGTAGCGCTGGCTGAGGAATTCTGGGAGTTGAAGTTCATACATCTTAAAGTGATGTCTGAAGGAGGAGAAATAATGCTCTAATTCATGTCTTTAAAAGCAATTTTAGGAAACATGATTGGAAAAGTGTTGTTTTTAATGTATCTGGTTAACTGCAATGGAGAGAAATAATCAGGGGTGGGCTGCTACCCGGACAGAGGGGGAACGCAATGGGGTAACAAAAATGGAGCTCCACCCCAGAGCACCGAATTTGCACTGAAAGATGTTGAAAGGAAATGAAGGGCATCCTGCATAGGCCACACCCACAGTGTGGTAGTAAAAATTTTGGTAGCCCTTCACTGGAAATAATCCTAGACTAAATGGTACCCAGGATAATAATATTTCTATGAGTGTAAAGAAAGTTTGTTTATTGATAGGACCAAAGCCAAAATTAAAGAAAGTACTGCTCCATTTTATTCTACAATATATATTTCCCTAAGAAAATGTTTAAATGTTTAATAATTCAGTCAGTATTAGGATGCTGCTGGACTGTTCCTAAGGTTGTTAATCAAAAGATATTGCGCAGATATCCAGTTAACCAAAAATATAGCGAGAAGGAGAAAGCCTGGGATAGTTAAAAATGAAATGCAATGAAGAAAGAAAACAGTTGGGAGGGAAAAACTGCATCTGGAAGTCTTTTGCAATTAATCAGGATCAGTTACACCAGTTATTTGCTGATGCAAATAGGAGGAAGGAATGGGTGGGGTGGGGTAGTAGGAGAGACCCTAGCAATATTTTGAGAAATATTCCCTGGAAGCAAACTAGGGGAAATTAAAAGATGACTTGGCTGCAACACAGATGGTTGGAGTGAATGTATTTTCTGATGAGCCAGTTCAAGGGGATTTGTTTCCTGAGTTGCATCTGCATCTCATTACATTATGAGTTCAGAGTGGCCACATCATCACAAAAGGGCCTATATACCCCAAACCTTTCCTGATTCAAATCTGTATTCCTTTTGCTATAGGGCAGAGATGGCTGTGCAGTTTCCTTTGGAAAGTTTCTGCCAGGGGTGGGCTGCTGCCCGGACAGGGGGGGACGCAGTGGGGTAGCAAAAATGGAGCTCCACCCCAGAGCACCCAATTTGCACTGAAAGATGCTGAAAGAAAATGCATCAGCCACGCCCACAGTGTGGTAGTAAAAATTTTGGTAGCCCTTCACTGGTTCCTGCTGAACTCCACCTGTGATTTTGTTGTGGTTGGCTCTGGCCCAGCTCCTGCCCCAGGGAATGGGGAGGTGGATGCAGGGGAAAATTCAACATGTCACAGGCCTGTGTTATTGCCGACAGAATAAGATCAGAGTTTAGTTTCCTCAGATGAAGAAGAAGGTGGGAGTGACTCAGCAGAGGAGGGCTTGGCACACAGCCAAGGCAGTCAATCTTCCTTATCTTCTATAGCTTCAGATTATGACATTTTGGACCCACGCAAGAGCGGAGTTATGCATAGAAGAGGCCAAGTAAGAACATATTACAGGAAATAAGGGAGGCCACCTGTGTTTGGGTGGGGCTCCAGTAATTAGGGCTGCTGCTATAAATAGCAGCATGTGGGTTTGGCCATTGTGCAAGAATATCTGTTGCAGTTTCGTCAGGAATCTGGTGTGCTAGATTTTGTTGCTTTTTCATGCCTTTGAAACCAAAGCAGAGCAGTGTGTGTGTGTGTGTGTGTGTGTCTCCCTTCGTTGGAAGAAGAAGGTGTGTGAAGTTTCTCCACAGCTGCTGGCTAAGTACTTAATGACTGCTTAAGGAAAATTGTACAGACTACCTGGTTGTTTTGGGAAGAGTGCTCTTTGCAATACAAAAAGAGTGCTTAGTTTATTTTGACTTTTGTGATAAAGAACATTGTTTTGAATTTTCAAACGTGTGTGTGTCTGAAATATGTATCCTTGAATTTTCGGGAGGCTCCTATCAGAGAGCCCGACAGAACAGATTTACTATCATTGAACTTAATAATTTAAAAACTGTGCTTAAGGGCTATCTGAGTACATTGATAAACTGATTGGAAAAAATGATGAATCTTTAGAAGCTGGATGTGAAAGAAGATATCCAATTTCAGTTGGTCCGAATAAAAGGTTGCAGACCTTCAAGCCTATTGTAATGAAGCCCCTAATCTGCTGAGAAATTCTTACTCTTGAAATTCCAATACTGGAGCACTCTAGACTTATACAAGATTCAAAATCTTAATAACATAAGATATTTGACAATGTTTGGAGCTACTGCAGAGCAATAAATTCTTCTTCCCTCCACCCTCCCCATGTGACCTGTTCCTCAGATGTTATGGAAATGAAGATGGAGGGTTAAGCCTTCCATCCTGGGGAGATGAGACAAATGTAAACATCCTGTTTAAACATTCTGTTGATTGAATCACAAGAGGGCAGGAATATCACATTTTAAAAGAATCAGAAGTGTGACAAAAGAAAACCCCTTTCAATCTTTTTCCTTAGGTGGGAAGATACTGTAGGAAGTTAACACTCACCCTCTCCTAGAAGAATGAAATATTCTAGGAAATATTAAAAAGGCAGAATATTATACCTCCCTGGATGAGAAAAGGAGAAACATGAAAAGCAGCCCCCACCTTTGTTAATAGTCCCCCCAAAACTGGTGTCAACCTATCTACAAGACAAAAGGCTGGGCCACCTTATGTACAAAAGACCTTTACATTCAGGGCATAATAGCATTAGCCCTCTTCAGTAACGGGTTGCAATACATCATCCTGGTAGCGAAAATGGAGATGTGTGCACAGTTCCAGCTGACCAGCAGACATACATGCATTGGCATGAGATTTGGCTTCTGTGCATGTGCTAGAAGCGAAATCTCACACGAGGAAGCATGCACAAGTGAGATTTCGACAATTTTCGCTGGGCTTTTTGCTTCAGCGCATGTGCAGAAGCAAAAATATTGGCAAAAATTGCCGAAATCTCGCTATCATGCACATCTTCATGGGAGATTTGGCTTCCAGCGTATGCGCAGAAACCGACTCTCACATTGATGCATGGCCACCTCTCGGACACGTGTGCGCCCACACTGGTCACCAGGAGCATTTTTTTTCTTTTTTTCCCTTCTGGGCTCTGAGTATGTTATTCCTATTGCAGTAAATGAGGCTGAATGTGTATAATTTTAGAAGAACTCTGTGTGTGTGTGTGTGTATATATATATACAGTTTATATAGTAGGTAATGTATATTTTTGTGTGCCTGTGTGTAATATATGTACACATATGGCATATATACATAGAATTAAATAGTATATTTTGGATGTTCATTAATAGTAAATAAATAGGGAAATTGTATCTCTTTCAGGCCAGGCCAGGCCAGGCCAGGCACCCTAACCCTAACCCAAATCTTTGACGTGAGTGACATCAAGTTGGCCACCTTTAAGCCACCCTCCGTCATATAATTGTCAAGCCACTCCCAGCTGGTCACATGGCCAGCAGGCCACACCCACAAATAAGCCACACCCACAGTGTGGTAATAAATTTTTTTGCAGCCCTTCACTCATCTATTTCTACAAATTCTTTCAATTTCTACTTGGGAGGTTCAGACCATTGGCATTAAACATCCTCTTCCATTCTCTGACTGTAAAAAAGGCGTTTTTACCATTAAAAGATTAGGTGGTTTATGTCTAGATTTATTTATTTATTAATAGAGTTGAAAGGGACCGTTAGGTCATCGAGTCCAACCCCCTGCCTGAGCAGGAAACCCTACAGCACCCCAGCCAAATGGAAGTCCAATCTCCTCTTGAAGGTGTCCAGAGTTGGGGAGTTCACCACCTCCCCTGGCAGGCAGTTCCATTGGTTGATCGCTCTGACCGTCAGGAAGTTCTTCCTTATTTCCAGGTTGAATCTCTCCTTGGTCAGCTTCCAACTATTGTTCCTCATCCGGCCCTCTGGTGCCCTGGGGAATAAAGAGACCCCCTCCTTTCCGTGGCAACCCCTCAAGTATCTGTAAACTGCTATCATGTCCCCTCTAGACCTTCTTTTTTCTAGACTGTCCATGCCCAGTTCTCTCAATCTCTCTTCGTAAGTCTTGGTTTCGAGTTCCCTAATCATTTTGGTTGCTCTTTTTTGCACCTTCTCCAGAGTTTCGATGTCTTTTTTGTAGTGAGGTGACCAAAATTGGATGTAGTACTCCAGGTGGGGTCTGACCAGGGCATAGTAGAGTGGTATTAGTACTTATTACTTATTAGATGTGAATGGTTTTCATGAAAAGTTTCTTTAGAAATGTATATACTAGTACATTCTAAGGAATTCAGTACTAACAATATTACAGATGCTAGTCAATATGCTTTCCAAAAGGATGTATTGTTTCCCCATCACCTCAGTGGTTTTTGGAAATGTAGGAAAGCATCAAAATATATTATATGATTCTCCAGTGGGCAATAGCATTGCTTAATGAAATGGACAATATGATAATAGGATATGCATGCTTAGCTTCACTGTTCTTTGTTCTGCTTCAAAGGATAGTATTTTTGTGGCTAAAATACACCAAGATCTAATATGCCAAGCAGATAATGAATTAACTAGGTTGCAGCTCATGTGACCTATTCTGTTTTTACTTGGAATCTTTCTAGTATCTTTGAAGGGGATTTTTTCTATACTATTGAGGCTCTATCTTATAGTGAGGCATTTAGAGTGCCCTTTCAAAACTTTGGGATCTAGTTAGAATATAACTGCATCAAGTGATTAATTTGTAGCAGCCAGTTATCCGATCATAACATAAAATAGAAGAAGGAAGGAGTGTTGAATATGTTCACCAGCTTGAATTATTTGTAAATCATGGAGTTGCCAGACTTGATTACTGCTGTTTTAATTCTACATAGAATATTATAGTTTATTAATTTGTTTATTTAAATCACATATGCTTTTCTTTTTGATTGAAAGGGCTTTTTGAGCTGTCATTAAGATAGTTAAGCACAGAGCACAAAAGGAATACTAAATAGAAAAAAGAAACCTAGAAAAGAGAAGCCCCCTGGAGCTAAATGTGCATGGTTTTTTAAATCTATCTATATCACAGTTGTAATGGCCAGCAGCTGGAAGCTTTAAGTTTTCTTATGACAACTGGCTGGAAAGAATTCAACGCCATAAGGAGCCAAAACTACATTGTGTTTTTTTGTTTTGCCAAGGTGATGGAGTAGCCTAGTTTTCCCTTCTTACTCTTCTGCAGTCTGATGAAATGAGCTCTCAGCAGAATTCATGACAGTTTTGATTTTCTGTTTTAATACACTAAAGCAAAAAAGTGTATAAGGGCAGTAATTAAGCAAGATAGAGTGGCATGTTAATTATCCTTTGTTTCAGATGCCCTGTTTGGGATATGGATAGCATATCCTGTGTATATCAAAGCAACAGGAAAAATCCAGTGTGGTCTGCTTACTAATTTAAAAATGATCTGAATAAAGCATAACTACATAATTCTCAGTAGCTGAAGGACAATTCGGGAAGCCCACGTGAAGATGAACTCCACTTCTGTTGAATTTGCTTGAAATTCTTTTACAACATCTCAGTTGATCAGTTCTTTCCTGTTGATTTAATTGGCCTTTTGGGGCTTTTTTTAATAGATCGAAACATAACATGCAGTTGTGCATTAAACATTACACCAGCAAAATGCACCATCCATTGAAATCCAGTTTTTGGAAACTATGCTGTTCACTTATAAAGGCAAGAAATAGATATAACAAGAAACAGATAGTCTTTCTAACAATCTACTAGGAATCATCTCTAATCTTAAACAAAAAGGAATTAACATATTCAAAACAATAAGAGGCATACCATTATTCTGCATATTATGTGCAGACTCAGCTTCTAGCAATTAAAGCTTCCTTTTGTGGAAATAATTCAGAACAAGTCTGAGTTGCAAAGCAGGAATTTAAGAAAAACATCTAGTATCCTGGATCTTAAGAAGTGCTCCTGGTAGTATTGGAACAGATGTAAAGGAAATACAGAAATATTTTAAAAAGCCATTTATTTATTTAATGTGTTAGGCTTGCCTTTTGATGCAGGGGAAATTCTTAAGTAGACACCATTGTCTGATATTGAAGTGCATCTGACGATTCATTTAAATAAAAACAAAACAGTCACCTTGTGTGACCTGTGAAGGAAAGACAAGTGCAATCTTAGCAAAGCAGAATTTGTCATGCATTTTTTATTGATTTGAAATTGTAATGTTTCCTTCTTGCTGTGTCAATAGTTCCAAGTCTCCCATTAAAATTAGTCAAAAAGCTCTATAGAATTTTCTTTCAGTGGAATGCTTGAGAAATTTTTATTTCCTATACACATATATGCGATTTAATGATAACAATGATGTTTTTGATTACCAATCACTTTTCTTGACAAGTGGTCTCCGGCTCCATATAAGGAGATATGGCAAAAGAAAAAAAATTAGTTGTGTCAGAAAAAGAAATCTATAGAGGCAATGCCTTTATTAATCCAGCCATTATATAATAATTGCAAGCTTTTGAGTTTGTTGGACAAGAGGTTTAGAAGCCAGTAAAAAGAGGAAATGAAAAGTATGACTGTTTATACTAAAGATACTTTGACACAATGATGTTTTCATGTTTCTTTTTCTTCGGATTTTCAGGGCTGCCACACTTAGTGCTGTGGGAAACTGGGAGGGGGGATTGTACGGAGTTGCAGGGATATTTAGCCATAATAACATTCCTTTTTCTGAGACTCAATGACATTTGGCCTGCATGTGGAGTGGCGTACATTAACCCGAATCTTTCTTTCGGTAGGAATGTTACTTGGAACCCTGATGTGGATGCTGTCGAAGTCCCTAGTGAAGACAATGTCCTCAAAAGGAGCTAAGTGCAACCCAGCTGTGCGGGGTCACTCACGAACGCAAATACTAGAAAGAAATCTTGGACACATTGTCTCTCTCTGGGTGAAGTGACATGGTGTACAGCCATGTACCCCTTTTTATTTGGGAACATAAGGAAATGGGGATAATTACACATGCATGTCAAGTGATACATCCAATAACATAACTTCAAACATATCTTTTGAGTTCTTTCTTTTCCCATAGATATCAAAAAACAATTTCCTAGAAACTCTTCCTCAGAGCAGATGTTTCTCACACCTAATTTCTCTGAAGCCTTCTGCCTATCTCACTAATCTTCCTTAATCACCCTGTCCTCCTGTGTATGCTTCAGGCAATGTAAATCTCCCCCTTTGATCCTATCCTGTCCAGAGTGGTGAAACCTTTGTTTATTGTGAGATGTTTATTGAGCCCTTTTGTTTCCCTGTAGTAATTGCCAGGAATGCAGACTAGGCACGTTTAGTGCCCTCCTATCCTGAATAAGCAGAGCATTTTTATGCTAGAGGTCCAGATATATATACAGTGATCCCCTGGGTATTGCGATCCCGATCATTGCGAAACGGCTATATGGCGATTTTTCAACCCGGAAGTAAAAACACCATCTGCGCATGCGCACCCTTTTTTCTATGGCCACGCATGCGTAGATGGCGCCGGGCAGATCAGCTGCTGGGCGGCTTCCCTGGGTCTTCCCCCACTTGCTGGCGGGAGGGCGAGCGGCGGGCATCAGCGAGGAGTTTGCGTGGGCGGCAGGGAAACCCCAGCGCCGCTTCCCAGCTGAGTCCTGAAGCCAAACGCGGAAGTTCGCTTCAGGACTCAGCTGGGAAGCGGCGCGAGCGAACGGCGTGGGCGGGCGAAGGGCGGGCGAGCAGCAGCGAGGAGTTTGCGTGGGCGGCGGGGAAACCCCAATCTTCGGCTCCTCGCTGCTGCGGCGGAAGTAAAAAACCCAACTGCGCATGCGCAGATGGTGTTTTTACTTCCGCAGCGCTACTTCGCGAAAAACCGATCATTGCGAGGGGTCCTGGAACGGAGCCCTCGCAATAATCGGGGGACCACTGTAATTATAATACAATCCTATTCTAACATGTTTTATGCTATACTGCAACACCCTGACACTGGATATATGTGGCTATTAATCGCTCCAAGCTTGACTGTAAAAAATATGACTTTAGCAATCAAGTTGTCGAAGCGTGGAACTCATTACCAGACTCAGTAGTGTCAACCCCTAACCCCCAACAATTCTCCCTTAGACTATCCACGATTGACCTCTCCAGGTTCCTAAGAGGTCAGTAAGGGGCGTACATAAGTGCACTAGCCTGCCTTTCATCCCCTGTCCAATTGTCTTTCCTTATCTCATATATCATATATCTTTTCTTCCTTTCATATATCTTCTCCTCTATTTTTATATCTTTTCTTTATATATAATACTTCATGTCTATTCTCTTCAATATGTATTGTGTATTGGACAAAATAAATAAATAAATAAATAATTTTTTACTCTTTTGATTCCCCCTCTTTCAGATCCTTGTTGGAGTCACCTTGTTTCCTTAAAATTAAGGCTGAAGGTATTGGAAGCCTGTAGAGGATGTTAAGCTTGTCCTGGGAATGAACTTAGCTGAGTTGGCACAGACAGTGAGCAATGAGAGAGGATGAATGGGACAACTCTCTTCAGCCAACTCACTACAATCAACTTGCCACAACCAACTCACTGTAGACAATTCACCAAGGGACAACCTCTTGCCATATAATTCAACAATTCAAGTTATTTAATTTTTTTTAAAAAAAATTGTTATTCACATTTTTTTTGTAATACCTTTGGCATCTTTTCTTTAATCATTTTATTTGACTATTTCTTCAATATTAGTGTAACTCTTGTTCTATGGGAAATGGTTCCACAGCAAGTTGACCTCATTGAGTTGTCCTGCAGTGAGTTGGGCATAGCAAGATGCCTGTGGCAAGCTGGACATGGTGAGTTGTTGTAGATCTTGACACAACAATTTGCTGTAGGGCCAGGGGTCATTTGCTGCTCTTCTACAGCCCTGCTTTTACTAGGCTCACTGTGCTCATAATTAAAGTTAATAACTAATTACTCTAGGAAATTACTGATATGAAGATTTCATGGGCACATTTCTCAGTTCCATGCAAAGACACAAAGTGCATATTTATGTCTTCATCAATGTGGAGCCAAGAGGTACTTTAATTCACATAGAAACATAGAAACATAGAAGACTGACGGCAGAAAAAGACCTCATGGTCCATCTAGTCTGCCCTTATACTATTTCCTGTATTTTATCTTAGGATGATTTTTATCCCAGGCATGTTTAAATTCAGTTACTGTGGATTTACCAACAACGTCTGCTGGAAGTTTGTTCCAAGGATCTACTACTCTTTCAGTGAAATAATATTTTCTCACGTTGCTTTTGATCTTCCCCCCAACTAAATTCAGATTGTTCTTGTGTTCACTTTCCTATTAAAAACACTTCCCTCCTGAACCTTATTTAACCCTTTAATATATTTAAATGTTTCGATCATGTCCCCCCTTTTCCTTCTGTCCTCCAGACTATACAGATTGAGTTCATTAAGTCTTTCCTGATACGTTTTATGCTTAAGACCTTCCACCATTCTGGTAGCCCATCTTTGGACCTGTTCAATTTTGTCAATATCTTTTTGTAGGTGAGGTCTCCAGAACTGAACACAGTATTCCAAATGTGGTCTCACCAGCGCTCTATATAAGGGGATCACAATCTCCCTCTTCCTGCTTGTTATACCTCTAGCTATGCAGCCAAGCATCCTACTTGCTTTTCCTACTGCCCAACCACACTGCTCACCCATTTTGAGACTGTCAGAAATCACTACCCCTAAATCCGTCTCTTCTGAAGTTTTTGCTAACACAGAACTGCCAAGGCAATACTCAGATTGAGGATTCCTTTTCCCCAAGTGCATTATTTTACATTTGGATACATTAAACTGCAGTTTCCATTGCTTTGACCATTTATCTAGTAAAGCTAAATCATTTACCATATTACAGGAATATCAACCCTATTGCACACTTTAGAGTCATCGGCAAATAGGCAAACCTTCCCTACCAAACCTTCCCCTATGTCACTCACAAACATATTAAAAAGAATAGGACCCAGAACAGACCCTTGTGGCACACCACTTGTAACCTGTCTCTGCTCAGAATACTCGCCATTAACAATAACTCTCTGATGTCTATGCTTCAGCCAGCTTGAAATCCACTGAACTATCCAGGGATTAAGTCCAATCTTCACTAACCTGCTGAGAACTGAGAAAGCTGCATTGGTAAGAACCATTCTGTGGGCCTTTGCCTTGGAAATATAGTCATACGAGGATCAGAGTAATGCAACGGCTCAGATGTTGGACTAGGAACATTCAGTTCATTTTCAGTCACAGACAATCAATCTCAAGTGACTTAGTGCTGCTCATTCTCTCATCCCAAGCTACTGTATCTCATAACTACATTGCACAACCAAGCAATGTGAAAAAATTATATTTTACTGAAAGAATTGTAGATGCTTGGAACAAACTTCCAGCAGACGTGGTTGGTAAATCCACAGTAACTGAATTTAAACATATATATCTATCCTAAGATAAAATACAGGAAATAGTATAAGGGCAGACTAGATGGACCATGAGGTCTTTTTCTGCCGTCAATCTTCTATGTTTTTATGTTCTATGTTGTTGAAAGGAAAAAGGTTGAGAGTGTGCCATATGTAAAAGTATGCTGTCTTGGTCTCCAGAATAAAAATCTAACACACACACATTGAGTAAAAGAGCTCCATTGATTGGATTGATGAAATTGATCATAGTTGCCTAAGTAATGTACCTTCATGAGGTTGGCTTATGAGCTCATGCTGAAAATAAGAAAAGTGGGCTTGGGAAGGTTGTATTGATTTTTACTTCAGCATTGCAAGATTTGTATTATATGATATTTTAAACAAGACAGCACAGATGATGGAATACAAGAACATCTGGGTAGAATTATAATGGTGGGCTGTTTGGTTGTTTTCTTGCAGATGTTTCTGCAAAACAACAACAACCAAGCTTGACTCCACAATTCAGCCCTGAGTTAAAATATTCTTTTCTATCAGAATTATAACTACATAATCGCAGGTCGATCTGGGCTACCCCTAGGTTCATCTATCCCCTTTTTACATAATTCTGATGGAAATTATTTCAGATCTTCTCTTTAGAACTGCTCATGAAACTGGTAAGATGAAAAGCTTGGTACTAAATTATTCAGGAGTAGTTGACATGTTTGAACACAATTCCCATTTTGTACATGAATCCTAATGCTGAATAAGTTAATCAGGATGAATTCAAGAGTGAAGAAGGTTTCAAATATAGTCTCTTTTAGAAGTGAGGAGAGCACATCAGCATTTTTATTTTTATTTTAAATAAACCCCCTCTTTTGCCTGTCAAAAACACAACATATAGGCTTTCTGTAGAAGCAGGAAATTCAGACAAATGTTTTCTCTACCTGGTTGCTAAGCAACATGGGAGCAAGGCTCCTAATTAGATCTGCTCACCCCGACTGACCTCTTTGCTAACATACATTTTTATGCTTTTAATGAGAAATGAACACTTAGTTTTACACCTTCTAAGTGCGATTGCCCCGACATTGCTATTCAGACATCTGTGAGGATAATTAAACCAAGAACTGTGGAATATCTGAGATATTAGAACATGATAAATGACAGAAATAGGGCTCCAACTAAACTCTTCAAAACAGCTGTAGATGGAACCTGAAAGTCAAATATCTGCTTTCCTGCCAAAATGCAAACACCCCCTGCTACTGAAATATGATTTCCACTTTCTTCAAAATGCCCATATGTTGCACATAATACTAAATCTCTCCCAAATTAGCCTTTGCCAAGCTGTATCCTTATATCCTTATAAGTGCACCAGAGTGCCTACCGTCCCCTGTCCTATTGTCTCTCCTATCTCATATATTTTCTCTTCTATACCAATATGTTTTCCTGCTATTCTCTCATAGTTATATTTCACTCCTTTATTTTCTCCTCCATTCCCCCTTTAATACATTCTACCTGATTATATCCTCTATAACTCTCATGGTATGTTTGTGTGTATGTTCGGTTTTTTAAATAAGGTCTTTTAAAATTATTTTAAATATTAGATTTGTTACATGTTGTTTTATTATTGTTGTTAGCCGCTCCGAGTCTACAGAGAGGGGCGGCATACAAATCTTATAAATAAATAAATAAATAAATAAATAAATAAATGAATGAATGAATGAATGAATGAATGAATGAATGAATGAATGAATGAATGAATGAATGAATGAATAAATAAATAAATAAATAAATAATCCCTCCCTATACCGCGCTTCACCTACTGCGGCTTCACTTCATCGTGGGTTTTCAAGAAATACTAATGAGAAAAATCATTCGCGGATCTTCGCTGGTTCTGAGGAAGTCGATCGGCAAATTTAAACAGCCAGCGGAACTCGATCGGCAGGTTTTTCAAAAAATATATATCTAAAATTGTAAATACTGTATTTAAATACTGTATCTAAAATAAATACTGTGTGGGAAGGGTTTATAAACACTTAAAACAATGAAAACTTACCAAACAATTACAATATAAATACTTAAATAAGTACTATCAGTTGATAAATTCCCCATTGCAGATTTCACCTATGTGAGGTCTTACTGTATTGGACAAAACAAATAAATAAATAAATAAAATAAATAAATAAAATAAATGTTGTGGCCATTGTTATTTAGGAATTGCGAAACCAGAAAAGAGTAGAGATACCTGGTTTTCCTCCTGAAATGCTTCCCATAATTGCAGAGGAAATAACACTATTTATGACTCTAATTTGGAAATAACACACAAACTTGATTGTACGTGCAGTTACAGTTAGTCCTTGATTTATGACTATAATTTGAGCCCACAATTTTGGTTGCAATGGTCATAAATGGGTCACCACATGACCAAACAACTGATTTTATGACATTTTTGTGGGGTTTGCTAATTGAATGTGTAATCGTAAGTGAACACATGGTCATTAAGCAAATTCTGTGTTTTTTTAAACTGAAAGTAAACAATGGTATCTAACCAAAAGAATAATAACTCGTGGTCATATCACTGCAGGGAATTGCAAACAGCTATAAATGCAGGCCGGTTGCAAAGCACCTAAAATGCAGTCATGTGACTGTGAGGGGCGGGGCAGACATCAGAACTTTGGATCGGGAATTTTCAGGAAGTGTCATAATTGGGGCCAGTCGTTAAGTGACAGGTTGCAAGACGAGGACTACCTGTACTCTCATGCAGTGCAGAAAAAGACTACTGTTGTTGTCACTTAAACTGAGAGATGGTCCATTTTTCAAAATATATGTATAAAGGTCAGTTGATAGATTAAAATTCAAAGCTGTAAATGATTACAGGTAGCAATTTTAAAGGAGGCGTATTATTAATGAGAATAAAGATTTTACTAAATGATCATAGGACATAAATCCAAAATTCAAAGCCTATGATTTCCTGACCCTCCTGACTTAACCCCTAAGGCAGTGATGGAGAATCTTTTAGGCACCAAGTGCGTAAAGTGCATGTGTGTACCCAAACTACAAGGCCCAGGTGCATGCGCAGCAGAGACCCGAAGACCAGGAGGTGTGCATGCATGCATGGCAAAGATGTGAAACAGAGCTGGGGCAATGGTATGCATGCCTACAGAGAGGGCTCTGCAATGCCACTTCTGGCACACAGGCTACAGATTCGCCACCACTGCCCTAAGGAGTAAAATCACCGTACATGTGGCAAGTGATGGGTGGATTATGGCTGTCTGTTGGTATCTAAGTATATGTTGTTTGCATCATTGTTTCACTGAGCAAATGATGTGCATTGTACAATTTCCATCTTTTGTGCGAACAATTGTGATGTTATTGTGATTTTTATCAAATATCTTGTGAACAGATAGGGCAGAACTGAATGTGTGACTGCCACTTTATATTAGGCCAAAATACTAAAAGTCAAATTCAGGTATTATGTTAGTAAAATAATAAAGATGGGACATAAATAAATACTGAATTAAAATAAAATAAACTTAAGTTTACACCTTTCAGTATCATGGAAACCTAGGGAAATATGTTTTAATTAAAAGGATATTCGAGAATGCATGCGTGGGATATACCTAGGGACTTGCATTCTTTATTATTCCACATGATAACTGTGAAATCAGGGGATGAGAGAGGGTGAGAGCTTGGTAATTAATGGGGTGGGATGAGACGAATGTGCTATTGTATTGAAATCCTATGCAAGATGCAGGCATCTAAGGGTGCCTCATTAAATACCTCTTTCAGGCTAATTATGCACCTCCGATTCCTAAAAATGGCAAAGTCATTTTATATCAATAGAAAAGCAAGGCCTTTATTTGAATTTCAGGGAAAGTCAGTAAAGCAGGAAGACAGTAATTATTGGTGCTTTTGAAATTTTAACTTGAGCAAGATTGTCTGTGAGTCTAGATTAGAAAGGAGTTACAAGCATGACTGCAGCATTGTATTGTGTTCCTCGTAATTTGCCTTGCTGTCTGTACAACGTTGTCAATGTTCACTTTCCTCTTATGGGAATACAGCTAATAGTCTAATGTAGTTTCTGCCAAAACTGTAACTGGGATTCATAAGCCATTCCTCCACCAGGACAAGCTTCCTTTATGGTAACATTTCTTGGATCTTTTAATGACTTTTTCCTAAAGGTATTATTTTTTATAATTTGAGAAACAATTTGCATAATCCCCAAACGGCTTTTGAGCATGTGGCAATTTAAAGCACGTTATCACAGTCCATCTGTGAACTATATCTGATTCCAGCCAGGTCAGTTTTCAGTAGGAGATGGATTGAGGAGGGTGGAGTGGGGTTTAAGATTTTCATACTTTCTCTGGTCACGGAATGGAGCAAACAGATGGTCCATAGCTATCCGCAGCAGACTTTGAAGCTACATCTCATTTTCAAGGTCCAAGTACATAGCTGTTAGGCTCATTTAAGCTGTAAATTGAATATTAAAGGAAGTGACCTATTGTTTTCTAAATCCTTTTCTGAACACCTGCAGCCTTCCTGAGCCTCAGATCTATTTTTAAGCTCAGAAACAAGTATGGTACTTTGTCTTTACTGTATTACTAAGGAAGACATTTGAAAAAGCATTTGTGGGTTTCCCTGATTTAATTTCTCAATCAATGTTACTTACTGGTAGGAAAGCTGGGGCAGGGACTGTAGAGGGGTACACAATGAAGTAGGAGGGTTGAGTAAGAAAAAAGTAAGACACTACTCTCAACTGGTGTTGTAAGGGAATGGTAGTGCTGGCAGTAGCCAACAGCATCTAGAAGTAGACTGTGGAATTGATAAAAGAACAATTTAATTAAGGCAATTAGCAGTCTGCACCAAAGTAATAAAATCAATAAAACAGCCAAATAAAAATATCCCATCATAGATATGTTGGGAGTATGGGGAAAATACAACTTAAAAGTTGAACCCATCTCGATTACTGCAATGCGCTCTACACGTTGCTACCCTTGAAAAGTGTTCAGAGACTGCAAATAGTCTACAATGCTGTCATATAACACTATGCTCCGAGAGCTGCACTGGCTTCCTATTAGTCTCCAGGCACAATTCAAGGTGTTGGTTATTACCTATAAAACCCTATAGGGTTCAGCGCCAGACTATCTACGGGACCGCCTTTTGCCACATACCTCCCAGAGACCAATAAGAGCATTACAGAGTCAGCCTCCTCCAGGGCCCGTTGACTAAGCAATGCAGGTTGGCGGGACTGCAGGGGAGGGCCTTCTCGGTGGCTGCCCAGCTCTATGGAACCAACTATCCCCCGATGTCCGTACTGCTCCCACCCTAATGGCCCTCCATAAGGCCACAAAGACCTGGCTTTGCCAGCAGGCCTGGGGGCCATGAATTGTACATCTTTCATGGCCAAACTGTATGAATGGTGTGTATGCATATTATTATGACTGTTTTTATACAAACGGGTTTTATTACGGGGTTTAGTTTGATATTATATTCGACTTCTTCTTATTGGTTGCATCTTTTTTGTATTGTATTATATTATTTTGTAAGCCGTCCTGAGTCCTTTGGGATTGGGCGGCATAGAAATCAAATAATCAAATAAGTAAGTAAGTAAGTAAGTAAGTAAGTAAGTAAGTAAGTAAGTAAGTAAGTAAGTAAGTAAGTAAATAAATAAGACCTATTCCTGGAATGGGGAATGTGAGAAAGGTAATATCATAAGGACATGTGTCATCGAAAGTGTTTCTGGGCAAGTTTGAGCTACTTTTAGGGGAAGGTCAGAATGACCTTTTTGTGAAGAAATAATGCAGGATCAATTGAGCCAGCAAGGATCTTGTGTCTTTTTTTATTTATGATGACTACATAGAGTGTTTGAAGAGGTTTTCAGACAAAAAATGCAGAAATAATTTATTCAAATTAGAAATGCAGACCTGGAGGCTAAAACATATGAAGAATGTTTTCTGGAATTGGTTATGTTTAATGAAAAAAAGGTCTAGGAGATGATATGATAGCAGTGTTCCATAAGGTATTGGCACAAAGAAGTGGGAGTTGATCTATTCTTCAAAGCACCTGAAGGCAGGACAAGAACCAATGGATAGAAAGCAATCAAGGAGAAGAAATCTAGAATAAGGAGAAATTTTCTCATGATTAGAACAATTAATCAGTAGAACAAATTGGGTTGGAAGTAGAAAACCTCCAATGTCCCTTCTAATTCTGCTATTGTCCTAGGACAGTGATGGTGAACCTATGGCACGGGTGCCACAGGTGGCACACAGAGCCATATCTGCTGGCACGCCAGCCATTACCCTAGCTCAGCTGCAATGTGCATGTGTGTGCTGGCCAGCTGATTTTTGGCTTGCACAGAAGCTCTAGGAGGGTGTTTTTTGCTTCCAGAGAGCCTCCAGGGGGATGGGGAGGGCGTTTTTGCCCTCCCCAGGCTCCAGGGAAGCCTTTGGAGAGGGTGAAACATGAGCCTACTGGGTCCATCAGAAGTTGGGAAACAGGCCATTTCCGGCCTCCGGAGGGCCTCTGGGGGGCAGGTGAAGCTGTTTTCGCCCGCTCCAGGCATTGAATTATGGATGTGGACACTCGCACATACATAATAGTGTGCGCCCCACTCTTTCGGCACCTGAGAAAAAAGGTTCACCATCACTGTCCTAGGAGAAATTTTGTGCAATGCCCAAGAAACCATGTAAGACATGTTAATTTCTTTTCTGTGTGTTAGCTTGCATCTTCCCAAAGGAAAATGTCATTATTTTGGTCCTCTCTTTTCTTTCTTTCTTTCTTTCTTTCTTTCTTTCTTTCTTTCTTTCTTTCCTTTCTTTCTTTCTCTATCTATCTATCTATCTATCTATCTATCTATCTATCTATCTATCTATCTATCTATCTATCTATCTATCTATCTCTCTCTATTGGATTTCTATGCCACCCCTCTCCGTGGACTCGGGGCACCTAACAACAGTGATAAAAACAGCATGTAGAAATCCAATACTAAAACAGCTAAAAACCCTTCTTATAAAACCAATCATACATACAAACATACCATGCATAAATTGTAGAAGCCTAGGGGGAAAGAATATCTCAGTTCCCCCATGCCTGACGGCAGAGGTGGGTTTTGAGGAGATGGTAAAGGGAAACATGGTAAAGGGAAGAATATGTCTGCAATATTTTATCTTTTTGCGATCTCTTTCTTATCCCTTTACTCTCCTATCTCATATAAGTGAGAGGGTGTTCTGATACCTTCAGTGCAGCTGTCAGGAAAAGGCAGAAGGGCCAAAGGTCTCTTTTTCAGGACATGTTCCAGTTGGCTTCCTTGTCAGACAGCAGGAAAACAGGGCCGCTGACAGCTGTTGTAGGGTGTGTATGTGTTTGTGGATTAAACCGTTTGCTAAGAACCAGGTGTCATGGCAAAATCGTCTCATATTACCTTATTTATAAATCCTCAAGTAGTGAGCTTCAACAGAGGCCTTGATGCTTGTGTGTGAACAGGCAGGCGGGGGGAGTTTATAGTGATGGGAAAAAATATCACAAAAAGTAGGTGTGTGGCACATTTTTTTGTTGCATGATTCTCTCATGCATTTTACATGCTGCACATTGGGATCACTAGCTTTCATTCTCCTGACTGCATTGGTAAACAACTTAATATTTTATTATATCTCTCAAAGGTTACGAATTCTGTATGGAGAGATACAGAATCATTCAGCCATATATTTCCTTCTGGTTTTATGACTTACTTGCATAGTACAGCAGGTAGTTGCTGTCTGTCCTTGAAAGATTTTCGACTTTTACCCGTCACTTACCAGAATATAAAAATATGATTTGTTCTTCCAGACTTGTAAGGTTTTTTTAATGTAGACATAGAAACATAGAAGTCTGACGGCAGAAAAAGACCTCATGGTCCATCTAGTCTGCCCTTATACTATTTTTTGTATTTTATCTTAGGATGGATATGTTTATCCCAGGCATGTTTAAATTCAGTTACTGTGGATTTATCTACCACGTCTGCTGGAAGTTTGTTCCAAGGATCTACTACTCTTTCAGTAAAATAATATTTTCTCATGTTGCCTTTGATCTTTCCCCCAAATAACTTCAGATTGTGTCCCCTTGTTCTTGTGTTCACTTTCCTATTAAAAACACTTCCCTCCTGGACCTTATTTAACCCTTTAACATATTTAAATGTTTTGATCATGTCCCCCCTTTTCCTTCTGTCCTCCAGACTATACAGATTGAGTTCATTAAGTCTTTCCTGATAAGTTTTATGCTTAAGACCTTCCACCATTCTTGTAGCCCGTCTTTGGACCCGTTCAATTTTGTCAATATCTTTTTGTAGGTGAGGTCTCCAGAACTGAACACAGTACTGTATTCCAAATGTGGTCTCACCAGCACTCTATATAGCTGGATCATAATCTCCCTCTTCCTGCTTGTTATACCTATAGCTATGCCGCCAAGCATCCTAGACTTATAGCTCATCTTGTTTAATGTCTGGATACCTGAGAAAACTGACAATAGCATATAATATCCATTAACGTTTGTTTCTGTTGTGGTGCCCGGCATAAGTTTCCAGAAAATTTAAAAGCGGTCAGAGAAAACCCTCTACTTTTCAGTGGAAGAAATGACACAAGAGATGCCTACAGCTTTACTGAAGTAAGATGAACATATTCAACTGAGCACAGATAAAAACCTTATTTCCTTGATCCTATTGTGACCATGGAGAGCTGGCTGGTGATCATCCTTCAAATGATTTTTCCCCTTGCTTGGTAAGCAAGGTTCTTGGAGGAACTTCTGCAAGATTTTGAGGAATGTTCTAGGCATCTGTTGGATAAAGGTGTGTGTGTGTGTGTGGGGGGGACTCAATGCTATATACTGAGCATGCCCAGAAAGAAGCCACATTGCTACAAAATGCAGTTTCCATCCTTAGTTGCTTATGCATTACAATAGGATACAAGTTTTGAAAGGTGTCATTTTATCTAGTACATCAGGTAACCAAACCAATATCGGAACCAAGCAGGAGTCTAAAAAGGAGTCTAAATTCAGAACAGAAAGGTGTTGTGGTTAGCTCTGGCCCAACTCCTGCCCCAAGGACTGTGGATGTGGGGGAGACATCCACATGCTGCAGGCCTGTTTTGCCCCCGGTGGAATCTGCTGATGAAGGCTCCTCTGACCAAGAAGACATGAGTGACAGGGAGGAGGAGAGTGTGGCAGGCAGCTCAGAAGGAGATCAATTATCTAGCTCCTCCTTGGATTCAGAACAAGAGTTAATGATACAGCCACACATGCGGAGAGCGATGCATAGGCAACAACAACTGAGAGATTATTATCAAAGAAAATGAGGCCACCTGTGGTAATTAGTGAGGCTGCTATAAATAGCAGCCTGTGGGTTTGGCCATTGTGGAGGATTATCTGATCATTGTGTTTCGTGACTGCTATACCGACTTTGACCTTTCGTGTGCTGATTTTTCCCTGTTTTGAAACTAAACCAGAGCAAAGTGTGTTTCACTTTGTGAAAGAAGGACTGTGAATTGCCTCACAGCTGCAAGCTAAGTATCTCAGAACTGATAAGGGACTTGTACAAATTACCAGTTTGTTTGGAGACAAGTGCTCTTTGCTATACCAAAAGAGGGCTTGGTTTAAGTGAATTTTCATTATAAAGAACATTGTTTTGAATTTTCAAACGTGTGTGTGTCTGAAATTTGTACCTGTGAATTTTTGGGAGGAGTCTACCAGAGAGCCCGACAGAACAAAAAGGTTTCAAAGAAGCTTTCCCTTTAATATTTCCTGAAGCCAAGGTAGTTGTCCACAGGATCCAACTCTTCAATTAGAATGACAAAAGCAATATCATGCAATCAAATGATAAGCTGGCCCTTTTCTTTAAATGTACATCATTTAAAGAAAGGGCCGTATTGATGTCATGCTGCTGCTTTTGAAATCCCACCTACCCAACATGTCTTGAATCTCCGACTATATCACGATTAATGATGGTAACTATGATTTAAGATCTTTGACCTATCACTAATCATTTGTTATTTGTATGTATACAAAGAGCTTATGCACCAGAGACAAATTCCTTGTGTATCCAATCACATTTGGCCAATAATGAATCGAATTGAATTAAAATTCTATTCTATTCCCAATAGCTTGGATAAATATGGATATTGGACGGTAGCTAAAAGTTGTTCATTGATTTTATAAGCAAATGGTCACTGATAGGCTAGAGTCTTTACAAATCCTCATAAATCTTCAATTGTTTAATGGTGCTAAGTTAATTTTTATTATTACATTTGTTTGCCACCTGTCTTGTTGAAATATCATTTTTGTGAGAGCAATCACTTTGGAAATATAATGTGATCTTCAACTAACTGGGTGGCTCTTTACAGAGTCTAAGAAAAGTGCTTTCAAGTCTATGGAAAAAAGGAAAATGTGTCCTTGTTTCCAGGTCCACAAAGGCCTTTCAGCATCTTTTGATTCCTTCTAAGGGCAAAAGTTGTGCTTGTGTTATGCCTATGTTTAATTCATTCGCGGGGTAAAAAAAACACACTCAAACATCTCCAGTCTTTAAAACTTGGCTGTTTGCTTTCGGTAGCTGAAACAGAAATATGCTTCGTGCAATTAGACAGCACTGATATTTATGGGTTTTTTTCCCTTTTCTCATCCAATGAAAATTATACAGTGCTTTCATTGACGTGTTCCAAATTATTAACAGAAGTCAACATTTAAGACAGATCTGAGATTGTATAAATTAAGCTGAACTCTATTGCAACTTGGGAAGGGGGCAGTTAGATTATTATACATATAGATTTCCATATTCAGATAGGAAAGGATCACAAACCTACTTTCCTTTCATCAAACTGCTGAGTATCTCCTCATTAGCAAAAGCTTACATTAATTCACAAATAATTAAAGATTGGGTATTAATCACTTTGATAGTAAAGAGCGGTCCTATCATTTGAAATAAACAGGGGTTCCATGGGCATAGATTTACATGCCTGTAGAAAGCTTATCCACAGATATCCCGATTCCATCAATTGCTTGCATTTATCCTCATCATTCCTTTCAGAGGGCTGAGTGATATAAATGGAACGAAAATATACCTTTACTTTATTCCACAAGAGAACTATGCAATGGTATAGCTTAAAATATAGTGACTGGAACAAAGTCACCATTAAATTCCACGATCAAACAGAACTCAAATCTGTAATTAAACGCTAGCTGTGGTTTTGCAGCATAGTTCTTATTGTGTGTTTTTTTCCAGAATATAAGGATTTCAATTTATCTACAAGATTTTAACAATTTCCTAGAAATTTACAATAAATACAAATTATTCCTGGTGTGTATTGTAATTTTTGGACACAATACTAATGAAGGTTTCACCAAATAACAGCCATTATGATTTGCCTTTCTTCATTTTCCTATATAGACAATACAGGTTCGCTAAAGGATGTATACAGCAAATGTAAAAGCAGTCTCATTTGGAGACAATTTGAGAGGAATGTCACTTTTATTAATAAACTCTTGGGGAAGTGATTCCTGGAGAAAACTACGTTTTTGTAACTATGCTCAAACACAGTAAGAAATGCAAAATGAAAATACAGAATCAGGAAAACATCTGTTAAAACTTGTGGTTTCAGTGAGGCATCCAGAATTTAAGGCTTTGGAGGCAAAAAATAAAATAAAAGATGAATAATTCTTGCTAACTGGGATGTTGGAGTGATGGAAAGGCTACTAGTAACAGCACACCTTGGACATATTCTAGTACAGGATGGATTGCGGTGGGTGAGACAGAAGTAAAAAAGAACAGCTAAAGCCAGAGGGATAAACTGGCTGTACCAACTCCACTCAAGTCCCACCATCAGTCTCTTCTTACAAACTTACAACTCATTTTTGACTTCATTGTCAAGTGCTTATTCATTTGCCTGGTGCAATTAGTGCTCATAAGAAAAACCAGAGTTTAAAACATAAATCCAATCACACAGACATACTGTAAATGTAAGTACATTTAACACACTCTAACACTTGTGACTTTGTTGCTACCTGACCTGGAGACAAAGGGAATACATTTGGCAAACCTGAAGCTTATCCAAACAATTGACATTGGCAAGGTCTACACCTTAGGAAACTTCTAGTTCCATTTATGAAATTCATTGTCAGGCAAGTTGTGCTTGTGGTAGCAATGTCTATCTATTTATATGTGTTAACTTGTTCTATAGAACACCACCTTCTTCACTGTTTCCTCATCCTGGTCTGAGTCTGAAAAATATTTCTTTTCTTGTTCTTACTTCTTTCTCTTTAGTTATGGACAGAACAGTTTTAGCAATTGAAATGATGAGTCCTGGAATTCAGACCCAGACTGCTGTGTTAAAATCAAACCCTGACTGAGTGTGTTCTATTGTGGTGTGGACCTTCTTGGCATGGAGTTTGGGCTTGGCTTTCCTTCCTTCCTTCTTCTCGCATCTGTTGACCTTGTCTTGAGAGTTTGCTGTGCTGCCACGAACTGAAAAGTAAAACATCCCCTTCTGTTTGTTGCCTGTTTGTGGCCTCTTTAAGATATCAGTCTCTTTGTTCTTTGTGGGCAGCCAGCAGGGCTTCTCTCTTAGTAATCTGTCTCTATCTGGCCGGACACTCCTTAAGAATTTCTTGAAGAGATTGGCTGTGAGAGAAAATTTCCTGTAGAATTCTTGGGACTTGCTACTTGGCACAGATGCCTCATTCTTTTCTCCCTTTCTGTCTATCTCTGGCAAATCCAGCCAATTACCAACAAGATCAGCAAAGATGTTATCACCTAGAATTAAAGGTTGTCTGTTCCTACTCTGAGACATTAATGAGCAAGTCCAGTCTTTGTTCTCATCCGAAAACCAACAATCCTTACAAACTGACTTAGTCTCAGACAAACAGCTGTTGTCTTGAGTAAGCCAACTGCTCGTCGTGTTGTCACTAGATGACTCCAACATTCTTGGTGAATGATACTCTGTTGTGCTTGCAGTCGAAGAAGGGCCACTGTCATCCTCACTACCTATGCTGCTAAGGGATGAAGCTATGTGCCCATGGTTAGTGTCTGGCAAAGAAGTACGGCAACACGAGCTGGTAGAGTGTGACACGGGAGTTGAGCATAAAAAGGCTGAAGATCTGCAGTTGTCCAAATAACGTTTTCCCAGCAGGGTCTTGCTCTCTTGGCTGGCATCAAGACTTGCCCTTGGCATCTCCTTATTGTTTTGGTAATAGTGATGCTGTCCAATTCCTGAAACCTGTTTTGGGTTGCTTGAAATCTCCAGCTGTTCCAAAGCTGTCTGGACCTGAAGCAGTTTCAGTTCTTGCAGAGCACCCATCATGCAGTTCATCTGTTCATGCAGCCCGTCTCCAACCTCCTTCATGGATAGCTATATTGTAAAAGACAAAGACAAAGAATAAAGTCAGAGAATTCACTATTATGTATAACTGAAATATACGATAATCAACTGCAATTTACTTCTGCATCTTACATTGATCATATTATTATTATTGTTATTATTGTTATTATTATTATTTGTTTGCCGCCCTTTTCCATAACATTCAACTTTCATCCTGATTTTTAAATGTGGAGTTATATAGTTCTCACATTACATGCTTCTGCTTATTATTTTTAGTTGCTTATAACATATAAGTCAGATATTCTGAGAGAACTGATTGATTTAATTGCATTAATTGGTTGCATCAATTTCAGTCTTTGTTTTTAGCATGCTTTTTATTACAAAAAGGATGATCTTAAATAATCAGCACATACCACATTCTATTCCTTATTTTCTCAGAACATGATATATTTTTAATCAAACGTCAAGAAACATTTGAAGAAATTATCGTGATGTTTTGTTACGAAATTATCACGTGATGTTTTGTTACAATATTGTTAAACTTGTCTTTTTTCTTAAAAAACATAATCACAAATCAATCTATGACTCTCCCATTTAAAAATTCAAGAATCATCTCCACAATCCCTCACAAAAACAGTCTCTCTCTCTCTCTCTCTCTCTCTGTGTGTGTGTAGGGGTAAACACAACTGACACACTTGCATTTTATTTGCTGTTCAGGAAAAGTACCTTTCCATCAATTCAGGACAAGAACGTATAATCAGATTGAAAATCAGAACAGTTACTGAATGAAGAAATGCATACAAATTCATTAACTAAAACATCATAACAAGGCTGTTTTTATTTTCAGGTTGCAGTATTATTGGCAAATTGTCTTCTTGTAACCCAAATAGCATATCAAGCATGCCAGCTCTTCCCAACGTCTCCTGTAACTGTTCTACTTTGTTCAATCTTTTCCAAAGATTTTTTTCCCCAAGGCAGCTTTACAAAACTAACTGGGCATACTTCCTGGCAGCTGCCACTACTCACCCCTTACTCTCTAGAACTGAAGGGAAAAGTGGAATTATTTGATGTTCTGGAATCTTCAGCCAGGTTTACAAAGACAATGAAAAAAAAAACCCCTGACAATCTTAAGCTGTATTTTGGTCAAGCTTACTACAATTACTTTTTCTGCAGTGCTGTTGTCATGCCCCTATACAATTTCTACCTGTATGCATGGCTTACAATTACACCTCCGAGATTATCTGCCTTCATGTTACCAATCATGACCTACTATCTGCAGTTATCATGTCCTTGGGAGCCAAATATCACTGACATTGTTCTTCAGAACCCTGTGGCTATACGACCATGCAGCTATTTCCAACCACGTCTTCTGTAATAGGTTTCAAAACTGGATTCAGGAACAGCTGAAGTAGAAACAAGAATCCAGTCTGCCTGCCAGAACGTATACAATATATAGCGGCTGAGCACGCTCCCTAAATTGAGGTTCCATTTCAAAACACTCTTTCTGGCCAGTTTACAGCTAAATCTTAAGTTCAAATCAATCAACCTTCTGCACAGTGCACAAGCCACAGCCATTTTCTTTTTATAGACCAGCTATTATGTTACTCATGTGCAGAATCTAGGGGGGGAGGGAAGAGGGCATCTGTTCTCTAAGCCTCAGAGAAAACTATCACCTTACCTCTTTTCCAAGTTTGCAGTACTGTCTCTCTTCCTAATCTTTTCTGCCTTGACTTTCTTTATCTGAAGCTTTGCAAAACTGACCTGGGAAACAGCTTGGATGCTAACATTGGACACTTCCCATCAAATTTCCTTGCAGGCCAAGTAGTGTAATCAGGCAATGATGAGTGGCAATGGGTTCTGCAGTAATGACTGTGGCTGATAGGAAAGTCAGCATATGTTGTAGAGCTGTGCTGTGCAGTTCACTGATTCAATTAACTCCCCCTTTTGGGGGAAAGGAGGGGGCCTCCTCTTAAACTAGGTCTCATGTGACAAGGAGCCATTAGGAAATATGAATATTTCAGAAGGTCTTGTTCTCTACTTCTACTGAGTAAGGGAACTGGAAGAAACACAACACTAAGGGTCTTCCCTAGAGAATAAGATTCATCCCTCATAGCATTATGGCCTAAACAAAGATAAAATCTGTCCAGATTTTAAAGCTGGAATATTCACATGAACTATATTAAGTGTCACAACCATAGTTCCCTCTAAGCTGAGCAGTGAGCAATCGCTCACTTAAAAATCATCATCAACTCAGAGTTTTCCAAACCTGCCCAGAAGCCGAGAGAGAAATTTTATTATTATTTCTGTGCCGCCCAGTCCCAAAGGGACTGCGGCTCAGACACTATACTTTTCCGCCCACCCCCCAAAAAATTAGAGGGAACACTGGTCACAACTATAAATTGGATTTCTCCATTTTTTTAACATCCACACAACCATCGTGTGAAATATGTTGGGCTAAGAGAGAATAATTTGCCTACAGAAATTTAGTGATCCTAGCATAAACCTGTGGATTTGGGCCTCCTGAGACTTACGCCCGCACACTAATTTACTCTACCACATTGGAAACATTTTTTCATTGGAGGCCTTGCAAATAGGGTGTGTGGGATAGTGTTAGATTGTTATTAGGCAACAACGGCTTTTCCAAGCGCACATTTTGCTTCCATTATTTTTCCATTACCAATTCATTGTTCTACTGCTATAAGATAGGAACAGTTCTCCTCTTATTGGGGAGGTACCCTGAGATACTCCTTTTTAATCTGTCCATCACTGACAAGGCAGCAATGATGTTTTCAATAGTGGAACCTCTCTTTCAGAGTTGGCCTTCTCCGGGTCCTGTTGACCAAACAATGTTGTTTGGCGGGCCCCAGGGGAAGAGCCTTCTCTGTGGCGGCCCCGGCCCTCTGGAATCAACTCCCCCCGGAGATTAGAACAGCCCCCACCCTCCTTGTCTTTCGCAAGTTACTCAAGACCCACCTATATCGCCAGGCATGGGGGAACTAAGACATCTCCCCCAGGCTTTCTTATATTTATAGGACCAGGATTGTGGGGGCAATATGCTGGCTCTGTTAAAAAAGTGCTATTGCTAACATGTTGTAAGCCTACCTGGGTCTAAGGAGAAGGGCGGCATAAAAATTGAATAAATAAATAAAATAAATAAATAAAAATAAATTTTATGTTTGGTATGTATGTGTTGTATGGTTTTTTAACAGTTGGGGTTGTTTATATAATTCTTATTATTAGATTTGTTCCATTGTTTATACTGTTTTTTATTGTTGTTGTGAGCCGCCCCGAGTCTTCGGAGAGGGGCGGCATAAAAAACTAATAAAATAAATAAAATAAATAAGTATAGAAAGTCAAGTACATCCTTTGATTCAACACAATCACCCAGGGCCAAAAGACTATGGCAAAAGTGTTTTGTGGACACTTGCTTTTATTTATTTATTTTTATTTATTTATTCATTTGTCCAATACACAAATACATAGGAAGAAAAATAGACATGTAGTAATATATATAAGGGTAAAGTGAACTTAGAGGAGAGGATATATGAAAGAAAGAAAATATATATGATAAGTGAGAGACAGGAAAGACAATTGGACAGGGGACGAAAGGCACACCAGTGCACTTATGTATGCTTACTCTTATATATTTTAGGTGCCAGTAACTGCACATACTGTAAATTAAGTATAAGGCAGTAAATTCAACTATTCTTGCAAGAAAACATTAAAAGTCTAATAGAAGTCAGAGGAGACTATAATTTAGCAAAGGATGTAAGATCATGAGGAGAAAAATGTCTGGAATAAAGATTCAATCTATTTTGCAAAATACACTGCTGCATCACAAATCTTGGGCATAGCTATCCAGTACAAGCCATTATAATGTCACTGGCATTATGATACTTATATAAATGACAGAAATTGTGTCCCCATCTCTGTAGACATCTAAGGTACCAAATAATTGCTTATTTGGTACCTAACTAAAACCATCCTATGTGCATTTTCTTAGAAGTAAATTAATTTAATGCTATGTACCCACACATAGAGCAGGCTTGCAATATTAACTATACTTTCTCGAAAGCAGTTTCCCCTTAATGGGTCTTACTTACTTTTCAAAGTAGGCTTTTGCAGTCTATACTGGCATAAGCTCTTAAGTATCAGGAGTTGATGAATATTTAAGCAAAAGCATTCAGAAAGCACAAGATTGTTCTAGGATAAGTATGTTTAGTGTGGACTTAATCTAGGACTATTATATTGTATCTGCAAAAATTCACATATATCAGAGAAAATCCAATCTCTTTGTTACCGTCTAGCAGTCACCTTGATTTTTGCAACTTAGATTTTTTTTATTAGTGAAATTTAACAATTTAATCAACATTTCATATAGCTTATCTTTGTAAACCGGTATATCATTTTATTATATAATCTCAAATTTACATCACATTAAAAATACTGTTAGCCAAAGTTATATAAAGACTGTTACATAAGCCACACTGCAGCTGGATGTCTAATGTCACCAGATTTTGGTGTTCCACTTATACGAGAATTTGCTGTGAAATCAGTTAAAACAACACAGTAAGTTGCAAGCAACCTAAAAATAACAGCCAATTAAAACACTTTTGCTCCTGTTTCTTAGAAGCAGTTAACTTATGGTTTATATAAACTGAAGAGAAATCCGAATGTAATGTTTCTGAATGTGAGACTTCCATAGGGAGTCCATGAAGTCAAAGAGGGTATTAAATTTAATTTGGGCCATGAATTAATGAGATAGTATTACTAGGCTCTGAAACCAAAACTAACCATAGACCATTTACTATAAGGCAGATATTTTCATGAGTCTTGCAAGTGCAGGTCTTTTAAACTTGGACTGAGAAGCTTCTAGAGCAATGATGGCCAACCAATGGCACATGGAGCCATATCTGCTGACTTGAGAGCCGTTGCCCTAACTCAGCTCCAGTATGCATGTGTGTGCTGGCCAGCTGATTTTTGGCTCGTGCGGAGGCTCTGGGAGGGCATTTTTGGGCTCTGGAGGGCCTCTGGGCAGGGGGAGGGAAGGGCATTTTCGGCCTCTCCAGGCTTCAAGGAAGCTCTGGAGCCTGAAGAGGGCAAAAAAATGGGTCTACCGTAAGTCAGGAAATGGGGGCGGGGGTATCGTGTGCACATGTGTAAGGGGCAGGGCAGGTGGAGATAATTAAATTATGGGTGTGGGCACGCTTTTGGCACCCGAGGGAAAAAAGGTTTGCCACCACCGTTCTAAGGTAAAAGTACAAATTTGGACACCATAAAGAAGATGAGAAACAACCTTAGCAAGAAATTTTCAATTTTTCAATTTTCAGGAATAAAAAATGACCCCCTTGAATGGAAGAACTCAAGACATTTGAGGAGCAATGTTGCATAACCTTGGTCCAATAGGAGAATTATATATTCCCATATAAGGAAACCTGAAACTGCATACCAAGATATGAATAAGGTCTTATCTGCTGTATTGGAGTTCTGTTAATTTGCCATTTATGCATCCTATAGTTGAGTCAAGCAAAAACTAAATATTGAGCAGTTTTTAAGTAATATGTTATCAAAGGGTAAGCTATTACAAACTTTTCTTTTAGGAAAAAGGAAGACAAGGCCCTTAAAATGTTCACTTCAAATCCCCGCTAATGCTCTTTTAGTATATGCTACATCTGAAAAAACTATGCCAAATTTGTAATCTTAAATTATATTTTTTGTTTAAACACAGCAATTCATCATATACCAACTATTAAGAAATGCAAATAGATGCAAGGAAATAGAAGGAGGAATAGTTTAAGATTATATCTATAGAAGAAGCCTATGGTAGAGATCAGGGTTATGCACCTCCAAAAAAAAAAATTATTGATATTTTTCCCTACTGAAAAAAATATTTCAAAGGAAAAGAGAATGCCAGTGACATTCTCACATCAGTGTACTAGCTGTACAAAATAGTACTTGCATGTAATTGTGCTAATAGAGTATTATAGAATCTGGCAGGTCCAATAGCACTTAAAAAACACATGTAGACTATTCATGTGTAATTAAGAATGTTAATTTTCCCCCAGACATTAAAAAAAAAACAATGCCCAATTTTAACCATTAGTATAACAGAGCTTAATGACCTGGATGAGAGATAAATTGTCCATTATTTTCCAGTTTTATTATAAAACATTTCAGTATACGGAGACATAGTTACAAGAGGATTAATCCATCATACTCTATTCCTGATTTCTCCATCTCCTTCTCTTTCTCAGAGTCAGATTCTGCAGGGCTTCCCTGGAATTCAGTGCCACCCAATCCCCTTGAGCCACACTTGTTTTCATTTCTAATTTGTCACCACATCTGTTGTGCTGGAGGAGTAGGTTTATATTTTGGTACAGAGCAGGATAAAAGTGTGATAACAGAGGCCAGCTGAATGTGGGATTAGAAAAGAAGCTTCTCATAATTGGAAGGAAGACAGATGTCCTTCCCCTCAATGAAAGAGGTGTTGTGAGAGGAAATTGTTGTTCAGAGAAACCCTGAGAACAGGAAAGAAAGGATTGCCACAGCAGCTCTTAACAACGAGGGGGAGGAAATAGAGCCTCCAGTGAACAATATTTGGGTTATTGGAAGAGGATGTTATAGCCAGCACAAAAGGAATGCATAGAAATTGCATCAATGCCACTGGGGTTTATTCTTTGATAAGGGGGAGAAGGTTGGATATTGATGTAATGGATCCATGTGCTTGTATTCAAGCAATTCTAACCCTGCTCTAGTGAGAAAATGAATTTAAGTTGGGATTCCTAATATTTCTAATGTACAGAAATGAACGTATAAATTTTGGAATTCTTCAGAATGTAGGCAGTTCTTTATTTGCAACTACAGTAATACCTTGCCTTACAAACTTAATTGGTTCCCGGAGGAGGTTCGTAAGGCGAAAAGTTCGTAAGACGAAACATTGTTTCCCATAGGAAACAATGTAAAATGGGTTAATGCGTGCAAGAAAAAACCCGCAAAAAAACACCGCTGCCCGGCTGTCACCTTTTGAAACAGCCGTGCGCTTCTCAGTGTTCTCCCAATGCCGAACCCGGAAGTTCGGCAAAAGTTCGGGTTTGGCGTTCGGGTTCGTGAGGATGCCGAGAAGCCCCCCAGCTGTTTCAAAAAGTGACAGCCAGGCGGCGGGGCTTCTCGCCGGCCACCCGAACCTGAACTTTTGCCGAACTTCCGGGTTCGGCGTTTGGGCGATGGGTTCGTAAGACAGAAAAAGTTCGGAAGAAGAGGCAAAAAATTTCCGAACCCCGGGTTCGTATCTCGGATTGTTCGTATGGCAAGGGGTTCGTATCACGAGGTATCACTGTATTTGTTTAGTGCAGTGTTTTTCAACCAGTGTGCCGGGGCACACTAGTGTGCCGTGAGACATGGTCAGGTGTGCCGCGAAGCTCAGAGAGAGAAAGAAAACAAGAGAGAGAGAAAGAAAGAAAGAGCAAGAGGGAGAGAAAGAAAACAAGAGAGAGAGAAAGCAAGAGAATGAGAGAGAGAGAAAGAAAGCAAGAGAGAGAGAGAAAGAGAACAAGAGAGAAAGAAAGCAAGAAAGAGAGAAAGAGAAAGAAAGAGAGAGAGAGAAAGAGAGGGAGGGAAGGTGGGAGAAAGACATAGAGGGAGGGAGGGAGGGAGGGAGAGAGAAAGAGAGCAAAAAAGAGGAAAGAAGGAAGAGAGAGAAAAAGAGGGATGGAGAGAGAAAAAAGAGGAAGGGAGAGAAAGAGGGAGGGAAAGAGAAATAGATCAAAAGGGAGGAAGAGAGAGAGATAATTTTTTTGTCCAAACTTTTTTTAGCCGCCCCCCCTCAATGTGCCCCATGCTTTTGTAAATGTAAAAAATGTGCCGCGGCTCACAAAAGGTTGAAAATCACTGGTTTAGTGACTCTTGAGGACTACCTATATAGTGGCCTTTTTTACTCTAGCTGTTGTTCATCCAAGTAACTCTAAGGTCTGCAAACTAGATTGCTTGGCAGCGCAGCTGACAATAAAATTTTCCCTAAAGGAATATTCCCTCCTTGAATAAATAGGAGAGGACAAATATTCCATGTCTATTCTATTCTATTCTTTCCCGTTCTGTTCCTCTCCACTCTTCTCCCTTCCCTTCCAATCCTGGAATAGGAACTGGAAAAATAATGAAAGGGGTTTTTCTTTTGGTCCTAGACTGCTCCATTCTTAAAGGTATTTTAGCTAAGTACCAGTAACTGATTTACTTTAGTAATCAGATAATTTCTGGATATTACTTAAATAAAAATCTTTTGTTCTGATTACCTGAATTTTGCCACAGAAGGCACCATCCTATTATTTTAATTCAGAAGATTCTGAAACAAAGATTGAAACCAGTTTTTTTTCCTTTTAGGACTATTGGATAAACAATTTTAGGGGAGGAAAGTTACTATATGTATTGAATGGGTGAGAATTCTCTATGTGCAAAATTGGAACGATACACCCATTTCCACAATGGAGGAATGGTTGGAAAAAGTGATGGGAATTGGAACAAATGGCAAAACTAATTGTTTTAATTAAACAATGTATGCAGTTTTCTTTCTACTTGGAAATTGCTTTTGGACTTCATGTTCAAAACAGAAATAAATTAAACTTTGGCGTTGATTTTCAGGATTAGATGAATTTGTCGTTTTTAAAATGGCTAGTAGTTACTAAATATGTAAAATAAAACTTTGAGGTTGCAGCTGTGCAATATTCTATTGCAATAAAAAGTTGGAAGACACTGCTTTCGTTTTTTTCTTTCTCTTTTATTTTTTATCCATTTTTCATTCTTGTCCTACTCTTATTCCCTCATTATTTTTGTTTCTACAGTATTTGTATTTTCTATTAAACAGAACCCCACCCCCCAAAAAAAATAATAATTATACTATTAGGGATAACTCATGCTGCCTGAAAAAGAAAGGAGCAATACTTAAAAGATAAAACCTAAAATTTCAAGTACTTAGTATTACTTTTAGTCAACTATTTGACTTGTTAAAATCTGAGTAAATGTTACCTCTTAACAAAACATTCAGTGACAGTGATGGGTAGTGCTAATGACTAGCATGGAAGAAGCCACAGTTTCTTAACCCTGCTGTTCTGTTTAAGAAAAGTAACAAATCTTATGTTCCCGGGTCACCCTGACCCGGACCGAAAACTCTTCATTTGCAGTGCTTATGTTTGGTCTTTTTGAAAGCTTTTTTCACTTGGAAAGTAGTCTGAACATTTCTGCACACAATGATATGAAAATTGAAATGAAAAAAGTAAATCTTATTGGTTTATTTTGCGGATATAATGCACGCCCCCCCCTGTTTTTGTGAATTTTTTTTCACTTTATGGATAGTTTTGCTTGCAAAATGCATTCTATTTTACTAAAGTTGGTATGGGATTGGTAGCTTGAACATTTCTGAACATAATGATATGAAAATTGAACTGGAAAAATTGATGCATATTGGTTTATTTTGTTGATGAAATGCACGCCCCCCCGTTTTTTTTAAATAGTCTTCACTTTATGGATAGTTTTGCTAGCAAAATACATTCTATTTTACTAAAGTTGGTGTGGGATTGGTAGCTTGAACATTTCTGAACATAATGATATGAAAATTGAACTGGAAAAATTGATGCATATTGGTTTATTTTGCACATAAAGTATGCCTCAATTATTTCAATTTATATAAACATTATGCTGTTAATTTCAAACTTACATACTTTTTTTTAGTAAAATGGATTTGTTTCATAAAATTAGTTCTCTGGCTACAATGTGGTTGATTTTCAAAAGGATATTCCAAATATTTCTAGACAAATATGTATAAACAGTGACAATAATGGCACACAGCAAGGCCGAGGGGGGGTGGCCCTTTTGTGGCAAAAATAAACCAATAAGAACCATTTTTTTCAGTTCATTTATATTTTTCTTATATTCAGAAATGTTCAATTTAGTATATCAAACCTTTTGGGGGAAGATTCCTTAGGGATTTGTAGCCTTAAAAAATAGAAATTGACACGAAATTAAAAAAGGATGGGGGGAGGGGCTTTTTGATCAAAATAAAAATATAAGTCTCAATTTTTCCAGTTCAATTTTCATATCATTATGTTCATAAATGTTCAAACTAGTTTTCCAGTTGAAAAAGTTTTCAAAAAGATCAAATTCAAGTACCTAAAAAAAATATTTTTGGTCCGGTCACATACGAACAGAAACAGATTCAAAGTTATGATTTTTTTTTGCCCAGAAAACAATTAGCCACCACCCCAAAAATATTTTTTGATGATCAGCATTGTTAAATTGAGTAAATGAATGCCTAAGATTTTAAAGAATATTTCGGATTTGGAGCATAAAAAAATAAAAAGTTAAAATGGTTGCAAGCAGCCAAGGGGGGGGGGGGGAGGCCTTATTTCTGATGTTAAAAAACCAATAAGAATCATTTTTTTCAGTTCCTTTATATTTTTCTTATATTCAGAAATGTTCAAGCTACCAATCCCACACCAACTTTAGTAAAATAGAATGCATTTTGCAAGCAAAACTATCCATAAATTGAAAAATTTTTCACAAAAATGGGGGGGGCGTGCATTATATCCGCAAAATAAACCAATAAGATTTACTTTTTTCATTTCAATTTTCATATCATTGTGTGCAGAAATGTTCAGACTACTTTCCAAGTGAAAAAAGCTTTCAAAAAGACCAAACATAAGCACTGCAAATGAAGAGTTTTCGGTCCGGGTCAGGGTGACCCAGGAACATAAGATTTGTAACTTTTTTTGCCCAGCAAAAACTAAGCCCCCCACCCCCCCAAAAAAATTCTCATAGAGAGAACCCCTGAAATGATGAACCTACATGAAATTTCAAGTTTCAGATATGCAGGGAAAATTTTTTACAGGGACTCAAACTTGGCTTCGGGTCACATACGACCCGAACAGAACAGCAAAGCCCCTTCATGAATATTCTAAGATGTAACTAAAATGTTTTCTGATACAACTGAGTGACTTCAGTTCTACAATTCCTCACATCTAGACTGGTCAGGATATCATATTTCATGGTTTACAGAGTATCCTTTAAAAAAAAAAAAAAAAAAGTCCAGTGAAGCTCTCTTGCATTCATTGCTTTTGAGTAAATAAAAAAAAACTAGTTTCAAATAGTTTTTGATTTAAATATATTTTGGGTAATTCTTGGTTGGTTTGCACAGACCAAAGGAATTTCCCCAAATCTGATTTCCCTGCAGGGTAATCTATCAAAACATTTACCTTTGTGTAAAAGGTCTTCTAAAGTTGGTGCCACATGGATAAACCACATTTCCATGCCCAAGAAGGAATGATGAAGACTGTGCCAGCATTCCTTATCCGTACCTTATATAACTAACTTTGCATACAAAGTTTCTATCACTTTTTTACCACTTAAAAACATAGAAATATAGAAGACTGACGGCAGAAAAAGACCTCATGGTCCATCTAGTCTGCCCTTATACTATTTCCTGTGTTTTATCTTAGGATGGATATATGTTTATCCCAGGCATGTTTAAATTCAGTTACAAACTGGAGAAGCTGATGGTACGATGGAATAAGGTGAAAGGTTATATGTTGAGTAGAATCTGTGATGCAAATGTGAAAAATAAACTCCAATCACTCTTTCAGTAATAACAAATGCAAAGTAGAGCCAAGGAAATATATATATATATATAAACTAGTAAATTTTCGAACCCCCCGCAATGAGTGGTGGTGGTGATGGGGGTTCTTTTGTCGGTCAGGTGATGGGCACATGCACTGTTTTATGTTTGTTTTTTATGTAACCATATTTACAAAATCAATAAAAATATATATATTTTTTAAAAAGTTACTGTGGATTTACCAACCGCATCTGCTGGAAGTTTGTTCCAAGGATCTACTACTCTTTCAGTAAAATAATATTTTCTCATGTTGCTTTTGATCTTTCCCCCAACTAACCTCAGATTGTGTCCCCTTGTTCTTGTGTTCACTTTCCTATTAAAAACACTTCCCTCCTGAACCTTATTTAACCCTTTAACATATTTAAATGTTTCGATCATGTCCCCCCTTTTCCTTCTGTCCTCTAGACTATACAGATTGAGTTAATTGAGTCTTTCCTGATATGTTTTATGCTTAAGACCTTCCACCATTCCTGTGGCCCGTCTTTGGACCTGTTCAATTTTGTCAATATCCCTTTGTAGGTGAGGTCTCCAGAACTGAACACAGTGTATTGAATTTCTGTTAGGAAACTGGGGATACCTTTATTTAGAGTGGAACTGGGAGATCTGTAACCTTGTCCAATATCTTGGTTTGCTTACTTATTATCCTCAGTTTGCGGAATATTCAAGTTGCAACATCTTTCTCTCATACTTGTGCTAGCTTTTAGCATAAAGATCAAACTAAATGTTTGAACTAAGCACGATTTCACCATATTTTTCATTATCTCTGTTCCCCTCTACTTCTCCCCCACCTACTTAATGCTCATAATCACAGTTGTACCTCATACAAAGGCGAAGCTGTTATGTGCCTGTGCTTATGAGTTTTTACCATTATGAAACGTATATTATAGTTTCCTACTTCAAAATGCAGGACAGCATAAATAATATTTTTTGTCATTTATGGCCAGAATGGTGCCTGCCCGTGTAATACAAAGCAAATATTTAGCATGAGGAAAGATGTAATATGGCAGCATCCAATTTGGATACATATTTCATCGCATTGTGGATCATAAAGTTTCCAGACAGTTCTCAAGAACAGCCCCATGTAGACCAAATTATGGTAATTTAGTTGAGGAATTACATAAGTCACCATCTTCAGTACAACATGCTCCAGGTAAAGCCACTTACACAACAGATAGAATAGTTTTATAATCAATGTTAACAAAAGCAGCTGAAAGATCTAGGAGAACGGGCTGGTGACACCACTCCCACCCAAATCTATGAAAGATCATTCCCGAGATTGACAGATACAATTTCTCTCCCATGCCCATGTGTGACCTACTGCCAAGAATCTATTTAATCTGTACAGGTAATCTTTGACTTGCAACCATAATTGAACCCATCATTTCTGTTGTTAAGCAACAGAAGTTGCTTAGTGAGGATTGCCTGCTTTTATGACTTTTCCTCAATTGTTTAGTTTATATTGTTTAGTAACACAGTTGTTAAGTGAATTTGGCTTTCCCATTAATGTTACTTGTCAGAAGATCGCAAAAGGTAATCACATTACCATGGAGCATTGCAATTGTTATAAGGACTTGCTAGTTGCCAAGTGTCCACATTTTGATGATATGGCCATGGGAATGCTGCAATGGAGATGTGAAAAAGGTCACAAATCACCCCTTTTCGGTCGAGAACTATCTGTATTCTTGAGACCACTCCATAACTGCAGCCACAAAGAGAAGGTTAGAGATACCACTTTATAAAGCCTTGGTAAGGCCACACTTGGAATACTGCATTTAGTTTTGGTTGCCACAATGTAAAAAAGATGTTGAGACTCTGGAAAGAGTAGAGAAAATAGCAATAAGGATGATTAGGGGACTGGAGGCTAAAACATATGAAGAACAGTTGCAGGAACTGAGTAAATCTAGAAGGACTAGAAGAGACATGATAGCAAGGTTCCAATATCTCAGGGGTTGCAACAAAGAAGAGGAAGTTAGGCTATTCTCCAAAGCACCTGAAGCAATGGGTAGAAAATAATCAAGGAGAGAAACAACTTAGAACTAAGGAGAAATTTCCTGGCAGAACAATTAAATCAGTGAAACAACTTGCTTCCAGAAGTTGTAAAAGCTCCAACAGTGAAAGTTTCCAAGATGATGTTGGATAACCATTTGTCTGAAGTGGGGTAGGGTTTCCGATTGGGTAGGGGGTTGGACCAGAAGACCTCCAAGATCCTTTCCAACTCTGTTATTTTATTCTAATCTAAACTAGATAGGCTGACAACTGTCCAGTTTTGTTGAAACTTGCCATGGCTTCATAAAGTGGGGAAACCAGTGTCTCTTTAAGGATCTCTTGCATTTTATTTTCTCTTAAAGAGGAATTGATTACAACCTGGATTTAACTCCCATTTGTCTCCCTGCTTGAATTAGCCATTTGAGCAGGTCTAATCCATAGCCGATTACAGAGGATTCTATTTACTTGTGATCTGCAGGCTCAAGAGCCAACAAGAAACTCGGTAGGTCATCACATTTGTAGATTTTGCCCATCTAGCTTCTACGTCAGAGCCACTGCAAGCAATTTCACTCTAAAAAAGGATACCCAGATGATCACGCTTTACACTGACCTCTTCCTTCTGGCCCATCTCTCTCCAAAAGATGCTGGGATACTTCAAGCGCAAAACTGCTTAGCATTCCATACATGTAGTAAGAGTAATAATAGATTTGCTGCCTTTAGCATCATAAAGTAGGCTCAGAAGGACTTGTTATCTGTGTTAGTTTGCATTCATTTCTTGTTTACTACCAGTATCATTGCAAGAACACTATCTCTTCACCAGCTTCACTTCACAAAGCTCCTCAAAATACCATAGGAGTGCCCTGAAATGAATATAATATCTAAAGTACCACCAACCATTGAATTGGGCATCGGTTAACTGTAATAAGTCTCAAACCATCTCCAATCACAAGAAGGGAAAATTAAAATAATCAAATATTAAGAATCTGGTGATCTTACCACCATCTCTGCAATTAAATCAAGCAGTTTGATGAAGAATGTTGTGAGACAACTGGAAGGATAGAACAAAAATAGCACACACACACACCAATTCATATAACACAATTTAGCTATCTCTATAAATTTGCATCCTCCAATTGATTAGTTATTGTCTCATTGGGTAATTTTCAAGTAAGATACCAAGTATTTCTCAATACTGTCCTGTAAAAGTATTGGATTCCAGGTACATAAATTCCCAACCTTCATGGAATCATGGGCATTAAAATGTAATACTTCTGGAAGGCATTAAGTTAGGGAAGACTTTTTGCAGAAAGGCTATTTTTTGGGAATAAAAAGATCCTGCAGTAAAGTTATATAAATCGTTGAGTGTTATAACAGCAAACTTGACAATGTTTATGTTAATTGTTCATTTTGAGAAATATTGTGATTATAGTAGCAGCCTTTGGGGGGTATCTGAACTAATGTTGATTCTGACTGACGAAAGCCCTTGAAGGAGACCATGTTTGTTGGGTTATTTTGGCCCCATTTTGCAACAATTCTTGCAGCAGTTGTTAAGTGACTCACTGCAATTAATAAATTAGTAGTCCAGCTGTTATGTGAATCTGGCTTCCCTACTGACTTTGCTCTGACTTTGTTGAAAGATTGCTAAAAGGAATCACATGATCTTGGGACACAGCAATAATCGTAAACGTGAACCAGTTGCCAAGCATCTGAATTTTGATCACATAATCATGGGGGTGCTGCAATGATTCTGTGAAAAACGGTCTTAAGTCACATTTTTCAGTGCTGTTGTAACATTGAACCATCACTAAACAAGCTGTTGAGGACTACCTGTATAACTTAATCCATAAATTTTAAATCAACCTATTATTTGTCATCCCCAAAGAATGTAGAGTGTAATTGTACTAGAAGGGACACAATTCTCTGGTAGGACATTGGAAAGGCAGGCAAAAGGCTCCAATCCAATGTTTATGAATAACCATTTGCAAAGATGAATCCCCTTTTACAACCTTCAGTAATCTAACAGTGAAGGCTTCCAAATTCCCCAAGTGTTTTGGCAGGTTTAAGGGACAAAAGAGATGGCCAATCTCCACAAAACTCCTTTCTGGGAATGCTTTTCCTGTTTGCATTTTTTACAGAGCAAGGCTTTCACTCCTTAATCCTTCTATCTAAAAGATCCTGGAAGTAAGGATGGAACTTTTTATCACATGTGGTGGCAATTCCCCAAAGCGAATAAATATTGGGAACAGATAAGGAGATGGCTAGAGAGATAATAGGAGAACAAGTAGAATTTAAAGCTGAACTATTCTTATTAGGAATAATTAATCAAAAGATAAACAATTCTAATACATCATTTTACACATAGTAACCGCAGCAAGAATTGTTTATGCTCAATGTTAGAAACTTGAAAATATACCATGAAGTGAAAGAATTATACATAAGATACTGGAATGTGCTGATATGTATAAGCTCGCATTAGAAATGAAAGGCAAGGAAGAAACAGAATTTTATAAGATGTGGAATAAGTGGTATAATTGTTTAGAACAGAGAAATGTATAGAAATAAAGGTAAATAATTGTATGAGACATATGACACATTACTGTTAAAATGTTTATTGATATGTAAATTGGAAAAAAATTAAAATTAAACAATAAGACCTTGAAATATTGGCCCCACACTTGAGCATGACCCCTGAAATCCATTGAGACTGCTAATGAAATCAGCAATAGTAGTTGTAGTAATAGTAGCAGCAGCCACCATCGCTATTTCTGGCTGGTTAAAAGGCTCATAAAATAAGTGTTAGAAAAGAGCTCCACCTTTCACCTTCAAATTGTGCTGCTTGTCAGAGAAGACAATATCAACTGAACATAAGAAATCTTGCTGTAGTCTTCAAGCTATGACAAATGTCACTTGGGCTATCCTCACTGAAAACTGATTCAAAACATACAAGTAACTACAAGCTTGTTCCTTAAGGGCGAGTGAACCACTATTCCGGATGTTCTACCTTTCAAAAATACTTCCACTTGTTTCATTTTGTTAGTTTTAGCAACAGGAATGGGCTTGAGTCTTGTGAATGTGCCAGGGATTACAATCCAAAATGCAAGGCAAATATATAACTCATTTGATTACTCCCTAGATATTAAAAATTACAGTTCAACAAAACTTTAAAGGCCTTTGGGGGCACAACCAAGACTGAAGGAACACAGCTTGTGCACTTGTTTCATAGTACAACACAGGATTTTCAAGCCAATAATTTTCTTATAAATGACATTACCACAGCAGAAGACTTCTGTTTGCTTTAAAATGTTTAAATTTCATCATATTGTGCCTTAGATACCCGCTTTATTTAGCTGAGGGGCGTTCTCAAGTATTTTGAATAGAATATCCTGCCACTGAGATCAGAGCCACTGTCTACATGGAGAATCTTTACAAACCTTTAATATAAAAATCATAAACTACAGTGATCCCCCGCTCGTTGCGAGGGTTCCGTTCCAGGACCCCCCGCAACGAGCGGGTTTTCGCGAAGTAGCGCTGCGGAAGTAAAAACACCATCTGCGCATGTGCAGATGATGTTTTTAACTTCCGCAGCGCTAGCGAGGAGCCGAAGATTGGGGGCGGCGGGGCTGTTTTAAAACGTCGCCGCCGACATGGGGGGCTCGCTAGCACCCCCCGAACCCCCAACCCAGGTTTGGGGGGGTGCTAGCGAGCCCCCCATGTCGGCGGGGACCTTTTAAAACACCCGTGCGGCTTTCCAATGAGTCCCAAAGACACGTTTGTCTTCGGGACTCATTGGAAAGCTCCGATCGTTTTAAAACAGTTGCGCCGTTCTCCGCTGACTCCTAAAGCGGGGTGCGAAATGACTTGGAGGAATGTGAAGCTGAAACCGGCCGATTTGGACTTCCCATTCCTCCAAGTCACTTCGCCGCTCGTGTCCTGGCTAAACCGGGCAGCAGGAGACAGGCTTTGAGTTTTGGCTGCGGGGCGAGGGAGTTAGGAAAGTCCTACTTCTCCCCCCGCAGCCAAAAACTCAAAGCCTGTCTCCTGCTGCCCGGTTTAGCCAGGACACGAGCGGCGAAATGACTTGGAGGAATGTGAAGCTGAAACTGGCCGGTTTCAGCTTCACATTCCTCCAAGTCATTTCGCCGCTCGTGTCCTGGCTAAACCGGGCAGCAGGAGACAGGCGGTGGGCTGGGAGCCGCAGGCGAAAGGAGCTCGGGCATTGTTCTCCGGACCCCGCCCGCAGCCTGGAGAGGGAAAGGGCCGCCGCGGGGCTGAGCGGGCGGGGTCCGGAGTACAATGCCTGGCGCCGCGCTCCGATGCCCGAGCTCCTTTCACCTGCGGCTCCCAGCCCACCGCCTCGCTGGTTGGCTTCTCCTCCTGCTCAGCCTCGCCTCGGCCTTTGTGCGCGGCTTGTCCCGACAGCCCCCCACCCCAGCACTTTGAATCCAGCAGCTTCTGCTGGATACGGGCGGTGGGTGGGACGAGCGGCGCGGAAGCCAGGGGCTGTGGCAGCTCGCCCCGCCCATCGCCCGTATCCAGCAGAAGCGGCGGGATTCAAAGGGATTCAAGGCTAACTTCTGCGCTTGGCTTGAGGACTCAGCTGGGAAGCGGCACGGGTGTTTTAAAAGGTCTCCGCCGGCATGGGGGGCTTCCTACCCCCCCCCGAACCCCCAACCCGGGTTTGGGGGGGTGCTAAGAAGCCCCCCATGCCGGCGGAGACCTTTTAAAACACCCGTGCCGCTTCCCAACTGAGTCCCGAAGCCAAACGAACCCGGGTGGCCGGGCGAGCAGCGAGCAAATGGCGGGTGGCCGGGCGAAGGGCGGGCGAACGGAGGGCGAGCGGGTGCTGGGGGGGGGCTTCTCGCCCTCCCGCCAGCAAGAGGGGAAAGACCCAGGGAAGCCGCCCAGCAGCTGATCTGCCCGGCGGGGAACACCATCTACGCATGTGTGGCCATAGGAAAAAAGGGCGCACATGCGCAGATTGTGTTTTTACTTCCGGGTTGAAAAATCGCGATGTAGCCCATTCGCAATGGTCGGGGACGCAATAACCGGGGGATCACTGTATTTCAATTGTTTTCTTTCATACTTTCAAAGGTCGGTGCAGGAGGAAAGGAGCACAAAAAGCATTTAACGTAGTAACAAGCACTTATCCCGAAAAGTGTATTTATTCCAGTATTTTTAAGAGTAAATGTCTATATTTCATGAAATTCCATGGAAAGTGAAGGATAATTTCTATTTTCTGAGTTCTCCCTTTTCTCTCATTTTGTAGTTTTCACTTTGATTGTGTGACTGATTACATTTCAGCTTCAAATTCTGCCAACTGGGATAATAAAGGACAGCAAGATGATGCACTGAACATGATGCACTAGTTGTGCTTAGCTACTTGCCAGAATGGTGAATTTAACAAATGAATCTTCTTGGGACAATGCAGTTCAGGTAAGATCTCCCTCCTAGGAAGTGTATACTGGTGCTTCATGATGTAATGATATTATTATTATTATTATTATTATTATTATTATTATTATTATTATTATTATTTATTACATTTGTATGCCGCCCATCTCTGTAGACTCAGGGCAGCTCACAACAATAACAAAGACAATGTAAGAACAAATCTAATAATTTAAAAAACACTAAAAACCCCATTATTAAAAGCAAGCATACACACAAACATACCATGTATAAACTGTATAGGCCCGGGGGAGATGTCTCAGTTCCCCCAAGCCTGACGGCAGAGATGGGTCTTAAGAATTTTATGAAAGACAAGGAGGATGGGGGCAGTTCTGATATCTGGGGGGAGCTGGTTCCAGAGGGTCGGGGCCGCCACAGAGAAGGCTCTTCTCCTGGGTCCTGCCAAACGACATTGTTTAGTCAACAGGACCCAGAGAAGGCCAACTCTGTGGGACCTAACCGGTCATTGGGATTTGTGCGGCAGAAGGTGGTCCCGGAGATACAGTGGTACCTCAAGATACGAACCCCTCGTCTTATGAACAACTCGTGATACGAACCCGGGGTTCAGAAAAATTTTGCCTCTTCTTACGAACTTTTTTCGAGTTATGAACCGGTGTTCGGAGACTGCTGGGAAGCCGCGCGGCTGTTTTAAAAGGTGACAGCCGGGTGGCGGGGCTTCCCAGAAGCCTCCCGAACGCCGGTTCGTAACTCGAAAAAAGTTTGTAAGAAGAGGCAAAATTTTTCTGAACCCCGGGTTCGGTTCGGGAGGTTGCTGGGAAGCCCCCCAGTCTGGCTGTCACCTTTTAAAACAGCCGCGCGGCTTCCCAGCTGTCTCCGAACGCCGAACACGGAAGTTCGGGTTTGGCGTTCAGCTTCGGGAGACAGCTGGGAAGCCGTGCGGCTGTTTTAAAAGGTGACAGCCGGCCTGGGGGGCTTCCCAGCACCCCCCCGAACCCCGAACCTTTGCCGAACTTCCGGGTGGTGCTGGGAAGCCTCCCAGGCCGGCTGTCACCTTTTAAAACAGCCGCACGGCTTCCCAGCAGTCGCCGAACGCCGGTTTTTTGCGGGGGGTTTTTTTTTGGTTGCACGGATTAATTGACTTTACATTGTTTCCTATGGGAAACAATGTTTCGTCTTACGAACCTTTCGTCTTACGAACCTCCTCCTTGTACCAATTAAGTTCGTATCATGAGGTATTACTGTATTCTGGTCCAATGCCATGAAGGGCTTTATAGGTCATAACCAGCACTTTGAATTGTGACTGGAAATTGATCGGCAACCAATGCAGACTGCTATACAGTTAGTCAGAATGTAAATAGGTGGCAAGATGGCAAAATAGGGCAACTTTTCACTGTCACAGAAAATGTGCTCAAATGCAAGCATTTCCCTGAAGTTCCCAACCAACTATTAATCTAGTATCACCCATGTTCTGACATATGATGAATGGCTTCACACCATTCCTTTTTAAACAGAGAATTTAAAACCAGCATTTTGAAAGAAAAATCTCAAGGGAAAGAAACATTGCAAGAAATATTCATGTTATGCAAGCGATACTGAAGGGACAAGGAATTAACTCTCAAGGAATACTGTTTACCTCTGCTCGAGATCAAAGGCCCGTAGCCGTAGGAGTAAAAATAAAACTCGTGGAAAAAGGTATTAAAGTGGACTGGTTACACTACTTACAAATTAAATCAAAATATAATGAAGATAAGAACAAATTAGACTTTCAAAAAAACAATCTCCTTGATAAGATTATTTTCGGCCCACAAAAAAAACAAATATCAAACATATACAATCTCCTCCTTCAACACGATACAGTAGAAGAAATAGTTAAAGGAACTATGATAGCGTGGTCACAAAATTTTGGATATACAATTAATTTAAATGAATGGGAAAAAATTTGGACTGTCAACTACAAACTAACAATGGCAACTTCATATAAGGAAAATCATTACAAAATGTTCTACAGATGGCACCTGCCACCGGCTAGACTTGCAAAAATGCATCCAAATTTATCACCACTATGTTGGAAGTGCAGGGAAAAACCAGGCACATATTACTACATCTGGTGGACATGTGAAACCACCCAAAAAGGAGTAAAAATAGTTTCAGCTAGCGGAACTGTATGCCTGACAGGCTGCTCCCAGGCCAACTTTGTGGGCCTGTGCTCTGGCAATGGACTGGAGAAGTACTCACTGTTGCCAGGCAAATTAGAAGCTGCTATGAAGGGCTGCTCCTCAGCATCATCTGTTGACTATGCATCGGTATTTATTAATTTATTTATTAATTGGACTTTTATGCCCCTCCCCTCTGAGGACTTGGGGCGGCTTACAACATGTGAAATAACAATATATAACATCCTGAATCCAATTAATAACTAATAACCTAAAAACTCCAAAGACCATAAAAACACTCATACTCTTACACTCTTTGGGTAGTGAAGCTTTCTGGAATGCCTGAGATCGGGCAGAATATCAGGCACCTCCTAGCTTCGAGGCACAAACCCAGAATGAGGGAGCTTGTTTCGTGTTTCAGGGAGCTTCCGAATGATCGGAACTCACCTCCTAGTTCATTTGATTTTAATTTTGGCATTTCACAAGCTCCAGGGCCAGCCGCCATGAAGCAAAGCTTGTGAGTGGTGCCCAATCAACTGGCTCCCTTCCCTGAGCCAGGTGGCTCACAGGCCTGTCTCAACCAGGGCTAGTCGCGATTGAGGGTTAGTGTTCCAGAGCAAATTCATGGGCACTGGCCTGATCCACTGCCTCTAGGAAGCTGAATCGCCACAGGTGGCCTTCAACAGTTTCAGGCTAAAAGTCTTTTACGCTGGAATCAAGAATTGCTCTACCGCGTTGGAGTGGGAGTTTGGGATACAGTTCCCCTTTTTGAGGTGGATCGATCAATATGTATACAGTTGAAAAAGTATCGAGGAATGGAAAAGAATCACAGAAGCACTTCTATTTCAAAGCTTGACTGAGTCTAAAAGTTAGGAGGACAAATGGAGGAGGCGTATTGTTACAGTTTTCAGGCTCAGTCCAATAAGCTGACAGATGGAGTTAACCCATTCCTGTATGCTATCTCCACCCACTAAGGAGAAACTGTAGGTTTATAACAATAATTATGTCAATTGTTAAAATTGAGACATAGGTTACCGGCAGATTAATAGCACAAGTATCACATCAGCATTAAGAAGAATTATCATTTTTTACAATACAGCAAATAGTGGGATGTAGTAATTCATCTGCAGCATTGCTAGCAAATTTCTTTCCTTTGTTTGACATTTTCTAATCACAGGGAAAATCCATGCATTTCCACGTGGTATAATATATCAAATATTCTGGCTTTTCGTTCACTGAGCTTCACAAGTCTAACAGCATCCTTTTTAATGAATCAAAATGCTAACTTTAGAAGATCACATAATATAATATACCTTCTACAGATTTCCCTTACAAAATGAAACTTATGGGAGGAAGTACAGCCAGAGAATAAATCCACATCATTTTTACAAGTGGATAGAAAAAAAGAAAGGAGTATGGAACTGAAGAAAGTAAATGAGTAAAAAATGTAATATATCAAGACAAAATGTATAATATGTTAAAAAAAGAATAAAAGGGAATTTAATGAGAGAAAATTATATAAAGGTATGATAAAAAGTTGTACAGCTGGATGACACATTGCTGATGTAAAAAGAATGTTTTTATATGTGTATAATGAAATAAAAAACTTTACAAAACTTTACAAAACAAAACAGAATGAATCCACATTTCATTTGTTTTCTTAAAATATGTATTTTAAGGAAGAGTAATGAATGCAGTATGCTAGTAAGCAGTAGTTCAAAGTGGGGACTTTTCCTGAAAATAAATACTTTAAAAGCTGTAACTATTTAAGTGCTCTAGACCATTTTTACGTTATTTTATTGAACAACGAAGCCCAGTTTCCGCCATTGTTGAAACAATAGCCAGTGTTATCTATAAAGAGTTATCAAGGGCCACAGGAACACAAGTACAAAATATTTCTTCAGCCATGACTTTCTCTCAGCCCAATCTACCCCCAAAATAATTATTGTGGAGAATTTTTTTTAAAAAAGCAAATACACTCCCTGAATTGCTGGATGGAAAACAGGATATGACGCTTATTAATAAACAAGAGTGACCGTGGGAGGCTGGGGGCAGGAGAGGACAGATTAGCGTCAGCACTGTAATGTTACAATGCCACTTTCATCATTCTGATGTTGCTCTAACAAACAAACTTTTGGGTCATTTTTTTTAATTGAATGAGCAAGGTTCAAGATTTTAGAACCTTGGAGAATAAAATCAAATTCCCTTCTATAGTTCTGAAAATATGTATGAATATTTTAGGAAGTCCGGCATAGTTTTCTAAACCCACAGATTGCCATCTGGCAGTCACACATAAGGAAGCTTTTGTTCTTCCTTCTGACCATGTATAATTTCACCTCTCTTCCTCGACACTTTAATTTCATTTGCTTGTATTTTCATCATAAATACAAGAGGTGGCAGAGGTGGGTTTTAAGCAGCTTACGAAAGGCAAGGAGGGTGGGGGCAATTCTAATCTCTGGGGGGAGTTGGTTCCAGAGGGCCGGGGCCGCCACAGAGAAGGCTCTTCCCCTGGGTCCCGCCAAGCGACACTGTTTGGTTGACGGAACCCGGAGAAGACCCACTCTGTGGGACCTAACTGGTCGCTGGGATTTGTGCAGCAGAAGGCGGTCCCTGAGGTAATCTGCCAACACCACTTCCCTCCCCCACCACACATGCACACCCCCTCCACACTGCTACTGCGCACAATCTCCACCCGTCCCCATTCATGTGCACTGGCATCACTGAAGCCTGGGACAGTGAAAAAAACAGCAAAATGTGAAGTTCGGAAAAACGGACTTCCATTCTGCCTGTTGTGCTGTTTTTTGCACTCTGGAGGCTTTGGGGAAGCTTCCTGAAACCCCAGAGTGCAAAAAAACAGCACACTGGGAATACCAGAAATTTGTTTTTCTGAACTTCTGTTTTGCCCGTTGGGTGACTTTTTGCCCTCCGGAGGGTGAAATGACATAGGACAACGCCTCGCATGCCCTCCGATATAGCTCCGCGTGCCACCTGTGGTATGCATGCCATAGGTTCGCTATCATGGACTTAATGTCAACAGTAACCAAGGCTGGAAGTGGAAAGGGCTTCATTCAGAATTAATATGTTTAGATAAAGCAGAGGTCTTCAAACTTGGCAACTTTCAATTCTTGTGGACTTCAACTCCCAGAATTCTACAACCAACTATGCTGGCTGGAGAATTCTGAGATCTGAAGTCCATAAGTCTTAAACTTGCCAAGTTTGGGGAATGCAAGTTTCATCTCCACCATCATTGTTATGTTCTCCTTGGCTGAATAATAAAAAGTTGCAAGACCCCATAATACAAAGTAGGAGCAAAAGTAAAATTTTGACAGTGATTAATTCTCCTTCTTTGCTTTGACAATTATTAAGATATACCACTTTAAGTGAGTCAGCCTTAAAGTTTATTGTAATGTGACATTTATTCTCCTCCTCTTCGCAGGAGAAAAAATAAGGTTTTTTTTAATATATTACGCACATCATGATTTTGTTCAATGCAAACTGAGCTCATAAAACCAAACTCCTACATAAATTGCACACAGACTGTTTCTTCTTGTTGTCTGGAGACACAGAGAAAGGGCTTTGGACTATGGAATATTCATAGCTAAGTCCTGATAGAGCTCAGTCATAAAGTAAAAAAGACAAACTTTTCCCTCTCCTAATGTGGCTAGAAAATCCTGGGCTGTCTATTACACTGCTTGTCCCTTTTCCTCTAAAGCTTTGTCTCTTTCAATAAATGAAGTATTGATTTAAAATATTTTACATCAAGATCTGAACATAAGATTGGAAGTGAATATAATGTTCCATTTAACTTACTTCTCTTGTCCTGGCAAATTTATATTGCCATTCAGTTAGGTGGGTGAATATACAGATACCTTGTCCCAAGATGAAATCAATACTTAACATAAATCAAGCAAGCACAAATCCCCAAATTCAAGAGCTTTTATCCTATCTAAAGTAATTACACATGTTCCTAGACACTGGAGGGTTTTAAGAAAAAAATGGACAGCCACCTATCTTAAATGGTATAGGGCGGTGATGGCAAAGCTGCGGCATGCGAAGCCATATCAGAGGGTACGCGAGGTGTTGTTCTATGTCAGCTCCAGCACTCATGCGTGCACTAGCAAGCTAATGCATGCTTCTCTTCCTCCACTGTCTGCTTCACTTGCAAAAGTCCTCTGCCGCCTATTTTCCTTGGTAAATACAGCCTGTCAACGTCACTACGGGGGTGTAGTGCAATTTTCTGGTTTTCCTGTCCAGGTTGTCCAGCTCTGCTTGAGTCCAGTTCACTATGCCAGATCATTATTATTATTATTATTATTATTATTATTATTATTATTATTATTACTATTATTATTATTATTATTACTATTATTATTATTATTATCCAGAGACTTCAGGGAAGTTCCCCTGAAACCCCGGAGTGCAAAAAAACAGCCCAACGGGCAAACCGAAAGTTTGGTTTGTCTGTTGGGCTGTTTTTCGTACTTTGTGGCTTTTAGGAAGCTTTCCTGAAGGCCCCAGAGTGTGAAAAACAGCACAACAGGCAAACCGGAAATCCATTTTCCTGAACTTCTGGTTAGCCGTTTGGTTGTTTTTTCCCTGTTCCTGGCTTCAGTGATGCCTCTGCACGTGTGCAGGGATGAGGAAATCGTTTGCATGAGCAGCGCAGGAGGTTCGCGTGCACGGGGGGAGGGGATGGGTGTGGGCACATGCACACACTAGTGTGCACACATACACACACAAACACACTTTGGTTACTGGCACACTAAGCAAAAAAGATTCACCATCACTTGTATAGGGTCTCCTGATTGAACAGGGGGTTGGACTAGAAAACCTCCAAGATCCCTTCCAGCTCTATTCTGATTGAGGGGATGCCACACGGAAGAGAGGGTCAACCTATTCTCCGAAGAAGGCAGGACAAAGAAGAAATGGATGGAAATTAATGAAGGAAAAAGGCAACACACAACTAAGCAGAAATGTCTTAACAGTGAGAACAGTTAATCATTGGAACGACTTGCTTCCAAAGGATGTGGGTCTCCAACATTGGAGGTTTTAAAGAAGAGATTGGACAGCCATTTGTCTGAAATATTAGAGGATTTCCTGCCAGGGCAAGGGGTTGAATCAGAAACCTCCAAGGTCCCTTCCAACTCTTCTGTTATTTCTGTAAAGCAGTGTTTTTCAACCAGTGTGCCGCGAGACATGGTCAGGTGTGCCGCGAAGAAGGAAGCTCAGGTTCCGGTCTTGCAACTTTTTGTTGAGAGAGTGAGAGTGAGAAAGAGAGAAAGAAAGAGAGAGAAAGAAAGCAAGAGAGAGAGAAAGAGAAAAAGAGAGTGAGAGAGAGAGAGAGAAAGAGAAAGCAAGAGTGAGAGAGAAAGAAAGCAAGAGAGAGAGAGAGAGAAAAGAGAGAGAGAGAAATGAGCAAAAAGGGGAGGAAAGAGAAATGAGAAAATTATTGAGACAGAGAATGCGAGGAAAGAGAGAGAAACAAAAGAGAGAGAGAAGTGACTCTTGATTTAAAGCATATGATAAAAAGCACCCAAAGAATAAGAGAAACCCCCCCCCAGACCTCACCTGTTTTTGGAAATGGTTCAAAAGTGTATACACACACACACACAAGGGGGGGAGGAGACAGGGATGGAAAAAGAGAGGAGAGTGTCTTAGGGTGTCATTTTGTGTCATTTTGGTTGGTGGTGTGCCCCAGGATTTTGTAAACGTAAAAAATGTGCCGCGGCTCAAAAAAGGTTGAAAATCACTGCTGTAAAGTACCAAGTTAGAAACTAAAGCTCTGGCTTTATGCCTAAATGTTAAAACAGACAGAAAGGAAATTGTGATAGGGCTGCAATCTGGAAAATTATACTGATTAGCTAATTACCCATGACCTGGTAGCTTAAGATTTAATAAATGCTTTTGAAATTGATCCAAATAAATGCAGTTATGACTGGATAGTAAGAATACAATTAAATGTTTACCAGAATAGCGAGAATGCAATAACTTGAGTTTTAATATAGTTTCCCCCCCTCCTTCCAGCAGTTCCTGGCCCACATAATATTTGGCAACAGCTGCCAACATTTTAGCAAGTAAAGGTTTTCTTATCATTGCATCTCCAGGCTTTCTGTCTAGCCTTGTCTGTCTAGCCCTGTCTCATCCTATAAAGAGAGTCGGAAATTTAGTTAAAGGTTGCATTTGCTACCCATGAGTACTTCAGTGTGTCAATGCTTAAATGAAAACACAACGATGTGAATCCAACCTGCACATTTTGATGACTAAACTACTGAGCCAAGGCTATAGGGTTGGGTGTGATATTGGCAGGTAGCTACACTGCAGGATGAAGTTTTACTACTATCAATCAGACAAAATACACATAAGCACAGACAAAAGCTGATCTACTGTCTACAGGTCCTGTCAGAATTTATATGAAATCTTTATTTCATATTGAAGATTTATGAGTAGTTTAAAAGATGCAAAGTCAGTTCCATTTTGAAAAAAATGCCACTTAATTTCATTGGATCATTGAGATAAAAAATTTCTTGAAAAATAAGCTTTGAAAGTACACTGATAATATGGATATTATTAAAAGTAAGCAAACATACAATCCACTGACAATGTATGCCAAAATGGCAAAACTCTTACTGATAGCTATGATTCGTAGATGTAAATTGTTTTCACATAGAACTACAGGAGAAAATTGGCAAGTAAAGAAACATGCTTAACTTTATATAGAACTCAAGGCTAGCCCTGTTAGATCAGGCAAAGGAACATTTTAATGTTTTTCAAATTTTATTTTTTATTTATTTTATTTATTCATTTGTCCTACACACAAAGAAAAATAGACATGTGTGTGTGTGTGTGTGTGTGTGTGTGTGTGTGTGTATATATATATATATATATATATAGAAGCTTCCCAGATCGAATCCCAGTAAAAGAATGGGTGTGGCCAGCTGATGAGGCCTAATAAGGCCGAAATAGATCTATCCTGGTCTCCCTTAATTTTAAATTCCAGCTATAAACATTTAACATATATATATATATATATATATATATATATATATATATATATATATATAAAATATATAATGTATGTATGTATGTAGATTGTTCTGAGTTCGGGTTTTGCCCTGTGTAATATTTTGCATGTCTATGCGACGTTTCGGTGAAATCACATTCACCATCATCAGGCTGAAGTTCCAAGCTTCGTGCTGTTGTAAAATATATATACTGTATAAGGGTAAAGTGAACTTAGAGGAGAGGATATGTGAAAGAAAGAAAATATATATGGTATGTGAGAGAAAGGAAAGACAATTGGACAGGGGACGAAAGGCACACCAGTGCACTTATGTACGCCCCTTACTGGCCTCTTAGGAACCTGGAGAGGTCAATTGTGGAGAGTCTAAGGGAGAAATGTTGGGGGTTAGGGGTTGACACAATTGAGTCCGGTAATGAGTTCCATGCTTCGATAACTCGATTGTTCAAATCATATTTTTACAGTCAAGTTTGGAGCGGTTCGTATTAAGTTTGAATCTGTTGCGTGCTCTTGTGTTGTTGCGGTTGAAGCTGAAGTAGTCATTGACCGGTAGGACGTTGCAGCATATGATCTTGTGGGCAATACTCAAATCGTGTTTTAGGCGCCGTAGTTCTAGGCTTTCTAGGACCAGGATTGTTAGTCTATTTTCGTAGGAAATTCTGTTTCATATTATATCCATATTATTCTATTTGGCAACTTGAAAATGTTGATTTCAATACCCAGAATTCCCTAGCCTGCATTCCCCAATTATGGTCTACACTAGTTGGAAAATACACATCTGTACAAATCACAAAGAGTTTTATCCTCCATATTATTCAGTTATTTAAACCATGAAACTGTTAAGTGCTTCAATTTCTCATTGGCCTTTATCTGCATCAAGGGGAACCTAAATGGTTTTAGTTCAAACTAAGATATGTATAATTGATGGAATAACCACTGGCTTTTATTTTTAACTATATTATCCAAGAGAATGAATTTTATCTTTTCTGAGCCACTTTGCTGTTCATCAAATCTGACATACCAGGAACAGTCAGATGCATTAAAGCAAGGAAAGGTGACCTATTTTGTTCTCTTTTTATTAGGAACAGAGTGAGCTTACTGTAAACATGACCGCAATTCTTGAATGTTGCCTCCAGTTAAATCCAGGAAAACTTATTACTCAGTGAAAAATGCATTTGCTCAGGATGCAGCAGTAAAAGGCGAAAGATCTGATGGTTAGTGAGAAACACTAGGGATGGAGGAAGAGATGACATTTTAAAACACTGGGTGTTCTTGTGAACTTTGTCAAGACCAGAGACCAGGTTTCACAGCAGCATTTTAATATTTGATTGAGGACTGATAATATGGATATACCGTAATTGTGCAGAAGGAAATTCCATTTAAAATATTAGGCAATATTTTAGAGAAAAGTCTTTTTTTCTGACAAATTTTAATGGAAGAAAATTACATTCAGGTGGGATAGGTTAGAAGGGAAGATTAGTACCTCTCACAACAGAGATTCAGACTAAACTCTGCAGAAAGAAAGACTTTTTTGGAAAAAAATAAAGTGGAAGAAATACAGATGGAAATGACAATTTATATTGTGTTATGATCCTAAAGAGATTTTTTTTTATCAAATGATGTATTAATACCAGAGAAACTATCTATAATGTATAAAGGCACTTCAAATGTACAGTATGTTAGAAACGTTAACAATAAGAAGGGACATTTTATCATGCTTTATCATGTAAAAAAGCTAAAAAATGGATTGAAATACAGTAGAACCCCGACTTACGAGACTAATTGGTTCCGGAAGGAGGCTCGTAAGTCGGAACGCTCGTATGACGAAACATTGTTTCCCATAGGAAACAATGTAAAGTCAATTAATCCGTGCAACAACAAAAAAAACCGCTGCCGCCGAACGCGGAAGTTAGCGTTCAGAGACAGCTGTGAAGCGGCGCGCGTGTTTTAAAACGTGGCAGCTGGCCTGGGGGGCTCGGGGGCTTCCCCCCGAGCCCCGCAGGCCGGCTGTGACGTTTTAAAACACGCGCGCCGCTTTGCAGCTGTCTCCTGAAGCCGGAACGCGGAAGTTAGCGTTCCGGCTTCAGGAGACAGCTGCGAAGCGGCGCGCGTGTTTTAAAAGGTTGCAGCCGGCCTGGGGGGCTTGCCAGCACCCCCCCGAGCCCCCCAGGCCGGCTGCAACCTTTTAAAACACGCGGGATACGAGCGCCAAGGAGCTGTCTCCTGAAGCCGAACGCGGAAGTTAGCTTTCGGCTTCAGGAGACAGCTCCTTGGCGCTCGTATCCCGAATGTGAGCTCGGGAGGCGAACAAAAATGTCGCTCCCCTCCCAGCTCTTATCTCGAGTAGCTCGTAAGTAGAGCTGCTCGTATGTCGAGGTTCCACTGTACATACATTGGTTTAGAGGATTTTCAAGATTATTTATTTTATTTATTTATTGGATTTGTATGCCGCCCCTCTCCGTGGATTAATATCCAATTGAAACCAGGATGTTTCCATTTAAGACTAATAAATAAACAGAAAAAATAAATATATAAAGAATCTTACACAACTTTTTTCTACCTGCTTATCTATTAGTCTTAAAAGACTAAAAGTTGTGGCTTCCTTTGGATATTAATCTTGAAAATCTTCCGCACCAATGTCTGTATTGCAATCTTTTTTTTAACATGTCCAACAAGCATGAGTGATGAGTGTAAGGGAGAGAGAGAGAGAGAGAGAAAGAAAGAAAGAGAGGAATAGAGAGATTATTATATACACAAAGATGGAAAGATTCAACACTACTCACTACAAAGGAATGTTGATTAAACTGACAGATTCTGCTATTGTAAAGAATAATGGAAACCACTTTTTCGTATCTTTTTTCTTTCTTTTCCATTTTTTAACTTGTTTTCTTCCCTTGGACCTTTCCCCCTTTCTTTTTTCTTCCTTACTTTATATTAGCTTGAATCAGATTTTATCTTCTTTTTAAAAAAATTCAAATAAAATTAAGTTAAAAACATTGGCAAAATATTTGTATGAATAGGGTTGGTGAATAGCAAGAGGAGGCAATTCTGCTTGTCAGTTCATAAACCCTCAGCTTTCTTTTTAGAAAAGCACAATTCTACCCATCACCACTACTGCAGAAGAAATTTGGAAGGTATGATGGCAATGAACTATGGCAGAGGAGATATGAAATAATAACGTGTATGCTTTTAGAGTAAATGCAATCTCAGACTGACAAGTAAAAAGCAGGTAAGATCTCTTCTCACTTCAGTTCATTGTTTTCATACGGCAATGCACAGATGGCTTGATTTTCTTCTGAAACGTACATGGGATTATGGTTCCGCTTCCTGACACTTTGAATCAGGCACTGACTATCACCAACCATACCGCCTCCGTCATAGTGGATATTCTACAACAAAAATGTGCTAGCAGCAAATTCAAGATAGATAATAAAGGAGACTATTTGTAGTTCAGGATTGAAATAAGGGGTCCTTGGTGTTCTATGAGTTTGCTTATTTCTTGCAAACATTTCATTACTCTCACTAGGTAACATCATTAGTGCTAGTGATAGCTAACAACATAATTCTCATGGAAAAGCTAAAATGCACACAAGAGATGATGAACACACTTGTATCCTATCTTTTACTGCTTTAGTCTGTGTCCATATGATATATTACTCACCATGTAATTCTTGATAAAAACTCTTCCACCGCCCTTATTAGTTGGAATTTAGTTCCCTTAGTGTTGATTCAAGGGTATTTGGCATCCCACATTGACTGATGGTGTCATCTCAATGCCATAGATTTGCATTTTTAGATTAATTTAGATGGTAGGATGGACTTGCCTTTCCCTAAGCTTTGGCACCTTGGGTCAATGTCTACCCTAGTTCTGCTTACTCTGCCTGATCAGTTTATCTGGCTCCAAAGAAGAAGAAGACATGAAGACAAAAGTCTTTTCTATCTTGTTTAATACCCAATACAGTGTTCCCTCAATTTTCTTGGGGGATGCGTTCCGAGACCGCCCGCGTAAATCGAATTTCTGCAAAGTAGAGATGCGGAAGTAAATACACTATTTTTGGATATGAACAGTATCACAAGCTTTCCCTTAAAACTTTAAACCCCTAAATTACAATTTCCCATTCCCTTAGCAACCATTTAGATTATTACTCACCATATTTATTTATTAAAGTTTATTAAAAAATATTTATTAAAGGCGGACAAAAGTTTGGTGATGACATATGACATCATTGGGTGGGAAAAACCGTGGTATAGGGGGGGAAAACCGCAAAGTATTTTTTAATTAATATTTTTGAAAAACCGTGGTATAGACTTTTCGCGAAGTTCGAACCTGTGAAAATCGAGGGAACACTGTATTACAGAATGCCAATAATAATGGATAAGACAATGGAGCAAGAATCTCACTATCCAATAGGATTAGGTTAGATAAAGTAGTGTGTCATTTATCATATTGTTGCTGGAGGGAGAGAAAGGGCCTGGTTTCCTGAAGATGGAACAGGGTGGTTGTTTCACTGATTAACTCATGTATTCATGGATATGTGAAGAAAATCTTCCCACCTTTTTTATTGTTAGATGAACTCAGTGCTCTAACAAGTTCTTCTTGGCTGAATTCTTCCTGCATTTGTAATACAGTATTAGGAAGGATGATGCATCAAATTCTTGTCTGCTGATGAGACTAAATGATAAGGCTTCTGTGGTGCCTGCAGGGAAACTATTCTCTCTCAAGAAAAGAGGAAGCCTGTTAGGTCAAACCAACACTTCTTTTAGACCACCATTTTTGGATTAAATATAATAACTCTTTTCCTCAACAGAGAGTATTGTTGTAATTAGTTGTAATCCTTTAGGTTACCAGCAATCTTCAAGGCCATAGACATTCATAACCCAGTCTTCTATAAAACTGTTCTTTCCCAAGGGCCTCAATTGGTGTATATCTCTACTTCTGATGGGGTGAATTTTGTTCATTGTGTAAAGAAATGCTCCTTTGGTTCCAAATCTCCCTGGATTTAGTTCAGCAGAAGTCCTAGTGATATAACATTAAGTTAAGATTAGCTTCTATCCACATTTCCATAAAACTACTCTCTGCTAACAGATCTTGTAACACGCAGAGGTCTTCAAACTTGGCAACTTTAAGACTTGTGAACTTCAACTCCCAGAATTCTCCTGCCAGCATAGGGTGAATAGGGTCATAATCCTTTCTGAATGCATGTGTATGTGTTTGTACTCAAACTTCCCAAACTTGTGAAGTGAGGCAATACTGGATGATGATTATGTAATGAGGATCACACCCAATTTGAATACCTGCAGGCTTTCCTACTTGGCATTCTGAGGAAATCCTGTCAGGAACAATGTGGGTGTAGGGTGCCTTCTTCTTTTCCTTGGTGCAAACTGTGTTTACAAAATGATAGTTGTGAGAGTTCTACAAAGAATAAAACCATGTCAGGAAAATAGTGATAGTTACAAATTATTGCTGGCCACACTCTGCTGAAAGAAAATGGAAAAAAGATGTAATGGTCATGTTTTGTATGTATAAATATGTGGAAGGAGTGGCCAAGAATTGAAGAACTATCTTGGTATAAGTCATTATCTGTCTCTGTGTGGGAGACATGGGACAATTGTCTTTAGACCTATGGTGACTAATGGCTGTAAAGAAGTTTCCGCTAACACAATTTTTATGTCATTCTTCTACTCCCTCACTCTGCATTTCTCCCTTCCTTTCCTGGGTAAACACACACACACAAGGGTAAGGAACATCCTGCTAGTATTTCATAACTCCAGCCCTTATATTAGCTTAGGGTTGCCCTGTTAATATATTACAGCAATGATTTTCAACCTTTTTTGAGCCGCGGCACATTTTTTACATTTACAAAATCCTGGGGCATACCACCAACCAAAATGACACAAAATGACACCCTAAGACACTCTCCTCTCTTTTTCCATCCCTATCTCCTCCCCATCCGTGTGTGTGTGTGTGTGTGTATACACACTCTTGAACCATTTCCAAAAACAGATGAGGGCTGGGGGGGTTTTCTCTCTTATTCTTTGGGTGCTTTTTATCATATGCTTTAAATCAAGAGTCACTTCTCTCTCTCTTTTGTTTCTCTCTATTTCCTCTTCTTCTCTGTCTCAATCATTTTCTCATTTCTCTTTTTTCCTCTCCTTTTTACTCATTTCTCTCTCTCTCTCCCTTCCTCTCCTTTTCTCTCTCTCTCTCTCTTGTTTTCTTTCTCTCGCTTTCTCTCTCTCTCTTGCTTTCTTTCTCTCTCACTCTTGCTTGCTCTCTCTCTTTTCTTTCTCTTGCTTTCTCTCTCCTCACTTTCTTTTTCTCTTTCTCTCTCTCTCTCTTGCTTTCTTTCTCTCTCTCTCTCTCAGCAAAAAGTTGCGAGACCGGAACCCGAGCTTCCTTCTTCGGGGCACACCTGACCATGTCTCGCGGCACACTAGTGTGCCACGGCACACTGGTTGAAAAACACTGCATTACAGCATTTAAAACCACATTTTGCCACCTTGAGATATTTGTAAAATAATAAACACAGGATACAAACAAACAAAGAAATAAACATTAAGAGCTGGGCTTTTGCATTTTTCCTAAGTAGCACTATGTTTTTGTTTTGCACTGGCTGCATCTATTTGTTGCCTTTTGGAAATTGACAATAGCCCATTATTGCAATTCCCATTCTGTGATAGAACATGTATCTGAGTGGTTAGTGAATGGCCTGTAATTGCCCCCTTTTACAAAAGCATCTATGGACGGAGAAACACACTTGCAGAATCGCTGCTGTGAAAGAAATGATTTTTATAGTGTGCAATGTGATTAAATCTGTAGCAGATTACAGTCTTAAAGCACTAAAATCCATTTTGAATTCAAGTTTCATCTAGCTCTGCTTGGAGTTACTTCTGTGGTGATAATAATCTTTTGGATGGAAAGCAGCCTTTTGAATTGCAAAGCTCTTCCTCTCATAATGACTCCTACATGAACTTATTTTTTTTTTAAAAAACACCCTAAAACCTGCAGTTCTATTATTCATTCATTTGAGACATAAACTTCCCATGGCTCTTCTTCTTCATCACCCTCTTTTTTTTGGACACGCAAATACTTTATTTAAGAGCATCCTGAATCTTCATTACTAATCCATTAGTACAAAAACTAGGACACCAGAAGGAAGCATCTGTTGGTGGGCAAGCTTAAGCCTGTCACAGCAAGCGAGGCTTCTGTCAGAGCAGCAGCAGGGAGAAAGGGGTAGATCTTCAACAGGCAGAAGGAAACGCCATATTTGCTGGAGTCTTCCCTAAGGTGCTCTTGTTTCCACTGCAATGGAAGTAACAACTGGAGTGCACGCAATGCAGTTGAGTAACTTCAATATTTGGACTAGGAAGGTGACTGGGAGCTACCCAGGCTTGATTATAAAATGCGCAGCTACATAAACAATATAAAACAAAGATGCCTCACTTCACTGATATACAGTGGTAACTCTACTTACAAACTTAATTCGTTCCGTTCTTAAGTAGAAAAGTTTGTAAGAAGAAGCAATTTTTCCCATAGGAATCAATATAAAATAATAATAATAATAATAATAATAATAATAATAATAATAATAATAGCAACGACTCTGGCATAAGCCAGTGAAAGTTGTCCCAGTGGTACTTGGCACACTGGGTGCAGTACCAAAGGATCTCAGCGGACATTTGAAAACCATCGGAATTGATAAAATCTCCATCTGTCAATTGCAAAAGGCCGTTTTACTGGGATCGCCCAACTGGTGATGAAATACGAAATCCAGCATAGTGATCTCGTTTGCTGTGTTGTACTGACATAATAATAATAATTTATTAGATTTGTATGCCGCCCCTCTCCGTGGACTCAGAGCGGCAAATAATGTGTGTGATTGGGTAAACCACATGGGGGGTGGAGGCTCTGTTTCCTCCCAGGAGATTCCTAGGCCCCACGGAGGCTTCTCCCCACCTTTTCCGGCCCTGTTTCCTCCCAGGAGATTCCTAGAGAGGCCCCACGGAGGCTTTTCCCCACCTTTTTTGGCCCGGTTTCCTTCCAGGAGATTCCTAGAAAGGCCCCATGGAGGCTTCTCCCCGCCTTTTCTGGCCCTGTTTCTCCCAGGAGATCCCAAGAGAGGCCCCACAGAGGCTTCTCCCTGCCTTTTCCGGTTACAGTTTCGAAGCTTCTTGTTTGAGAAGAAGCAAAAAAAATCTTGAACACCCGGTTCTTATTTCGAAAAGTTCGTAAGTAGAGGCGTTCTTAGGTAGAAGTACCACTGTACACGTATCAATCTGGGTATACAGATAGATATCAATCTGTATACAGATATCAATCAGTACAGTGCCCTTCCCCATATTGGTATTCTTCAGGGAAACTAATCTTCAACCCTACTTGTTCCTAATTCAGCTGCCTGACACTTTGTTTGTTTGTTTGTTTGTTTATTTATTATTTTATTTTATTTATTGGATTTGTATGCCACCTCTCTCCAGAGACTCGGGGTGGCTAACAGCAATAATAAGACAGCGTACAATAATAATCCAATACTAAAAACGATTAAAAACCCATTAATATAAAAACCAAACATACATGGACATACCATGCATAAAATTGTAAAGGCCTAGGGGGAAAGAGTATCTCAATTCCCCCATGCCTGGCAGCAGAGGTGGGTTTTAAGTAGCTTACGAAAGGCAAGGAGGGTGGGGGCAATTCTAATTTCTGGGGGGAGTTGGTTCCAGAGGGCCGGGCCGCCACAGAGAAGGCTCTTCCCCTGGGTCCCGCCAAGCGGCATTGTTTAGTTGACAGGACCTGGAGAAGACCCACTCTGTGGGACCTAACTGGTCTCTGGGATTCGTGCAGCAGAAGGCGGTCCCTGAGATAATCTGTTCCAGTGCCATGAAGGGCTTTATAGATCATAACCAACACTTTGAATTGTGACCGGAAACTGATCGGCAACCAATGCAGACTGCGGAGTGTTGGTGTAACATGGGCATATTTGGGAAAGCCCATGATTGCTCTCACAGCTGCATTCTATGGGGTTGATATCCAAGACATCAGTAACATATCAGACTTCTGTAGATGATAATGATGTAGAGGTGATCTACCTCATAGGGTTGTGATGAAAGGGCCAAGAAAAAGAGACTATAAAACAGCATCCACATCAAGAGTGATACAGAAACAATACTATGGTTATACTTCAGTTGAAGCTGTAAAATAATTTGTAAAGCAAGGTAGGCAAGCCCTTAAGAGAAAAGTCTAAGTGGGAAAAAACTGACTCACTTCCCTCCAGAAGGGTGCCCCAAAATGTATGGATAAAATAGATAAGGACCAGTTAAAACTGATTGTGGGGAAGCTAAAATACATTGCAGAGTTCAAGCAAACCTCTTTGCGAGTAACTCATGTATGCATATTCCTTTTGTGGAAATATGCTTGCATTCCAGAATTCTCCAATTATAACATATAGCCGCATTAATTCAATGCAGTTGAATTAATTCAATACAGATCTACACAACTATTTTCAAGTCTGTTAAAGAGGGCTTCAGCTATGGAATGGAAATGCAGCCCACTGCACATCTTAGGAAATCAGAATATCCAATTCAGTTTTTCATTTATAAAATATGATAATAATAAAACCAACTCAGATTGTTGAGGTGTGGGGTAATCAAATTTACCTTTTTCAAAAGTGCAACTGTGAAGAAGCACCTTCTAAATATGTTGCAGGATACCAATCAAGAGACTTTGGGTATGAGTACTTAAGCAGACCTAAGCAGTTCCTTTGCATAAAAATGACACAATGGAAACTTATGCAATATGAAACAAAAAAGGAAGCTAATAAGAAAATATCAATTGTAAGGGTTTCAGAATTGTCTACAGAGGATTTGGAGGAACCCCCGTAATTATATAAAATATCTCCACCCCCTTCCCCCAAAATATATCTGCAAAGTACAAGCGACATACCTGCTCTGGAAAGCAAAAAGCAATACTACTTGAATCAGGGTCATTTGATGCAAAGAAAATTGAAAGATGGTGTTTGGTATACCTTCATAATGCATCCACGTCAGGAAGAAAGAAATGAGGTAAGATTATTTAGTGTGCTGATTCAATGTTTTTGTTTTGCTCCAAGCAGACTTGCTTGTTAAACGTAAAATAATATGTCAAAGGACTCAGCAACAGGATGCATTATGATGTCCATTAATCATCTGGGTTAGATACTTTCCAGTTTACAACTGATTGCTATCTGAATGGATTACCACATTTGCTAGTCCCGGTCATCAGTTATACTAGCAGAAGCTCTCCCTTTTCAATAGGCAAAGAATGATAGATTCTGAGCAGCAAAGTTTAGGATTCTGGCTTCTGGTAGCATGTCTAACTTGTGCATTATTATTATGATTATTAATTACTTTTAATTAATTAATTAATTAATTAATTAATTAGATTTCTATGCCGCCCCTCTCCGCAGGCTCGGGGCAGCCAACAGCATTGCTACTCCCTTCCCTCAATACAGTTCATCAAATACCCATCCGAGACAACTAGGTTTAGTTTTCATTCAAAAGAAAATTTCTAAAGGTTTAAAAAAAAAAAATCACGAATGGGTTGAGGATGCATCTCTTGGTATACCTGAGATAAACGCCAGTGGAAGATTTTTCTAACAAAAGCTTGGAAAATATGTACTTTCTAATGAAAGGGGTGTGTATGGGTTGGGGCGGGATCGGTTACAGCACCAGCCAACTGCGATCGATGGATCGATGTTAAGTCATAATACCAAGCGCTTTTATCGCCACAGTATTGGCGTGACCATTGCTAATAAAAATCTTTTCTTTCTTAGAAAAAATATAATCTTTATTGAAGATTCCTTGGGGTTTTTTTTCTATATATGTGTGTGTGTATTCCGATTTATAATTGTTTACTCAAAATTCAGATACATTTGTATTTATTTATTTATTCGATTTTTATGCCGCCTTTCTCCTTGGACTCAGGGTGGCTTACAACATTTTATGCACCTCCCTTTTATTTTATGTATCCCCCTTATTTATCTTCAATAAAGATTTTTTTAAAAGCTGTAGAGTAATCAGGTCAACAGATAAGTTGACACTAACCATGACACTTGATAAATTTACAGAGATGGACTCATTTCTTCTTTCTGCTAATACAAATCTCTTGCCGGGGAAGTGCCTGAAAAGTTGCAAAAGAGGGCGACGCGCGGTAAGTATGCAAGGTTTAATCACAACCGCCCTCCTTCCCGTCTTCCCCCGTTCATGCCTTACCAACTCTTGCTTCAGGCGGCGTAGGTAGTGATCCATGTCCTTCATTTCCATCCTCCCATGCGAATCCAGCTTTGCCGAGGGCTGCGAGGCGCGCCGCGCCCAGCTCTCCTGCTTCAGCCGCGACGCTCCTTTTCCCGCCCCCGCCGCCTTTTAATCCAACGGCCCCTTTAAACGCCCATCCGCCGCCGGGAAAGCGCCCTTCCCGAAAAAGATCGCCAAAACTTTTTTCCTTTTTGCCCGCGACCGACAAAAACCAGAAGCCAAGTGGCTTTCTTTTCAAAGTTAAAAACGCGCACGCACAAATGCCAACGCTCGGCACGGCAAAGGCTCGGGATTGGCCAGGCTCTCGCCCGCTAACCCTCTGCAAAGGCACGGGAGCTGCTCCTGAAGCCCGAGCCTCGCTTTGCCTTTTGCAAGAGCTGCGCGAAGAAGCACCAGCGCCCAGAATGGAGAACCCACGAGCCGAAGTGACGGGAAGGGCAGCGGCAGCGGCGCTTGAATGGCAATTCCCGCCGCGCTCGCACGTGGTAGCAAAAGTGAAGCCTTGGAGGAGAGGCTTGGCAACCGAATCCAAAAGAGGCGTTGCTTGCTTTGTTGCGCTCTGCGAGGACAGACGTCCCGCCCGCCTCAAAGGGCGGATGCGGCGATCCTAGTTGGCAGTGCCGACGTTAGAATAGAATAATAGAATAGAATAGAATTCTTTATTGGCCAAGTGTGATTTTGTCTTGGTGCTTATGCTGTCAGTGTACATAAAAGAAAAGAAACATTTATCAGGAATCACGAGGTAAAACACATAATGATTGTCATAGGGGTCAAATGAGCAATGAAGAATATTAATAAAAATCTTAAGGATACAAGCAACAAGCTACAGTCATACAGTCCTAAGTGGGAGGAGATGGGTGATAGGAATGATGAGAAAAAAACTAATAGAAATGGAAATGCAGACTTAGTAAAAAAAATTGACAATGTTGAGGAAATTTGTTTAGTAGAGTGATGGCGTTTGGGGGGGGAAAACTGTTCCTGTGTCTAGTTGTCTGGTTCAACTGGAAGAAGGCAAATGGAAATTTCCAGCCTCTGGTGGACCTCCAGGAGGGGGATGCCATTTTTGGGGTGCCAGGCTCCTAGAAAGGCTTTTGAGCTTGGAGAAAAAAATGGGCCTTCCCCACCCCTCCCAGAAACTGAAAACAGGATGTTTCCCAACTTTTGGTTGGCCCAGAAGGCCCAAAAATCAGGTGGCTGGCACACACATTCATGCTGGACCTGAGCTTGTGTGCCCACTGATATGGCTCCGCGTGCCACTTGTGGCACACTTATCATAGGTTTGCCATCATGGATGTAGGGTCTCCATGGGCAGGGAGTTGGACTAGATAACCTACAAGGTCCCTTCCAACTCTGTTAATCTGTTAAACTGGCAGCACCTTCTTCATTAGCATTTAGCTAATTTTAGATCCTGGACTTTAGGACATTGGGATGGAGCACTTTTGGAAGTTATAAGGGAGATAGATCATAGTGAAGTCTATAGCTGATTTTCTCCTACTCTCCTACCATGCTAGTGTATACAACTGCTTTATCAGATATCACTGCATCATTTGATATCCTGGGTGGGTTGTGTTTTTTTAATTAGTGTTCCCTCGACTTTCAGGGGGGATGTGTTCCGAGACCGCCCGCGAAAGTCAAATTTCCGCGAAGTAGAGATGCGGAAGTAAATACACTATTTTGGGCTATGGACAGTATCACAAGCCTTCCCTTAACACTTTAAACCCCTAAATTATCATTTCCCATTCCCTTAGCAACCATTTACTCACCATTATTACTGGTAGTCACCATTGAATAAGACATTTAGTGATTCTGATATTTATAAACAAATGTATTTATTAACATTTTTTTTCTTATTTATTTGCAAAAAATTTTAGTTTGGCGATGACGTATGATGTGGTATAGAAAAAAACCCGCAAAATATTTTTTAATTAATATTTTTTTTTTAAACGTGATACAGTAGTACCTCAAGATACGAACCCCTCGTCTTACGAACAACTCGTGATACGAACCCGGGGTTCAGAAAAATTTTGCCTCTTCTTACGAACTTTTTTCGAGTTACGAACCGGCGTTCGGAGACTGCTGGGAAGCCGCGCGGCTGTTTTAAAAGGTGACAGCCGGGCGGCGGGGCTTCCCAGAAGCCTCCCGAACGCCGGTTCGTAACTCGAACAAAGTTCGTAAGAAGAGGCAAAATTTTTCTGAACCCCGGGTTCGGTTCGGAAGGTTGCTGGGAAGCCCCCCAGCCCGGCTGCAACCTTTTAAAAGAGCCGCGCCGCTTGCCAGCTGTCTCCTGAAGCCGAACGCGGAAGTTCGGCTTTGCCGTTCGGCTTCAGGAGACAGATGGGAAGCGGCACGGCTATTTTAAAAGGTCGCAGCCGGCCTGGGGGGCTTCCCAGCACCCCCCGAACCCGCTGGGAAGCCCCCCAGGCCGGCTGTCACCTTTTAAAACAGCCGCGCGGCTTCCCACCAGTCGCCGAAAGCCGGTTTTTTGCGGGGGTTTTTTTGGTTGCACAGATTAATTGACTTTACATTGTTTCCTATGGGAAACAATGTTTCGTCTTACGAACCTTTCGTCTTACGAACCTCCTCCTTGCACCAATTAAGTTCGTATCATGAGGTATTACTGTATAGGCTATTCGTGAAGTTTGAACCCGCGAAAATCGAGGGAACACTGTACTCTGAACAAGTGGTCTTTGGGCATTTTGACAACAGGAATAAAAATGAGTTTACTTCTACTGATATGTTAGAGGTATTTACGGTACTTGGATTTTTTATGTACACACTGAAGGACTGCCAAATGTTTTACTGCCACACTGTGGGCGTTGCTTATGCAGGATGCTTTGCATTTTCTTTCAACATCTTTCATGAAAATTGGGTGCTTTGGGGTGGAGCTCCATTTTTGCTACCCCACTGCGTTCCCCCACGTCCAGGCAGCAGCCCACTCCTGTATGTACATATATATCCTCATCACATCATCATAAAAAAAAATACCTCTTATATTGTCCAGCCTCCTGATTATAAGATAGCTTTAAAGAAAAAAAAAATATGCCCAAATGTAGACAGCAGCGTGGACCCAGGAGGTTCTTTCCTGCCACAATGAGCAGGTGTTGATTGTCATTCCTGGATATCTTTTTGGTTAATGGGCTTAGAAGCTCAAGTCTCGAGGATTACAAACAGTCCACTTCAAGTGGCAGCTTGTATGTGACTCAGTTTCCAGGATCAAGCCCATCCTGAAAACTACTGTCCACTGCCCAGCTGACATCAAGGACATTCCTGAGCATATAGACACCCCAATGCTGGATCATTTATCACACCAAGGATTATAAAACTCGCAGTTACTTGTTCTTTTTATCTCGTGATTTAGACACGTAGAATCAAATATAGGTTTGTAGTTCTCTTTCTGAATTAAAAGCTAATGTTTGAGCCTCATAATATTTACCCAACTGAAAGTTTAATGGGCCAGATTAGGCTTGAGTTCTAGATATACTGAAGAGAGATGTCCATGATGCACAGTTCCTCAATCTACTTGATGGCTCCGAAGAACATCTGAATAATATATTGTCTGCTCAAAAACAACAATAAAACCTTGGGACTTTTATTGTAGCATTTGTCCACTGGAGTTGCTATTACCTCATCTCTGGGAACTGCTGTTTTGGGGAATGTGTTTTGTTGGAAGAGTTTATCTTTTCTTATCTTGTAGCATTTTTTCAGTCATTATTCATAGAAAGCTAGAAACATACAAGATAGACGGCAGAAAAAGACCTCATGGTCCATCTAGTCTGCACTTATACTATTTCCTGTATTTTATCTTAGGATGGATATATGTTTATCTCAGGCATGTTTAAATTCAGTTATTGTGGCTTTACCAACCACGTCTGCTGGAAGTTTGTTCCAAGCATCTACTACAATTTCAGTCAAATAATATTTTCTCATGTTGCTTCTGATCTTTCCCCCAACTAACCTCAGATTGTGTCCCCTTGTTCTTGTGTTCACTTTCCTATTAAAAACACTTCCCTCCTGAACCTTATTTAACCCTTTAACATATTTAAATGTTTCGATTATGTCCCCCCTTTTCCTTCTGTCCTCCAGATTATATAGAGTGAGTTCATTAAGTCTTTCCTGATACGTTTTAAGCTTAAGACCTTCCACATATTCTCCACACATTCCTGGACTGGGTCTCTCCTCACTGTTATTCATTCCCTCATGATCTCCTATCTGGATTACTGCAATCCAGTAGAGAGGGGCGGCATACAAATCTAATAAATTGAATTGAATTGAATATGCACTACATGGGGCTGCCCTTGAAGAACGTTTGGAAGCTTCAATTGGTGCAGAATACAACTATACAGGTAGTAAATGGTGTTTGGTTATTCGTCACATTTAACACCTTGGAAGCTGCATTGGTGGTTGTATTTCTGTGTGCAACTCAAGGTGCTGGTTGTCACTTCTAAAGCTCTTCAGGGTTTGGAACTGGGTTACCTGAAAGACTGTCCTCTCCCAGTTCCTTCTACCCATCCAATCTAGTCTGGAACAGAACAGAACAGAATTCTGTATTGGCCAAGTGTGATTGGACACACAAGGAACTTGTCTTTGGTGCATATGCTCTCAGTGTACATAAAAGAAAAGATATATTTGTCAAGAATCATGAGGTACAACACTTCATGATTGTCATAGGGGTCAAATAAGCAATGAGGAAACCATCAATATTAATAAAAATCTTAAGGATACAAGCAACAAGTTACAGTCATACAGTCATAAGTGGAAGGAAATTGGTGATAGGAATGATGAGAAAAAACTAGTAGTAATAGTAGTGCAGACTTAGTAAATAGTTTGACAGTATTGAGGGAATTATTTCTTTGGCAGAGTAATGGCATTTGGGGAAAAACTGTTCCTGTGTCTAGTTGTCTTAGTTTGCAATGCTCTGTAGGATGAGTAATAAATCTTCATCCGTACAATATTTATTAATTAGGATAGGATAGTATCCAATCTGGGTCAGTCACCGAGACCAGAGGTTTTGTGTTCTGAGTTTTCAGACACATGCTAGAGCCCATCTTCAGGGAGTATGCTGTTCTGTAGTGTGATACTTATATTGTGCCTGTTGTATATGGCTTTTTAGACTTCAATTGGGGTGTGTTGATGGCTGGCTATTAAATCATTGGCTGTCTTTTGCTTATGTTACCCAGCCCTTGCTTTTTAAGTACAGGGGTACCTCTACCTAAGAACACCTCTACTTACAAACTTTTCTAGATAAGAACCGGATGTTCAAGATTTTTTTTGCCTCTTCTCAAGAACCATTTTCCACTTACAAACCCAAGCCTCTGAATCTGTAACCGGAAAAGGCAGGGAGAAGCCTCAGTGGGGCCTCTGTGGAAATCTCCTGGGAGGAAACAGGGCTGGAAAAGGCGGGGAGAAGCCTCCATGGGGCCTCTTTAGAAATCTCCTGGGAGGAAACCAGGCCTCCACCCTCCCTGTGGTTTCCCCAATCGTACACATTATTTGCTTTTACATTGATTCCTATGGAAAAAATTGCTTCTTCTTAAAAACTTTTCTACTTAAGAACCTGGTCAAGGAACGAATTAAGTTCGTAAGTAGAGGTACCACTGTACTTGATAAGCTGATGGCAAATCAACACTCTCATTGACTGAAGGGGGCCCATTTCCCAGGCTTCAATCATTTTCCTGGTTGTTTTTGTGCCTGCTCGTCTAACAACCATAGTAGCTGCAAAAATGTATGCCCTTGTTGATTGCAGTGTAAGGCTATCAATGAGTTCTTGCAATCTGGTGGTCTCCTTCTGTCCTGCATAGTCTTCTCCCTAGGAGGGCATATTGTACAGTAGCCCAGATTGTTATTTTAGATACTAAAATCATTTTACCAGCTATTTAAATACATAGAGATTACTGTGGGACACCTTGTTTCATTGCCATGCTCTTATTTCCTTTTATCTAAGTCCACATTTGCCCTCACAGCTGGAGTTATGTTTTGAGGGAACTACATCTTTTTTTTAATGATCTTTTAAGGAGAGGGAGTGGAAGACCCTTTGACATTCACAGCAGGCATTATTTTTACCAGTGGCTTTCAAATAGGAACACGCTGCGTGAAAGCCTTCCCTTCTTAGATAATGGGGGAAAATATGCTTCTTACCCAAGTCATCTCTAAGCTACTTTTCTTAAAATCTGAATGACAGCACAACATACAGATTTGTATAACCATAGCAGAAAGTGTTGCTGTAATAATCAGTGGAAAGTAATATTTATTTGTGAGTACCGGTACATATTCATCAATATGTTTATTTGTGAAACCTAAACATCTCTTGTGATAGCATAAAATGTATAAATCTGGCAAAAGAAAGGGATGTCTGGATGATAAACCAAAAGGTTAAAAGAATCCATCTAATTTCTATTTGATTTGCTAATCCTCTGGAGCAATATGAAGATAACACACAGATTTGGGAAGGCATATGCCATACACAGAAAACATCACATTTGGGAAGGTTTTCCTCTTGTGAGATAAAATTCAATTATTGAAAAACTAGGTCTAGCAGGGACTTCATGGATACAAGGACCTTGCCTGTAGAAGCCAATTACGTCTATAATAATAGTAATAATAGTAATAGTAATAGTAATAATAATTTATTAGATTTGTATGCCGCCCCTCTCTGAGGACTCGGAGCGGCTTTATCACTATTCCTTTACATAGTTACAGGAACAAAGGTGAGATGGTAGGATAGTTCATTCTTGACATTTGCATGAAACTACCTAATTGACATTTGGGCATTTTCGGTGGTGTTCAA